>NW_020837963.1:10811522-10923599 GCF_003676395.1 Aethalodelphis obliquidens | reverse complement strand
TGTGGCCTCTCCCGTTGCGGAGCACAGGCTCCGGACACTCAGGCTCAGCGGCCATGGCTCACGGGCCCAGCCGCTCCGCGGCATGTGGGATCTTCCCGGAGCAGGGCACGAACCCGTGTCCCCTGCATCGGCAGGTGGACTCTCAACCACTGCGCCACCAGGGAAGCCCTGTTCCTGCTCTTGATTACTCGTCAGTAGAGTCAGCAATGGTGGGATCATTTTAGCTGAAAAGCTTCTATACTATTAATATATAATATTAGTGTGGTTCCCAGAGCCTTTTTGCTTAAAGCCCATCTATTCATTTCAAAAACATTTACCAAGTCATTACCAAATGCTGAGCTCTATGCTAAGTTGTGGTTTCTGCTCTCAAGGCGTTCACAGTCTCGTAGGATACGGTATATATTTTTTAAAAAATTGCTGCGGCAGTGTGGTAAGACTCATAGGAGAGCAGGGCCCAGCTCTGGTATCTGGGAGGGAAGGATCAGATTGTCACTTGGTAGGAGTAGTGGTCTCCTAACGATCTAGTTGCCCTAGATGACCTAGGGGTGGAGGAGCCCTGTGAAACACACCACCCACACCTGTTCTCCACAGCATCACCTGAGGCCTCTTACTAGACTCCTAGGTGACATGTGGCACACGTTTTAGAAACCACTTGTATAAGCCAGTCTTAGCCCACTTTCCCTCTTTTCAGTATCATTTTTAGTGTGACTTTGGATTACAAAGAATTCATTAGAAGGTCAGTCATTAGGTGAAGAAGCACCTTTTTATTTCAGTGACACTAAATATAGAAGAGCTTTGACCACTTAGATTTCAGAGGATAAACAAATGAGTTCTGCTTTTATAGTTCTTAGGAATTAGGACCATTGAATTTTAGATGCTGAAAGCACCGCAGAAGTCATTTAGCCCGTTGCTTTTATTTTACTGCTGAGGACTGAGGCCCAAAGGGGGAAGTGACCCAGGTATGGATACTCTCTGGTTAATGGCCGAGCTAGGATTAGAAACCAGACAAGCCAGCAACGAGACCAGCACTCTTTGTACTAAGTATTACACTGCCGCAACAAATTTCCTCTCTCACCCGACGCCATAGCAATTTCAAAACTGTGGCTGGTATTACTCGTGTTCTGTTAACTGATGAAACCCAAGAGAACTCTTTAGTTGCCCCTTGGCTCTCTGCACCCTGTTGCTATTTAGTTCTGCCAATCTGATTTGGCCCCAGGAGAGAGTAGTGGGCCGTGATGTGATACTTTGAGTAGCATTTACTGGTATGTTGTAATGCAAGTAACAGAAGTCAGAAAACTCTGTTTCTACGTGGCCGTCTTCAACAAAGGTGTGAACCACAGGGGCTTAGTCATCCTCAGTCTTGTTCCTCTTGGGTTTTCAGGGATTCTGATTCCATAAATTTCTGTGTATGTTTGAGCACCTACTTCATTTCTAAGCAATTATTAGCATATAATCTCAGAGACCCTTAGAAGGCATCTCCTTCCAAATCCCTCTACGAATTCGCTGCCAGGCAGTGAACAAGCCTCTATTAGCCTCCTTCCTCCAAGGCTACGTACTCTAAATGACCATAAATCCCATTTCCATCAGACTTTAGAAGATTCTTCCTTAGGTCCAGCCCAAATTTATTTCCCTGTGAAGTTTTCATTTTTCTGCCCATTGGAGTTACCCCTAAGTCAACTCAACAAATACTTGAGAAACTTGAAGACAGTCTACTCGTTTTTTTTTTACCTCTAGGGTATACATCTGTATCTTCAAATATTTATCCTAAAAAAAAAAAAGTTTTGACTTTATAACTTTCCAGTGCATTCTTCCAAGTTTAAAAAGAATACTCCCCCACTGCTCGCCCAGGACCATTTAGTGTGAATCTCAAACTGAATACAGTGCTCAAGGAATCATTAGCACAGCCTAGGGTGGATCTGTCACAAAACCCATTAAATACATTGTGTCTTCATTAAAGGCCACCTAACAGCATCCTACTGGCAGTATTTGATGACATCATCATTCTACTGACAAACACTGAACTTGAGATCAGCTGAAATCCATCAGCCACATGTCCGTCAACTGTCCTTGTGCACTATTTGTTGTATCAGTGAATTTCATACCGTTTCCGGTGTCAGGGTCTCCTTTAAATCCTCATTCAGTCACATATTCTGCAGCTCTGTTGTTGGCAAATTTGTCACCAAACGCCAGGTGTGCAGCATTCCCGTGAACGAGGTTTATACAGAAAGACTTGTTCTTGGTGGAACTAAACTGAGTTGAGAGGTCATCGCCTGTGTTTCAGAGCATTTCGGAACTGTCTTTTAAATAGCCTGTTACAGAATTTCACCCAAGATCTTAGTCATCAACATCATCTTTCTATAGCTTCTACATTGGGTTTTGTTTTTCTTTAATGAGGATATTTGCCTCTCTCTAGTGTTCTACCATCTCTCCTACTCTCCACAATTATCAAAAATTTCTGAAAGCAACCTCAATTGAAAGGTTTTATCTATACCCAAGTTGTACTTTATTTTAAGAAAACCTGGGCGGAAAAGGCAGAAAGGGAAAATAACTTGAAGAAACTCCCTTCATTTAAAAAACTTCTGCCGGCTTTTTTGAGATATTATTGACATCTAACATATGTCAGTGTAAGGTGTACAATGCAACGATTTGATACATGTATATTTTACAAAATGTTTACTCCAGTAAGGTTAGTTAACACCTCCATCCCCTCACATAATTGGGTTTTTTTCTTTCAAATATACAATACAGTGTTGTTAATTAATGTCACCATGCTGTACATTAGATTCCCAGGGCTTATCTATTTTATAAGTGGAAGTTTCTCGCCTTTGACCAACATCCCCCTATTTCCCCCAGCCCCCAGCAACCACCATTCTACTCTCTCATTTCTTTGAGTTCATTTTTTTAGATTCTGCATATAACTGAGACATACAGTATTTGTCTTTCTCTGTCTGACTTAGAGAAGTTCTCTTGACCATGGGTTAGTTACAACAGTTTTAGAATCCTTGAGGTCAACATTGATATTTCAGCATCCGTTTAAACAAAAGTCAAGAGGTTTTGAATCCAGCCATAGCAGGGAGACCATTTACTCTCCATTAACAAGCTCTAAGACAAGTGGTTCGGCATGATGTGTGCCCAGATCCCACAGCGCTAGGTCTAAATTAGGTATATCCCCTTTTTCTTCCCCCAATACCCATTTTACTTGAATTCAGGCCCCGTGACCTAGAAATGAGACAGTCAGTCTGCACTGGACCGTCAAACCCAAAGGACTCCCTTTCTCCTTGCTTCTAGGACAAGCCAAGCCTAGTTCCTTAATCTTTCCCCTGTGGTTAGCACCCTGGTGTCATGAACCTTAAATACATAAAACCCAACGGTTGTCTCCTCTGCTTTTAAAATATAAAAACACATTTAAAACAGACTCTGTTACCTCAACACATTTTGACTTTGCTTTCTTCTTAAATAACAGAGGAAAAAGCAGGTAGATGCTTTCAGTAGCACAGTTATATTTTGTTGGGGACAAAGACACAGTGCTAAACAGTCCGTAATTTAGAGAAGACACGACCTGTACATTTTTAAAAGGTAATATTACCCTCATTTTCTCAGGAAAGCAGATTTTCTGAAGGGAAGAATCTGTATTGTAGAGGTTAGAAATTACACAGATGTTTCTTCACTCGTTCTCTACTGTCTGTGCTTCAGGTCCTTGGGGGATACATACATGTGTAAGAGAAAGTCTCTGAACCCACAGGCCTTTGGCTCTGGGGGGATGATAACACAAGTATGTGCCTAACTAACTGTCACGCAGGGTGGAATGATTAAGTGACCCGAGAGGTGAGTCGGAGAAGGACGAACATTGGCCAGCCTTCGGGATGGATAGGAAAGTTTCCCGGAGGAGAGGTCATTGAGCTCATATTAGAGTCTGCGTTAGATTTCAATAGAGACAAGGCTAGAAAAGGCATTACAGAGCCATAGAATAAACATGATCCAAAAAAATACGCAGAAAATCAAGGATCTTAAGTGCCCAGGTGGAAGCAGGGAAATGACCCGATGATGCGGTGTGCCAGGCAGGGCTGCCTTGGGCCGGGAGCCCCTCCTCCGAGCACGGCAGCTCCGACAACTGGCTCGCATCCTTCACAGGAGAGTCGACAGGAAGAGTGAATTTTCATGTATATTTTTTACATCCAAATTAAATTAACTCATGGAATTTTCCACCCTTAGGAATTAAAGTAGCAGCTCATGAAGTAATTCAGTTATGTCATTCATACCAAAACAGAAAATACTGGAGCAACTTGGCACCGTTTAAAAGCCAAGACTAGACCTTGGCTATTTTATATTTTTTTCAAAACCTGTAGGTGTTGTGTTCTGTTAACTTTTACTGGGGCTGTAATTTTTTTTTTAAATCAAAAGTATCTTCATTGCTTAGAAAACAGAAGTGCAAAATGGATTTGAAATAAGAAGAGGGTTTAGGCAAAGCACCTTTAGGAGTGCAAAAAAAAAAAAAACACAGAAGTGTTAACGTCGAATTTCTGAAATGCGGGGAGTCTACCTAATTGGTTGACATTCACAGTTGTGCATAATTATAGCTTCCTCTAGGTCCATAAGTCAACTTAGAACTCTAAAATTGAGTTTAACCAAAAGATCTGTCCAATATTAGTTAAATGACGTCTTTTGAGGAAGCATTGTCCTGATACAATAGCCACATTCATTTTCAAGCAGTTAATTGGACGTATTGTCAAAAACCACAGTGTTGAGTTTCCACATTTTAATTTCACATTTGCCTGCTCCCCAGCTTCTGCACAGGGACGGGTCTCGTTCGGAGCTGAAAGTGTGTGAAAGTTATTGGAGAATGGTAGTCTCTGGGTAATGTTTCTGTGAGCCGCCCAAAAATTTTCCCCCTGCAGTCTAGATGGGAAACAGCTGGTTTTTGTTTAAAAAGCTGTTTTGCGAAATGTCTGAATCTTGAGGTGTAGAACTGAGGTCACCAGTAAAAGCAGGTGCTTAGGGACAAGTGAGAAAGAGTCTGGGGCCCGGCTGGCCCTGTCATCTTCTGCAGGGTACTTCCTATTAGAGAAAAAAGTATTGAAGTTGGCTCCTTTATTTAGGACGCAAACAGATAAACTAATCGCATTAGTGATGCTATTAGAAATTGAGCATCTTTGAACATGGCCAGCCCTTGAGTGAATAATTTGCTCCCTCTGAAATGGCTGTCTCCCTCCCAAGGCTTCAAATACAAAGGTCCAAGGCTTTAACTTCCTTTAGGTATTATAAGTGCTTGAATTTCCTCTTTAAATACACCCACAGTAAAAGAACTATGATTTCAAATAAGTAGTCCCAGAACTGAGTACGTCCTCCAAGTTCATGGAGGCAATCTCGGGGAAAGGCAGAAAAGGAACCCAAATTGGCAGAACCAGGACAAGGCAGTTTTGAAAAAGGCCAAGTACAAAACATGTGGAATCACTAAAGTCCAGTGCATGTCAGATATCCACCAGCCTGAAGATGAAAGGAAACGACCTCCTCCCCTGGGAGCTGGGGGTTATTAGCAGCTGTTTATCCAGTCGGGAATAGAGATTAACATTGTAATTTTTTTTTTTAAAGAACTAGAAGAAAATTTGTTTGGGAAGTTGGCTCTTCATATCAAGTCACTGTGCATTGCCAAAAAAAACTTCCTTTCTCAGAACTCATGTACTAGGGTTGAGCAATGTTATGATTCTCTGAGAAACTCGGGATTACCAAAAAGCCCATCTCCATAAAATAGAACAGAAAAAGACAGAGACGTGAATGGACGGCTGCCACTGACACGTTCCCTTAAACTGTGCACTGTAAAACTAGCTGTTTGGTCTGGTACCTGTCCTCCGGCCTGCCTCTACATGGGGGGTGTTCTCCCCGTCCCATACCCCAACTTCATCTTTGCCGCTCTGAGGCCTATGCAAATGGGTTTTGCACATGCCTACTGCTTGTAAATGCCTTTTCATGACATACTGGGGAAGCTGCTTAGTACTCTGTGGAGCTTTATTCTCAAAAAAAAAAAAAAAAAACCACAAAGAGTTGGATATTGGTATTTTCCCCTGATTTAATGCTACTCTTAATGTCATTTTCTTTTATTAAATCCTTTCTTTTGCTTTTGATCTTATTTATAGCAGAGCCACTGGTCATATGGAAACTATTATTGTATAGCTGGGAGATGAAAGACTTCATTGCAGTTAAATAAGAGTGAATCATTTGGGCCAATAATACACACATACAGTGAGGTACCATTTGTATCCAAAATGCCCTATGTTGTTCACTTTGTAACAAAGCCATTGAGGTTTATAAAGGGCTTTACAAAAGTCTGCTTTTTGTCCAAAATGTGTTGTCTGACAGTATGAAAACGTGTTGATGTGCAGTCCTTAGCTGCTGATTCATATATATATATATATATATGTATGTATAATCTAAATATTGACACTTCTTGTAAAATTAGGAACTTTTATTTAAAGTTGAATTGTTAATTAATGTCAAATATCAGTTTTTAAAATATATATATATTTAGATAATCTATATCAAAATTCTACCCATCATTCAAACCCTATCTAAAATGCCACCTTCTTGAAGTAGTCTCTGGTTTCTCCATCTGATACGATTTCACCCATCCTTTAAAACCCTACATGACCTTATACTCCTTTATGACATTCATCTTATTTTGCCCTATATAGTAATTATATTAATTCGTCTTTAAGATGTAAGAGGTTGTAAAGGAATACACACATCTATCTTTTATTATTTTTTCCTGCAGTGGCTTGCATATAATAGGCATTCCTAAGGCATTCGTTGAATAAATGAAATGTTTATTTTTTGATAGAAACATGCTAAACCTATATTCGACAGTACCGAAAGCTTTTAGATTTCAGATAGTCTCACGAGATATATGCCATTGGTGTCATCATTTCCGGTTTAGGAAGTAACTAATTGCACCTTGTGACATTACAGCCCTGTACAAGGAGCCAGTGCTTGCCCTTGGGATAATTACATTTCAAGACAAGTATAGGCTCGGGACTTCCCTGGTGGTCCAGTGGTTAAGACTCCGTGCTTCCACTGCAGGGGGCACGGGTTTGATCCATGGTCAGGGAACTAAGATCCTGCATGCCACGTGGCACGGCCAAAAAAAAAAGAAAAAAAAAAAGACAAGTATAGGCTTTGTGAATAGCAGCAAAACAAAATCATTGATGCGTATGCCCTGCCCTGTTAGACAGTGGCCTGGAGCGTGTTTTAAGGGTGGTGTCCATAATGAACCATCAGGGGAGAGCCCTGTCCAGATCCAGCAAGATGATGAGTGTTCTGGAGACCCGGACAGTCTAGGAGGAATGAGAGTATGGGGGTCTGTGGGACTAATGAAAGAGAAGTGTTCAGGGGTCATGGGGAGGAAACCAGCCCTGGGGGGCAGAAGAGGAAGGGCTTAGCTCAAGCCTTAGGGATGTGGGAGTGAAGGCAGCAGATGAGGGGCCACAAGTAGGTAACTGAATATTGAGATGAAGGAATTTAAGAATAGGAGGGTACAAGCATCGTCCTCTGGTGTCCAGGTGAAGGACCCAGAAGCATAAGGTATTGATCTTAGACTTAATCCATAGAACAATGAAAAGCCATGCTGGAAACTTGATATCCAAGAGACCAAGTGATACGCAGAGGATATAGCATTTACAAGCTGAGTATTTTGGAAGTGATGGGAAAGAAATGTTTTATTAGTTCAGGCAAGCTTCTTCACACTTCCATTGCCTTTCCGAATATGTTAAAATCAGCGGATGTTAATTGGATAATAAAAAAAGCATTTAAAAAATAAAGACCTGATTGTTTCCCCATTATAGGTCATTAGAGAGTATTGAGTAGCGTTCCCTGTGCTATACAGTAGGTTCTTATTAGTTATCTATTTTATATATAGTAGTGTGTATATATCAACCCCAATCTCCCAATTTATCCACCCCCCCTTTCCCCCTTGGTAACCATGTTTGTTTTCCACATCTGTGACTCTACAAAAGAGTGGATATATGTATATGTGTAACTGATTCACTTTGCTGTACAGCAAAGAAACTAACACAACATTGTAAATCAACTATACCCCAATAAAAATTAATTAAAAAAATTTAAAACTAAGGCCAGCTAGGTAAGGATGAATCCCTAGTGACGGACTTCCTGGGCTGGCTACAGAGCACTTTGTGTGCCAGTCGGCCTCACACCGGTGTGTTTACACTGGGGGGACCCGAAATTCCAAGTACACATCAAGTGTCCAGTTGTCTTTTCCTTCACACTAGACAAAGGAAGCTGCTTACAAGTAATTGCAAAAGTGCACCATAATCTCTGTGCTACATGGGCTTGGTTCACTAGGCATGGATTAACTTTAGTTCCCTCCAGCCTACTTACTAACTTGCTACCCCGGGGAAGGAAGGGATGGAATGGACTGCTAACCACCCACCCAGGTCCCCGCTTGGTGGGCTGCATCCAGTTCTGGTTTCCTGTGTAGGAAAATGATGTAGAGAATTGGGGGTGGAGGGTGGGTATGCAGAGGAGAGAAATGAAACAGTTTCACTAGATGGAACTTATGAGTTAAGAAAAAAAATATAAAAAGATGAACTGAAATCAGGTAACGGCCGTTTGCATCTCTCAAACTAGATCGCAGAATCATTCATCTTTAACCATTTTGGTGGACATCAGGGGAGTTTCAGCCTAGCTGATCCCATGACACTGCCAAGGTCAGGGTCATTTAGATTGTGTTTAAATCCTCTCGAAAGTTATTTTATCATCTGGGGAATAAGCATTAAATACATTTCCAAGAATTGCCCAGTAAGGAATTACCTTACTTCAGGCAAAGCCTAAGTGAAGCTGTGAAATTTCTGGGGGAAAAAAACAGGTGTTTTTAAGAAAATGAGGAGGCCTTCTCCCAATAAACATTTTAAGAATCGAAATCCAAACTAAAGAATTCAATCCAGATCTGACTTTAGTGAAAAGTCCTTTTAATGGTTTAATCACATGAATTTTTTGAAATGGTCTGATAATTTTTTTAAAACTGAGGAGTATGGAAATTATATTCGTGGTTGAAGGGTGTCCCAGATGTCAGGGCTTTTTCGCACGAAAGCGTTGGTTATCAGAGCCTAGTCTCATTTTCTACAGAATTTGGTGCCTCCAATATTGTTCCTCACAGTGTCTACACTGCTATTTCATGAACTTCCGAGTCCCCATCTGTGAGCTATTAAAGAAAGTTTGCAGGACCACTTCCCACTTCTTTAAAAGATGCACCTTTTGGACTCAATGGTATTTTTTGCACATTTGAGAAAATGTTTGCTTTCCTCTAATATGACACAGACAGATCTGGCAAGATAATTGAAACTGAAATCTAGCACTCTATGACTGTCATGTATAATTGATATTTCATGGGGAGATTACAGTTCAGACACCAAAACTCTTTTCTCTGTCAATGGGTGTCCAATTACAATAAAAAGAACCAGCCCATCAGCTTTTTTTTTTTTTTTTTTTTTTGATTATGGCAAAACAAGAGAAAGAAGAGAGAAAAGTAAAAGTTACCAGGACTTTTTTCTTTGCCCCATTTTCTTGTTATTTTTCTTCTTTCTAAAAAACACCTCTGTCAAAAGGAAGATTTTGAACCTCATGCCATTAATTACAAACTTTCGTTTTGAGCTAAATGTTTCTAACAGCATTTCTGGTTTTGTGTCATTTTCGCAGGTCTAGAAATTGATGACAAGTTTCCTAAAGTTTCCATCCTACACTCTTTTAGAAGGATTATGGTAGAGGAGAAAGAACTGAGGTCTGAAAGCCTGTTTTGAAGCAGTTATCTCTGGAGATAACATTAACGAGGATTGAATAACTGCCAAATGAAATTTAATACATTTTCCCATCCATGAAATAGGCCTCTTAAATACAACAGAATAATTACTTTCACAATACTCCCTGGAAACAAAGAGAGCAGAAACATTGAATGCCTTTTTTGTTTGTGGTGGTTGTTTTTAGCTTGAGGACCAGGATAAGGACATTTACCAGGATGCTCTCTTCGCATCCGCACATAACAACAGCCTTGCCAGCAGCCACCTAATTTGAAACTGCATATCTTTTTTTTTTTTTTTTTTTTTTTTTTGCGGTACGCGGGCCTCTCACCGTTGTGGCCTCTCCCGTTGCGGAGCACAGGCTCGGGACGCGCAGGCTCAGCGGCCATGGCTCACGGGCCCAGCCGCTCCGCGGCATGTGGGATCCTCCCGCACCGGGGCACGAACCCATGTCCCCTGCATCGGCAGGTGGACTCTCAACCACTGCGCCACCAGGGAAGCCCTGCATATCTTTTAAATCTGTTTATGTTGGAGAAGTCGTGGCAAATATTGAAATTTGTAATTTAGTTAGACATCTTGGGCTTGGCCTGAGTTGGTGGACCATGATGTTTTTCCCCCTATGATAAGGAAAACTAAAATGATTTTTATATCTGCATCTATGTATGCGTGCACACACACACACACACACACACACACACACACACACACACACATAAACACACTGTTTTAAAATGAAAACTCCAGGAAGTAACCCCATTTGTCCCTAAACTCTGCTCCCCTCCCCTATGTGTGTGTGCTTGTGTGTGTATATATGTACATACATACATACATATATATATATATATAATATATGCCCAATCAAGTTGTTCAATGTTGTTATAAGTTTTCTGAGTTCAAAATCTGTTTTAGTCCTCTAACCAGATGTTCTCTAAGTCACTTAACCATTTCAGCCTTTGCTTTCTTCTTTGTCAAATGAGAAGTTTGTCCTAACTGGTATCCAGGTCTCCCCAGACCCTTCCCTTAAAGTCTATATACTGTGATTGAAAAGTGTTCTTAATATATCAATTCTTTCCTCAGAAAGTAAGATTATTTAAAATGATATGGTGCTTATGTGATTCAAAAGAGGTAGTACACTTCTAAAAGTATTTAGTAATTCCCAGTGATAAAGTCACACTGGAGAATTTAAATAGCTGTGTCAGAATTTGAATATTCCTTGTCCTAAGATACAATGAAACTTAGATATCTGCACATAAGAGCCATGATTTATGGGGGCCCGAGGAAGGGGCAGCCATGTTTGGACCACATGATCTTGCCTCCCCCTCTTCTTTTATAGCTCATTGGACCAGGGGCGAGGACACCTGATCCCAGGCTAGCCCATTCAGTGGGTGGCCTGTGTCTGCTTCAAAATGATGAGCTGGACCATCTGGTGATCTTGGCATTCTGAACTCAGAAATTCTAAGACAGAGAGGGAGTTAGGAGCAGATTCAGAACCTGAAAGGATGTACTGGGAACTCCTGTGAAGTGTCCAGGCCATAGTTCTGAGTGGGCAGAAGCCAGAGAGAGACAGAGGTACCAACAGAGGAAGGAGAGAGGCTGGAACAGCTCCTGAGACACAAGGGGTGGCCTTAGGTCCCGAGAGTTCTCCAGGCCCAAAACGTAGATCACAGAAATCTTCCTGTTAAATCTCCTTTTACCTGAGCCAGCTGGAATGAGTCTCTGGTCCTTCCTATTAAAACCAGCACACTAAATTGATCGCTCCACGAGAATCCCACCAAGAATCGCTTATAAGCTCCATGAGGGCAGGGGCCACTTCTAAATTATTCAGCACCCTGTCCCCAGTACCTGTCAGAGTGACAAGCATGGGCTAGATTAGGAAATATTTGTTGAATTAATAAGTGTACTCTTGGATCAGTCAACTGATAATTATTGAATAATTTTTAGATTTTAGTTCTTCTACTTTTAGCATAGATATATCTAAAACCATATTGTATGTGGCTATAAGATGACTGTATTCTTAAAGACTGCAAAAAAAGTTTACAATCAATATTGATAAAGCTAAGGTTTCATAGGCTGCCTTTTAACTTTATTGCTTATCTAGATGAAAAGGTTAATGAAAATAGGGCTTTAATGAAGTTTGGATTTTCTGGGTGCCATCCTTAGAATTGATTTGTAGGTTAAAGGAATCTGCTTTTTTTCTGGTTACACTATTATTATATTTGTAAGTGGACAAATCCTGACCCTCATATATACAGAAGGCAGTATTGGTTTCTCCGTCTATTTCTGAGTTATTCTGTTGATGGGTTTGTGCTGGCCATTCACTGCGGTGTTTTTCCTTGTCTCTTATGTGACCAGAAATAATGTTTCTGAGGGAGATGTAAATAGGGTTAGGAAATGCTGTCTGTGGTCAAGGAAACACGTAAAGCAAAGCTAATTCTTCAGATCGGAATACTATTCCACAGCCACAGGCAATGGAATTGATCCTGGAGAATCAAGCTAATTAGATGGGTCCATGGATGTGGACCTATCATTAGTCATTCATTTGACCTGGAATATACATAGTTTACAAGGGAGACCTTCGAATGTCAAGGATAACATTGTTTCCAACTTCCTTTATGGAAAATGATGTATTATTTGAGATGATCTATAGAAAATAAAGTTAGCTAACATGCGTGACTAAAAGCCAAAAACCTAGTTGGAACAACTATCAAACATGCTTATAGATCATTTAACATTTTACTGTCATTCTGCAGGAGAAAGATTTAAAATCAAATGGATATAAACAAAATAGAGACAGAGTGCAAACGGATTGTAAGTGAAAGTAGCTTGAGTTCTAAGGTTTCTTGAACTATGTAGACTCTTATTTTTATGTAGTATGCAAGTATTTTCAGCTGGAACACCTAACAATATCAATAATTATTGTGTACCTTTGTGTACTAGCTGTCACGCATACTACTACTCCTTGCAATAAACCTGGAACTTACTCTCTGTAACTGCCAATGTTATTTTCTCTGTTTTGGATTTGAGCAACTTACCCATGATTATACTTATACAGCAAACAAAGACCAGTTACAGTTATAATCTACATATTAATTCTCATTACTGTATAATTTTCACTCAGTTGCACTGCCTTTCACTTACAGTTGAAGGAAAGAAAATAGAAAGGTTATTGGTTGTAGGTTCTTCTATCCTCTTTTAAAAGCTAAACGTGTCTAGAAGGGAAAAAAAAAGAAATTTCAAGATTAATAACTGAATATATTTTAATTCAAAAGCAAAATATTAACCTTGAATTGCATCGTAGCTGCCCACAAAGAAGGCTTGAGGGTTTTAATAGGATGACTCTAAAATAGGAGGAGAGTACGAGAATCTCTGCTGTGCTCAAATCCGTGGTTACCTTCAGTGATTCCAACTTAGAATCATCCTTTGTGGAAAGAAATGAAATCCATTGGGAATGCCAGTAACTGGATCAACACTTGGGTAATTATTTAGGTTAACATTGATGGACAGTCTTAAAGAGCTACCATTTGATCAGGGGCTGTAAAAGTCATGCTTGCAAGTGGACATCTCAGATTGAAAGGATAATCACTGACTGAATCAGTCTTCTAAATGCATAGATAGAAAAATGGAAAACAGCTACCACTCTTTGGTCTGGAAGGAAAATAAAAACAATACCCGAAGAGTGAGAAATGGTTGAAGGGAATTGGGTGGGCATGCTCTACCTATAAAAGATTAGGCTTCAGTTACTGATGAAAAATGGGAGTGGCATGGCAATGGTGTCAAATATGTGAGAAGGCTGACACTTATTCCATGGAACTCCAGAAGTTGAATCTCGGACCATTGGGTGGAATGTACAAGGAGGCCAACTTGTGGTGAAAATGGAGTGAGCTGCTTTGGGAGATAATCAGGGTCTTAATATATTTGAAGCATCCACATAGACACTAAATGACCACCATTCAGATTGTTCTGGGAAGGCACACGGGCACCCAAGTAGCAGAAAACACTGGACTCCCCAGATCTCTCGGCTACAACATTCATTTATACGTCCTGCTGCTCCTGAGTCCTTAAATCCTTTGCTATTCTTGCTGTGTTTTGTTTTAACTTTTTTTAAAATTTATTTTATTGAAGTGTAGCTGCTTTACAATGTTGTATCAATTTCTGCTGTACAGCAAAGTGATTCAGTTATACATTCTTTTTCATATTCTTTTCCATTATGGTTAATCACAGGATATTGAATGTAGTTCCCTGTGCTATACGGTAGGACCTTGTTTTTTATCCATTCTATATATAATGGTTTTATTTTTGCTGTATTTTGAATCTGGGCAGTTAGTAGGATTTGTATGATCCTCCTCTCTCTCCCTGAATTATTTTCTTCTGTATTGTTTTGGAGGATATAAAGGTGACACTTTATGCTAGGCTGCCTTTACAGAGCACATGCTTCATTTGGTTCTGTGAATTTTATTGTTGCTAGTTCAGATTCTTATTATTGTTGCACTTTGTGGAAATACTCTTTTAAAACACTGGGTAGCAAAAGAGTGATGATTCTGCTTCGTGGTTTCAGATTTTGGATTGGGAAAAAATTACACTTTTTGCTTCATAGCCGTATAAATTCATGGATAAGTATTTTTAGTGTTAGACCCACTGTCCTGTGTCAACGTTCACCTAACAATAGGCTAAGAAAATAACTACTTGGAAATGCCATTGAAAACGCTACTCGTGTTCCTATTGGTCTGCAAATACTTACTGGTCTTACTTGAAGGTGTACACGATAAAGTCAGTGATTGCTGTCTCAATGCCACAAGGTCAACATCTCTGGACCCCAGAGTAGGTAGTAGTAGTTAATAAAAAGCTCAGCAGTATTTTTTTCAGACCAAGTCATCATGCTGTACTCTATAATTTTATTCTTGGAAGCATAGAGAGTGTTTACAATATGGTGTCTTTCTAGGATCAGAATAGGGAAAAAAAAATATGGAAAAATGTCCAAACATCTTTGCATGGCAATGATGGCATTACTGGTGTGTTTAATAAAACCTTTATTGGTACATTTTCCGGTATGGTGGCATTGGCAGAAACGGTCCCCCTTTGGATTTGGAACTCAGCAGCTGATGAAATACAGTAAACATTAATTTGGAATGGGCTGCCAGTTTTGGAAAGCCAGGTGACATTTTATTATACTTGTACCGAGCAGGGGCTATGTCCCATACTGCTGTAGCTTCCGCTGTCAGTGGCTTAGCTGGCATTATGGAAAAAAAAAAATGGCAGGCCTGAGAATCTTATCCCCTGAAATGAAAGTTGAATGCCAAATTGAAATTCCTGTAGGATTTCCGATAGCAATGGGGGAATTGAGGAGACCACAATTAAGCATATGGGCATTAAGATAATTGTCAGATCTGTTGGCGGACATGATAGAAGACAGATGGGTACGAATCAGTGCACTCCACTGCAGCACCCTGGGAGACAATTTGACGTTTTACCTGCCTGAGCTACTCTGCCATATTTGTCACTGGATGTACAGCACAGCATCTTACTGAGTGTTAAAAGTGTTTTTTGCTGGGTACTCTAGGTGCATGCGTGGTCCTTTAGCGCCCTCTAGTGAAATGCATTTGGGAGTATTGTTTTTCAAAGGTTAGTCTCCCTTCATTGGGTCCTTGCTGCCCTGGAAGTAGCCGTCACACCTCTGATTCCCACTAAACTCTACGGTTCCTCTTGCCCTTTCAGGTTGGGGCCCATCGTGAAGATGGCGTGGCCCTGAGGGGCAGCCATTCTCTTGTCCCAAACCAGGTGCCAGTTCCACAGCTTCCTGTCCAGTCTGCAACGTCCCCTGATTTGAACCCACCCCAGGACCCTTACAGAGGTAGGTCCGCCTCCGCGGGCGCTTCTGATCTCACTGAAATAATAGATCCCGTGTGGATCCCGTGCTTACTCATTCATCCCTCAGGAAGCACTGGCAGATCACCAAGAATCCATTTTGATACAAAGATGGTAAGTAAATGGGAAAGGATTTCAAACGTCGCTGGCTAATTGTGTTTCTTCAGTAACTGTTTTGCTCCAGCATCCTCGGAAATCCTGCTCCTATTTCAGCAGGGAATGAGACCACAGCCTGATGAGAGGAAATGTGATTTTAGCTATTTCCACATTGTGCTCATTCAGATCCTTTAATGTGGTTAGTTGTAGCCTGACAGTGATGTTTCCAAATGAAGAGGAAGGAAGGAAATGGTTTTTGTTGCTTACGATGGAAGGAAATGTAGGTACATTTCAAACATGGAACTGGGATGATTTTCGCTCTTGAGTCATCAAGCCCCGTCCTTATTGCCTCGTACCACTGACTCCTTTCGGCTTCCCAGGACCCCAGGTAGCTGTGCCGCAGGGGCAAGACCTGGGTCCCAGGGTCCTTGTGCGACTGGCTGGCCAGGTGACCCGAAAATGCTTACATAACATCTCCTCATTCCCCTCACGTTGAGAATAAAAATGATAACAGTGGCACAAGAATGAATAATATGTGTAAGCATTTGCCCACCTGTTAAGCATTGTAAGAATCTTGGGCGTGAATTATACACGTGGGTATGCCCGCCATTTTTAATTGAATAGTAATACTTTGATGGCCCTTTCTTTTTTCTTTTTGTTTTTGTTTTTTTTGCGGTACGCGGGCCTCTCACTGCTGTGGCCTCTCCCGTTGCGGAGCACAGGCTCCGGACGCGCAGGCTCAGCGGCCATGGCTCACGGGCCCAGCCGCTCCGCGGCATGTGGGATCTTCCCGGAACGGGGCACGAACCCATGTCCCCTGCATCGGCAGGCGGACTCTCAACCGCTGCGCCACCAGGGAAGCCCCTGGGGTCCTGCATTTCTAATGGACTCCCAGGGGATAAGGATGCTCCCGGTCCACTGACGAGAGTTTGAGTGATAAAGTTCTAGACTCTACAAATAGAAGGAAACACTAAATAAACGCACTTCTAGCTTAGAAATAAATGATTACATTAGGGTCACGTTTTAAAATATATTGTGATCTTGGGAAGTTGAGCAGTAATAGAGCTAGAAGTGTCTTCATTGAGCAGTAACTGCTTTCCATAGGTACCATTTTTAAATGCTGATTACTCCTTGAGGATAAGAGAAGCCTAATTTCAGAATATCATTAGGGTATCTATTGAAGTCTTGACTGTACATATTTAGCATATACTCCCTGGGAATTATATTTTAAGGACATTTTTCTGTTAAATCATTGCATATGGAAGAAACTCAATATAATAGCTGATATTTACTTGGGTTCTTAATCAGAACATTGAGGTGTGTGATTTTCATGATTATGATTTTCATTGCAATTAAGTTGATGTTTTGTAGACAGTGAAATTACCGTCTACTCCAAAAGATTGCAAAATAGAATTTAACCTCAGAGCCAATGCAGGGAAAACTTGTTTCTGCAGGTGCATTTTTGAAACTTCACCAAAGACCATGAAAAAAGGGACAGATCACACAGCTCGGCGGTCTGAACTGTATAGCTGGCAGCTCTCCAGTCTGGGGTGCGCATGTCTGTGCCTCGAGGCTTTGGTGGCCGTGTCACCTGGTTTCTTTTTTTTCTGCAGGCATGCCACCAGGATTGCAGGGCCAGAGTGTCTCCTCCGGCAGCTCTGAGATCAAATCCGACGACGAGGGCGATGAAAACCTGCAAGACACGAAATCTTCCGAGGACAAGAAATTAGATGACGACAAGAAGGATATCAAATCCATTACTAGGTCAAGATCTAGGTAACAGTATATAATACTGTCGCTTCATTTAATTCCTTTATTGGACTTTGATGAAGTGAACAGAACAGGAAGAAACTATTCAGTTTTTTCCTGGCAGGTAAATCTGCAGCTGAAAAGAAAGTGAAAGGCTTTGCTCTAGAGGTACGAAAGTATCGTTTGAGATACCTGTACTCTAGGAAAGCCAAAAATATCTTTGCATTTATGAATTTGGACCCAGTGCTAATAATGACACACGGCAAAAACAATTTGTAACTGATTCAAATGCAAGCAGTCGATTTGTAAAACTATACTTATTCTACAAATTTGGTCGTAAATGTTCTTTGGAAAATATTTCTAAAAAGAGAGCTTAGCTCTATTGAAAGCTCAATCGATGTATGCACAACGGTAACTTTTTTCTTACCTCAAAAGTGAGAAAGTACTGATTTCCCAGCTTTATTCTAAATATGTTGGTATGTATAAGAGCAATACCTAAATTGCTCATTTTTTTTTTCTCTCGGCAGAAAAATTGCAACTGCAGGGAAATAGCTTCTGGTTGGTTTTCTTAAGTCCCCGATATCTTTAAACTAGAATCTATCTCCTTGAACTTTAATCTGATAATCAGATGGGTTTTTTGGGTTTTGGTTTTTGGTTTTTTTTGAGTATCGTGACACCCATGTTCTTTACCTCAGTTCCCTTGGATGGCTTTTATTTGCAAACTAAATGAATTGTACTAAGACGATACCTCCCTTTTCAAGGCTATCGTTCTCAAGGTTATACCTGGCATCCTTTGGGAATTAAGGACATGCCGCCTTTTCATATTGCCTTTATAGTTATTGAGATAAATCTTATTACAAGTTCTACCACAGTTTCAGAAATTCTGGAAGCTTCTACCTTACCCCTTTTCACCGTGGCTACAGAGTTTCCTGACTTGGCCACATTGGTAAGACATCCCAAGAAGGGCCTTTCACATCCTTACCAGCTTCTCTGTTAGATCAGTCAGCTCTTGGTAATTTAACTAGTGGTCATAACGCATGCATATCAATGGATTCTTTGACGTTTCAGTACAACATTTTAACTTGCTGTTAAGAACCTTCTTTTAAAGGTCACTGTTTTGACATTTACTTAGGCCCCCAAAACCGTGTTGTAAGGCGAGACTTTCCAAATCTAGGCAGTTTTCTTTGCATAACCAATTTATTTATAAGAGGTTAACCAATTCTCATTCATTATTGGCCTGAATACCCTTGGAAAACAAATTCCCATTTTCAGGCCCACTTTGGAAAAGGTGTCGCATATGTTTGATGCGTAAAAACATTACCCAGATTTTTAACTTCAGGATGGGATGAGCAGAAACTCAACTCTGTTCTCTTTTCACTTATTACGTCCTATTTGTGTGTCAGAATGTGGGTGTGAATTAATAGTAATCTTGATTTCCTTGGCATCAGCAGAGGTCACGGGTGGGAGAGAGCGGGACCAGCAAGGAAATGAGGAGGAGAATCAGATGGCGGAGAAAGAGAGCACTTTCCGATGGGTTCAGTTTAGTTGCGCGTTCACCAGCACGCATTCGAGGCAGACAGTCCCATCTGGAAGGGAGTTTAACCTACAGGAAAGACGAGCCAAGTCTTACAGCATCTTTCTTTGGTGTCTGCCTCCTTTATAAGTGTTCTTGGCTTACTTACGTCATCTTTATGAGCAGCATGTGCTGCAGCCCAAGAATCCGCTCCATTTCTGATTGATTGGGGCTTCTCCATCGTAGTGGATCCTTAGTGCGATTTGGAAGTTACCCAGACATTCTCCACAGTGGAAGACTCGGGGCTATCCATTTTAAGCCAATACTCGCTAAGTGTGCGTTGAATTGAGTAGATAACTTCCCACGTGTTCCTCCAGCTCTGGAAGGTTGTGATTAACATCTTTATTCTGTGAGCCTTTCAGATTCATGGAACTTTAGAGTAGCGGCTCACCTTGATGGTCTTTGGGGTCAGTGCTCAGATCTCTAGGTAAACATCCTTATGGATGGCCACCTCGATATTGTTTCTTGCAGTGAAGACTCTCTTGCTTTTGAGTGAAGTTTACTTCATTTTTTATATCTCTCATACTCAAAAAAGGTTCTTGCTCATGTTAATTCATCGTTAATTCAGCAATTAGTTTAGTTCCGCTCAGGGTTCTTTGCTCTGTTCTGTTCTGCCTTCCTGAGACATTTTCCACACCTCTCTCTCTTTTACGTGATTGCCCAGGAATTATTGACGCCATGAGATCTTCCTGATACGACGTGCTTTCCAGGTGGCTCATCTTCCTATTTGCCCCCCATTCAAAAGTTTCTAATTTGTCCGCATGACACCCAGAAACAGAAGTTATCTTCCCTTTCCAGACTCCTGGCTCCAGCCATGCCTTTGATATGAATCATGTGATATCTCTGTTCTCATAATCAGGGATGAGCTTTTGGGCTTCATTTTTGACTCACAATGAGATCATGGGTATTGATAACCAGTAAGTGTTTGGGTTGGGTTGGGTTGGGTTGGGTTTGCCTAGAACTCATGTCAACTCAGGTTTCCCCAACTTGTCTGGGGAATCATAAACATCCATCAAGTTAGGCCATGGAGATGATGTTTCTGTAACCTTTCTATTTAATACATGGAAAAAGCGAGACTCAGATACATTAAGTGGACTGACCAAGCCTTCCAAGCTGGTTAATAGACAGCAGGCCCCCGTGTTTACTCCCATTGCTCTGTTGTCTTGAATGTAGGACCTTCTTAATCCTGTTTGAGCTGCATCGTCTTAATTTTGACCTATCCACATCATTTTTCAATCCCTGGTTCTCCTTGGGTTTCGGATGTCACAGTATGAAAGTTTTTTTTAAGAAAGAACAGCTTCAGTCTAAAACACTTTCTGAATCGTGGTCCTGAAGTGTAGCTCGAGCTGAAGTTGACAGCACTCTGCCGTGCGTAACCTTAGGGATGGAAGCTATGTTTTCCTTTTTGCTCCCCTCCATCCATATGGTGCACTCGGGGCCCCAACTTGAACCTCTCCTGTTGGGTTTGGGTTTCATGTCCAGGAGACATCAAACGTCTGGCGTAGCGACTGTCACAGCCACCTAAAGCAATGCCAAGCCCAGGTGGATGGAAAATTCTGCCAAGGACAAGATCCTGAGATGGAGGAGTTCCCTGAAAACTCAGAAAGAAAACAAAAGGAATTTAGAAACTGTCTTTTTCCCCACCCCATTGGAAAATGTCACGTTTTCCCTTTTGTCCCGCAGCAATAACGATGACGAAGACCTGACGCCGGAGCAAAAGGCGGAGCGGGAGAAGGAGAGGAGGATGGCTAACAACGCCCGGGAGCGCCTGCGGGTCCGTGACATCAACGAGGCGTTCAAGGAGCTGGGCCGCATGGTGCAGCTGCACCTCAAGAGTGACAAGCCCCAGACCAAGCTTCTGATCCTCCACCAGGCCGTGGCCGTCATCCTCAGCCTGGAGCAGCAAGTCCGAGGTCAGTGCCGGCCGGCTGGCCTCCACGCAGAGGTCACGGCCGCACGCCGCTGGAGAGAGCAGAGATGCTCTGGCAGCCTTGAGCAGGGGCAGAGAGTAGACTCTTAGGCATCCTTCAGAATCATTGCTTCAATCTCATCTAAATCTATGAGGCAGCTCCCCTTTCTCCTGTAACTGAATCCTGGGATTGTTCTTGTAACTGATGCTGCCTTAGGACGTTTGCATAGGTCCTTTCAGTAACCGGAGCTGGGGACGTTTGCTTTACCAACTTTCTCAGACTGTAAAGTGGCTGCAGAGTTTCACCAGGGAGTTCGACCTTTACTAGCCACTGAGTGAATGAATGACAGTCGTGTGCATTTTCCTAGCTGGTCCTCTTGTTCTGGAAGGTAGAAACTGAGAGGAAGGATCAACAGCCCCACAGAAACGTTGCATGACTGCCCTGGACCAGAAGCCGTGGGTGTGACCTAAATGCTCTGTGCTTTCCTCTTCCACAGAAAGGAATCTGAATCCGAAAGCTGCATGTCTGAAAAGAAGGGAAGAGGAGAAGGTGTCCTCGGAGCCGCCCCCGCTCTCCTTGGCAGGCCCTCACCCCGGCATGGGAGACGCGTCCAATCACATGGGACAGATGTAAAAGGGCAAGTTTGTTTTCAGCCATTTCTGAAAGCTCTCCTTTGTTACTCTTACCAAGGCATCAGCCGTGAAAGCCATATTTGACCCAAATGCACAGATTTTTTTCCCCCCTTGGGAAGAAAAAAACAAGTTTAAAAATAAAAGCTTTCCTTTTTTCTGTTATAAACGTATTAATTCATCTTTCTCTCTTCTTTCTCAGGTCCAAGTTGCCACATTGCTTCATTAATACAAGAGACCACTTCCTTAACAGCTGTATTATCTTAAACCCACATAAACACTTGTCCTTAACCCCTTTTTTTGTAATATAAGACAAGTCTGAGTAGTTATGAATCGCAGACGCAAGAGGTTTCAGCATTCCCAATGATCAAAAAACCGAAAAACAAAACAAAAAAAAAAAAAAGAAAGAAAACAAGTGCAACTTGGGGGATGACTCTCTTTAACATATCATTCAGAATGTTCAAAGCAGTATGTGCAGGCTGAGACGCAGCCCAGAGACTGAATGGCAATCTTTCCACACTGTGGAACAATGCATTTGTGCCTAAACTTCTTTTGGAAAAAAAAAATATATAATTAATTTGTAAGTCTGAAAAAAAAATATTTAATTTAAAAAAATTGTAAACTTGCAATAATGAAAAAGTGTACTTCTGAAGAAAACTACATGACCATTTTTGTTGGTATTCAAGTCAGCTAGTGTTTATAATTACCGGATATCGAATAAGGGAAGCTCGGCTGCCCTCGTAACAAAACCAGCAAACATCCTGATGACAGCGAAGTGATGACATTAGCCATTCCTTAGGGTAGGAGGAACAGATGGATCTTATAGACCTATGACAAATATATATATAAATATATATATAAATATATATTAAAAATTTAGTGACTATGGTAAGCTTTTGTTCATTTGTTTCAGACTTTTTTCTCCTGTAAAAAAATAGTACTGATTAACTTTTTTAAAAGAAAGATTTTACTGTAAATATGGATTTTTTTTTTTTTGTTTTGTTTTTCGGTTTTTTGGTCTTATTTCTGTCCCTTTCCCCGGTTTGTTCTCATAACCTGTAGTGCCAACTCTGCTTCCGGAGGGGTAGTGCAGGATGAAATGCTGACCCTGATGTTGCTTTTCATTCATAAATAAGTAGAAAGTTGTTTCTTCAGTCTTTTGGGAACACAGGACTTAAAAGTCACATCATGTGTAGATATTAACAAGCAGCATTACCAAGACATGGCAAAAAGAGTTTGTCTGAATTGTAATGTTGCGTTTGTGACCCTCTTCTGGGATTTTCAGAGGTACAAGGTTAGAATGCTACAATGTTACCACTGTGCCTTCCAATGTTTATATCATCGGAAACATAACATAATCAAAGTGGCTGTGATTTAACAAAATGATTAAAGCGTTACCTACATGTGTAGCCAGAAGTAGTGTGCAGTGAGGTGTTTCTGAATACATGGTCAGATTTTTGGAAAAAAACAAAAACAAAAAAAACAAGTGAAGTTCAACGACCATCCAATGAGAAAATTGCAAGTAGTGTGACAGAGCTGATTGATTTTGTTGCTTTCTTGATTTTTTTTTCAAAATGGGTTTACTAAGATGCAGATGACTTAACTGTCTCCTCCTTCGTCTGAAAAAAAAAAATGCCAATATTCAATCATCATGCAGCGTTATAACAAGCCTTATAAGTCCTAAAGCATTAAGTTGCACTTTCTTGAGGAGGGGTAGTGCAGTATTTCTCTGGCCAGTATGAATGAAGTTTATACTTAACGTATTTGATAGAAACATAGATCAAGCTATGGCACAGCAACTCATCAGATAGCTAGCTTTGACGTCTGGGCACAATTGAACCAACTTCCATCGTGAATCTTTATAATGATTGACTTTGGTGTATAGTGCAGTAAAGAAATAGTGCTCCTAGTTAAGTATTTGTCAGCATCCTTTTGTCTCTAACTCATTTCTGTTTTTACAGCCACACAATCTTGGCATGTATTAAGAAAAAAAAATCCCTTGTTCAAGTAGTTTTTCCACCTATCAGCACTGAGTAAATGCCATAAACCCATCGAAATGGTCTAAATGTTCCATCTGTTCTCCTGTTTTGCCAGTTATATAGTAATGAAATACATTTGTAAATTTTATGCAACAAATGGCAAACGTATCATTATTTTGAAATTGTGTATGTAAAAGTTATATTTTTACATGTAGACTCTTGTTATTATGTGTTTTAATACATTGTATCGGTTTTTGTTCCTTTTTTTTTTTTTAAACGGTGTGGTTTAAAAACCGTCTCATTGAAATGAAATAGTGAGCTACAAGAATCTGAATTTTATGTTCATTTCTGAAAATGTAAGAACAAATAAGATAGTTACCACGTGGTCATCTTTTACAAACCCATAAACATTTTGATTAGCTGTGTGTGTGTTGAAAACTGTAAATATGTTCAGTAGTGATAAAACTAAAATACTTTGTTTGATTTGTTGATAAGTTCCTAAAATGTGGAGGTGGATTAAAACCTTAGAATAGCAGAAATCAGACTTCATGAAAAGTTATTTTGAGGCTACCCTGTGAAAATGAATGAACAAAGGGGCTCAAAGAAGGGCATGGAAGACAATATTGTATACTCTCCCCTCCTCCTGAATAATGGAAACTGTGTGTACTTGTACCCTCAGTATGTTGAAGATTTCCTTTTAGTGGTACATTCTGCACTCATTTTGTATACTCTATCAAGGCGGGTATCCCTAGGAACAATATTATATAAGAAGCAGGTATCCTCTGATCACATTCAGGATAAGTGTATAGAAGAAAATATGGTGTTTACTCTTTAGGGAACTGGAAACACTCCCTGCATTGATGTACATTTTAAGATTGGCACTTTTGATACACGTTATCATCAAGGTGCTTTCATAGAGCTGATTTAAAGTTTTTCAAATCTGTAAACAAAGCAAAAAACAATTAAATCGTAGTTCTTGGATTATTTTTTAAATTGGTGCTTTATATTTTGTTCTCAGTCAAACAGAGTAAAAGCTGCAATTTATTGTTCACCAGCTTTGATGCATTCATTAATCAGTCATGTAATACCTCTATTGTGGAATTCCCTTTGGAAATAAGCGAAAAACTTTCTAACGGCCACCAAAAGCTGCTCACTACTTTTTGCTTGGTGGAGAAACATCTGCACCTATCCATGTGCATTGGGTTGTATCCCCATTAAAAAGGAAAAAAAAAAAAGATGAAAGGGAATGTGGCCTTTGTAGTGTGTTTTTTTTTCTTGTTCTTTTGTAATTATGAAACCCAGGTAAGATATTGGTATCCTGCGCTGTATTTTCTAATGCAATTTAGCAGAAGACAGTTAGGATTAAAGTACTCTACAGAAATTTCCTAAGGGTCCATACTACACTATGTATATGATGATACTTAGGCTGGGGATCTGTTTAAGAGACTTGGACTTTAAAAGCAGCTTGGAACAGTTGATCCACCTCCACATTCAAGTAATTTATGAATATGCAGACTAGGGATCTGTTCATCTAGACATTTTTCCCATTTGTCTTCTGTGTAGCTGCAAGGAACACTAATGTTTATACAACTGTCAGTCCACCCAGTAACGCAACTGGTTCTGATTCAGTCTTCCGATTCCTTTTTGTTTTTCGCTTTTTCCTATTTCTTGATTTTTTTTTTTTTTTATTTGTGATCTTTATTTTGATGAGGGAATGGGGCGGGGGGGTGGAGGGAGGGTGTTGAACCAAGACTTGGGGGTTAAGAGGATTTTCGTCTTGGATCCAACAGGCAGAATATGATCTGTGTCCAAAAGTGAACTTGAGTCAGGAATGAAACGATTTCAGCATAAACAAGCACAAAAATTTAGTCTGCTGGCTGACTGGAAACAAAAAAAAAAAAGTCAAGATGGAATATGAGGAATTCCAACACAATGGGGCACCAAGGCCTTTAGGCCTCTCTTTTTATTTTGCTTTGGTTCTGTTTGTTTTTCTTTAGAGACATGCTCTCTCTCATGGGACTTGAAGTGGACTCATCTTTGTGCAGTGCTGGTTTTGCCATACTCATTTCAAGTATTATAGACATATGTAATGGTGAAAATATATGAACTGTGGCCTTTTTCATTCTTGTTACTTGTGATGCAATTAAGTGAAGATAAGAAAAAAAAAAGCAGAGATTTACCATGTATCAGTGCCTGGCTTTTTGTTATAAAGCTTTGTTTGTCTAGTGCTCTTTTTGCTATAAAATAGACTGTAGTACACCCTAGTAGGAAAAAAACTAAATTTAAAAATAAAAAATATATTTGGCTTATTTTTCGCAGGAGCAATCCTTTTATACCATGAATATTACAAAAAAAATTGTCAGATTCTGAATATTTCTTCTTTGTAGATTTTTGGAATCATTATGAGTAAAAGTTTGTTACTTTATTTTACTATTTAAAAGATGTTATTTTGCCATGTGTTACTGAGATGAAACTGTATGGTAGCTTTTTTGTTTGTTTTGTTTTTTTTTTGTTTTGTTTTTGTTTTTTTTTTTTTTTTAGTTGTAGGTCGCAGCGGGGAAATTTTTTGCGACTGTACACATAGCTGCAGCATTAAAAACTAAAAAAAAAAAAATTGTTAAAAAAAGAAAAAAAGGGAAAACATTGAAAAAAAAGAAAAAAAAGATAAACAGTTACACCTTGTTTTCAATGTGTGGCTGAGTGCCTCGATTTTTTCATGTTTTTGGTGTATTTCTGATTTGTAGAAGTGTCTAAACAGGTTGTGTGCTGGAGTTCCTTCAAGACAAAAATAAACCCAGCTTGGTCTAGGCCATTACCTGTTTCCCATCTGTAGTTATTCGATGAAGTCATGTACATGACCGTTCTGTAGCAATAAATGTGCCATTTTTATAAACTGTTTCTGACACTTGTTTCATTTCATTTTGCATTGTCCATATAGCTCTGCTTCTCTGCTGTAAGTAAAACCGCCTCTAGATTTCATTTTGCAAGTGTTGGAGATATTGACAGCTTAACAAACAAAACATACCAACACAAAAAACCCCACAAAAACAAATTGAAAAAGCAAAGCACATGACTGACCAAGGAAGAGATGCCCTTAATGAAAATGGAACGAGATGCATGCAAAACAAAAAGAAAACTGTCTAGAGGATTAATTAATTGAAGGAATCTAATTAATGTAACACGGAAGCTATGCGTTTGAAGAGCTTTGAACTGCGCCATTGTTGCCAGTGTTTTCGGTTGGGCTGCAGCTTGCTTAAGTCAAGTCAGCCTTAAACTTCTGGATCAGTTGGTCGATTGGCAGAACCTCCTCAGCTAGATCTTTTCAGTCAAAAATCTATTGTATCGCTTTGTGAAGAGCTGCCTATTGTTAACCACAGTTAATATTCCACTGTATTGATCGTTTCTCAAACTCTACCCAGCCCACTACTTCTGGTTGACTCTGTTGACGATTAATCCAGGTGTAAACAACCAGATGGGCTTTTTTCGAACTTGTACCACTGATGCGTGCCACCTATGATGGGAGGGGAAAAATGTACAGATTAAAATTATTCAGTGTTATGTACTGTAAGTTAATACTTTTGTAGAGTGGACATCAATCTCCTTTGCAAAACTTGGAGGCTGTTTCAACATTGCATTTTAGAAATGTAAAGTAATGTATGCAATGGAAAGAAAGCCCGTGGTTAGATAAGCGCTTCATCACAGAATGTTCTAAATCCAGTACGTGGTATTTGGGGATGTCTTCATATCGCTCTTGTACTCTTTCTAATGGGGTTTAGTGACAAGTTTACCTGAAGGAAAATGTGATAATGCCATTTGGGTCACATGTGAAATGCACTCCATTAGCCAAATGTTGGGTTTTTTTTTTTTTTTTCTTTTTGGTTGGATTGTTTGCAGACATTTAAATTTTATGAAATTTCCAAAGATTTTGGTTGATAAGCCCTTTTTTCTTCTAAATGATTTGAGATGTTCTTCTGTTCTTACTGTGTGTTTTAAATATAGATAAAATAGCCCCAAGCATTTAGTCTTTTCGTATTATATTTGATCATCTCACTATGACTAAAAAGGGGGAA
The DNA here is from genome assembly GCF_003676395.1 of Aethalodelphis obliquidens. Classification (NCBI taxonomy): domain Eukaryota; kingdom Metazoa; phylum Chordata; class Mammalia; order Artiodactyla; family Delphinidae; genus Aethalodelphis; species Aethalodelphis obliquidens. The sequence goes on along the minus strand of NW_020837963.1, from coordinate 10,895,931 downwards.
AATGAGCCTGGCCACCACTTCAGTGTCTCTTATCTAGTCTATTAACATTATGTTTTATTTAAAAGGACCGCATTAAACATGAAACTCTAACTTTGGTGCATTTTTCAAAGGGAAGTTAAATCACTGGAGAGACTAGAGTAGTGTCCAAAAGTTATGAAGATCCCAATAATGTTAGAAACGAAAGATCATCCAAAGGAGCTGAAACAGGCAATCGTTTTTAGTCTTATAATTGAATCCATTCATATAAGACCCAGTGAAGTTTTTATACTAGGCTTTAATTATAAACCACCTTTCTCTTGACTAACAGCCTAAAACATTCATTTGTAAGCCGGTTGAAAGGAAAGCATGCAAACAAGAAAAAGAACTAGTCTGTTTCTCATATTCACATCACCCCAGGATCATACATTTAAATTGCACTTGGGACCGTTAATGCTTTGCCAGCCAGAAGATCTCGTAGTCAACAAGCCATGCTCCTCCTTCAAACGAAGTACAAGGCTACATGCTCACTGGTCATGGCTTGGTTATAAAGAAGCTAGTCAGTTTGGAAAGGACTAGAAGGGCAAGAAGAACCAAAGTCACCTTGGTATTCCTGAAGGATTCTTTACATTGAGAAGGTTTGTTGAACAAATGTGGCCTTAAGCAAAAATCCTCAAGTCTTCAGGAAAGGAAGGCTCAACGCCACAGCTGGGAGAAAACACTAGTTACAAGCATGTGTGCCTCAGGTTGCAGCCATGGAAGTGCAGTGGCTTCTATGGCTTCCGAACAGTCAAATCAGGCAGCCAGCCATTACTGTACCTAAATACAGCAAGTGCCGTAGTTTAGGGGGTTTGCTATGGAAGATGTATCTGTAAAGCAGGGCTTCTTAGCATTTTTGGGTTGTGGACCCTTTGAAGAGAAACGAACCCACTCCATACAAAAAAAAAAAGGACATATCACATACAACTTTAAGGAGCTGATAAACCTCGAGTCTAGGCGTAGACACTTGAGATGCTTGTTCGTGGATCCTGGGTTAAGAATATCCAGTATACCGTAACTAAAGCTACAGGGCTTGAAAAACTAGAGCAAGCCCATTTACCTTGACCGAGATGGCTGTGCCTCACCAGAACTGGACTGGTGTCTGGCCTTTCTGGGTAAAAGAAAGACCCTTTGTGTAACACCAAAAATAATGCAATCCTCATTCACATCTGTTACGCTATGTTTAGAAGTCAAATGGCTTTGGCGTTGGCCTGAACAAACAGCCTTGCAAGAGGAAGCAGAAACTTGCCAAGCGCAAAGTGAAAATGCTCATGCGGAATCAGACCTACCGGCTTGAGGTTTCTGATGGTGACCAGCCCACGGGTGAGGAACTCTTGTTCTTGAGCCAAAATGACCAAATTTTGAAGAATAGGACAACTTGATTTTTGTGAGGAATTCTTTGACTTTACATAATCTTAATCTGTGAGTTGGGTGAGGCCATTTTCAAGGAGAGGAAGTGAAGGCCAAGTGACGTGCTCCAGCCCTCAGAGCTAAAACAGCCAGTATCCTGACTGCCCAGTACTCCCTGTACTGGCCACCTCCCCCAAGTGACAGGTCTGACTCCACATTTTAACATGATCCTGCCCCCGCCTCCCCAGCTTCATCCAGTTCCATTTTTTGTTTGTTTTGCTTTTATCTTTGCTACTGCCTTTTCATGGATTTTTGTTTGTTTGTTTTTTTACAGGAGCATTTCTGAACTTCTCTGCAGTTCTAATTTTCAACCTCATTCTACGAATTGTTCAGCTATAACTAGTTGTGAGAATATCCATGCAGTCAGAGACTGCTAGCCAAACTAAAATGTGCACTCTGGTCCACTTTTTCTAAAATAAACTTCCTATTCTGGAATAATTTTAGATTTACAGAACAGTTGCAAAGATAATATACAGCCTTCCCATATACCCTTCACCAAGTTTCCCCTAAGGGTAAAATGTTGCATAACCATGGTACATTTGTCAAAACTAAGAAATTAACGTTGGTGCAGTCATCCCTGGATATCCGCTGGGGATTAGTTCCAGGAGGCCCTGTGGATACCCAAATCCGTGGGTGCTCAAGTTCTTTGTATGAAACGCAGAGTACAGTCGGCCCTCTGTATCCACGGGTTCAGCGTCCACGGGTACAGAGGGCTGACTGTACTTTAACTGAATTTCACCAGTTTTCCACTCGTATCCTTTTTCAGTTCTGGAATCCAATCCAGGACCCTCTTTTTGCTGTAGTCTAGCTCACTTTGAGTGCTGGCACGGGCAGCACTGTTGGAGTCTGTACAGCATCATATGGTCTGAGAATCTTATCGAAGTGAATCACTGCCCAACTGAACTACAATAAAAAATCAACTGACCCGCCTTTTACAATTCTTCCCATTTATTGCCTTCTCTCAAAAATTCCTCCCTCTGTGAGGACAGGTATTGAACAGGAAAGAGAAGATGGGAAGGAACTGAAAGCGAATGAGGGGAGATCTACAGCTACAAACTGAATGGTCTAAATAGCGAATCATACATGGTTCTCATCACTGAATTTATTGCTGAGTGCCGATTAGGTCAAAAGCACCGAGGGAGTTCGAAGGGAACCATCCCTACATTTAAGAAGTCCAGTTAGAAGATAACAGGGGCATCTGTCTGACCAACAGCCGTTGCCATGAGGCAGGAACAAAGCAAGATAGGGAGTGGTGGAGAGAGGCGCTGGGGTGGGTGCCGGGGCAGACAGGACATTTGTAAAAGTGACCTTGAGGCAGGAGGTGCATTTTGACCATCAGAACAGGTAATGTATTTAAGACAATGGCAAATCTTTCTGCACAGTAAAGAACTAGACGGTTAGGAGCAGTTTTGGTAGCTTCAACCATGAAAGTACGTCTTTCAAACTGTCATCTCCTTTCCATCTCCCAAAAAATACCTGGAAACCCGTGGCTGACTTTTTGGTCTACAGAATTATTCCGGGTCCCCCTGTGCAGAGCCCTGTGGGTGAGGAGGAATGAAAGTAACTGCAGCCTTCCATTTGACTACTCCAAGGACCTGAAAATGAATCTAGACTAACCTGCAGATTTTACAGAGAAGGAGAGTGAGGCCCTGAGCTCACCTGTATTCTCACAGTTCACACGACTCTAGTGTCCTGACTCCTACCCAAAGGATGCTTTGCAATATGTCATTCTGTCAACGCAGGGACACTTTTGTCTTCCAGAAGCTCACAACCCAACGGCATGTGTAAGGGACTGAAACAGAACAAACATAATTAATAGGGGAAGTGTAGGCTAAAGTGAAGACTGCTGGGGTATCATTGATGATTGGAAGGATGCTGGAGGATGGTACCCAGAGGGAGGGAGGGAAAGGATTCAGTATGGGAAGTCTTCATGAAGGAGGTGAAAAGCTGTAGAGGATGAAAAAGATGCAATTTGGCGTCTACACCATTCCAGCTGGTGAGAGATACAGACCTCTGAGTCAAGCAAGTGTTAAGAATGGATACACAAAGTGTGGTAAATCAAGGATGTCTGGATGCCTGTGGACTGAGGCAACGCTGTCTTTCCTGTTTTATTCATTTCTACCAAGCCTTGTTCTGAAAGGCTTTTGAGGTCACCCTGACAATCATTAACAGCGATAAGGGGAGAAGAGCTTGCCTTTCCTTCCCATTGCCACAAACATATGCTAACTGGTCAGAACCTTTACCTCCTAATACTACTTATAAGGTATGTGCTATTGAACTAGCCACTTAACCTAACCCTAACCTGTGAAACAGGTCTAATAGTACCTACATCTTGGAGTAAATACTACAATGTACGTGGTGTGCTTCACCCAGTGTTGGCACATAGAAAATGTCAATGCACTACGCAGAGACTGTATGGCATGTAAATATTTATACATCCATGCTCCAATCATAGTCTGCATTGGCCTCTATTCGCAACTTCCTGCCCCCTCCCCCCAATTCTTCCCTCACAGGCAGGAAGAATCATCTGGTCATGCTGTGCATCTTTCCAGAATCTACTGTGACTTCCCATTTTCTCTTGCAATTAATGGAACTCCTACCTAGGTAGTCTTAGAACAATCTGCAAACAGAAGCAGCTATACTGCAAAGAATGTGTTCAAGCAGAGGCTCAACCTAGTGACAGCTCTGGTTCCAAAATGACGGCAATTCCACAGACATTAATTTAGCCTCATGGCAACCTAAGAACTCAGTGTTATCATCCATGTCTTAGAAAGAGAACAAGTGAGGCTCCAGGGGCTGTGGTCAGTGCAAGTAACCCAGGGCAATGTCATCAGAGGCAGATCCAGGTCTATTTGATGTCGAGGCCCATGGATTTTTCACCCTCCCACAGCTGTCTGGAGTTAGGAGGGATTCATTGGCTGGATTACAGGATGACTGATGTCCTTTCTAATTCAAGATATGGGTCCGCTTGTGGGATGGCAGGCCAGCCACGCCCTCCCTAATGATGTTCGTCTGCTGTACTCAGCTTCTGTAGACGTTCCCCCAACCATACAACCTGGCATCCCAAGAGCTTGCCAACCCCGGAGCCTTCGCTCATCCCAGGGACACACGTCATTTCCATTGTCTGGATTCTGCTTAAGATTGTTCCATCAACTTAAAAACAAGCAAGCCAGCAAACAAGCAAACAAAAAACAACAGTTTAATAACATCTGGGGATCATAGATCAAAGCCACTGTGTTGGGCACTGGGAAGAAAGCAAACTTGTTACCGCAAGAACCTTAAAATCTCTTGCGGATATAAAGCATACAGACAAGCAGAAATGAAAAGGGAAACAACGGGCATTTTTGAGCACTTCTTTTAGACCATAACACACATCCAAAAGCATATATCTCAATAAACTAATGCATAAAAAATAATGAAAGGTAATATTTCTCTCCTCTAAAACCAGTTGGTGCTTTATTTTATTTAATCCACAGAATTGTATTCGTTGTTATTATTATTGCCATATCACAGAGGGAAGAATTAAGGCTGAAAGGAGCTGTTGGGTAAATGGCAGAGGGGTGATATTGGAAGGTAGGCCATCTGACTTCCGATCCTGAAATCTGTCAAAATTTGCTATGTGATGTAGATGCTAGAATTAATAAGCAACTTGTTTTCACAATAATTCAATGAGATTTCTTGAGAAACACAAGGCCCAGAGGCATTAGATCGACTTACTAAGATCATGCTTCCAGTAATTGACCAAAATAAGATTTAAATGCAGAAATATGTGACACAAAATTCTGCATTTAGTGCCCTAAACCAAAGGAAAAAAATGGAAAGAATGAAGCAAATGTAAATGTGGAGGGGGAAGAGTAAGCTGTGACAAAGCGAGAGAGAGGCATGGACATATATACAGTACCAAACGTAAGGTAGATAGCTAGTGGGAAGCGGCCGCATAGCACAGGGAGATCAGCTCGGTGCTTTGTGACCGCCTGGAGGGGTGGGATAGGGAGTGTGGGAGGGAGGGAGACGCAAGAGGGAAGAGATATGGGAACATATGTATATGTATAACTGATTCACTTTGTTATGAAGCAGAAACTAACACACCATTGTAAAGCAATTATACTCCAATAAAGATGTAAAAAAAAAAAAAGCAAATACAGGAGAGCAGAGATCACAGGCTCTGGCCAAAGAAGGGTATCATCTTTGTGAAAGATGTTAACATGAAGAGTTAATCCTCGGAAGCACCCTGTGCGAGAAGCATTTAATAAAGATGCGGTCATTTATCCCTTCTGCCAGCACTTAGAGCAATTTCCAAGTTCCTCTTTCTGAATTGCCTGAGGGCAGACAGCTAATGGCCCAGCCTGGAGGAAAACAAGTCTCCTCACAATTTACCCAGGGAACTTTCCAAGAGAAATATTTAATTTGGTGCCCCGTTATCATGCGATTTTAATAGGTCACTGCAGCCTGTAACTAGACAGATCCAATGTTTATATTTCTCAAACCTCTGATGAGTACCTGCTGAGTGCGTGCTGGGTGTACAACAATGATCAAGGTATAGCCTCCCCTAAGAAGGTGACAGTCTTGGGAGCAGAGATGCTGGGTGGGAGGGGAGAGACACAACTGGGGAAAGACTGCTGGGCTGGGAGGGTCACGATCTTGGGTGGGAAGAAGTGAAATGTATAATAGCGCAGATGTGGTTTAAAAGCCCGGAAGAGGTGTTGCAGGAAAGGGGACCCCTTCCAGGGCCCGAGAGTGGGCTTCTAGCTAACATTAGGAAATGACTTTTCCAAGGAGACACACGTGCTGAAGAAAAAAGAGACTATTGGGAAGGGGTGCCCGGGCGGAGAGCAGCAGGGTGAGGGAACCCAAGAAAACGGCTCTGCCACGTGGTTCGCAGTCCCAGGTTTTAGGGTAATTGGCCTAGTTTCCACGTTGTCTCTGTCCAATCGTTCTGACTCAGGGTTCTCCCTGGTGGCACACGCATTGCTCAGCCAAGATGGATTCCAGCGAGAAGGATCCTGGGAGGTTGGTAGGACATGTGGACTGGTGTCTCCTCGCTCCTTTTGACCTTTCCTGATTCTTCCGGTTGGTGGTAGCTTGTTAGTTCCGAGTTCTTTACCAGGACCTCCTGTTGCAAGATCACTCATGCAAGTGGTTACTATCTTGCCTGGCCAGGGTGGGCAGTTTTGGTCAGTGGTTTCCCCTAGCAGAGGGACTGGGGACCGAGGAAGCAGAAGAACGTTGCTAGAAACAACTTCGCAATGAAAATAACAATTGAAATTAATACTGGATACCAAGAAAGAAATTTCCATACAGGAAAAGTAAGGAAGAAAATTGACGGTACGGTGTGATACTGCAAATCCCGTTCTGGGAACACCAAGCAGTTCCGAACAACTTAACAGTAGGAACAGGGTGTAAATGTGGTGGGACCATGGCAGGAGGTGGGTGAGGGTCTTGATACCAATAAAGAATTTGGACTGTCCTGTGGGCAATGGGGAGCCACTGAGGAATTTAAGTAGAGAAATGATTGGGTCAGGTTTGCATTCTAGAAGCCCTGCAGCCCCATAGTTTTGGTGTTGCGTGAGGAAGGCGTCTAATGGCAGAATATTCACACCATTGAAGTTAGAGACAAGAGCTGCCATGGGTTCAGCCCACCTGCATCTCCAGCTCATGATGCAGATTCTAGCTGTTCTCGCTCTTCCCCTGGAAGATACCCGACATGTGGGCTGAAAGCATCATGGCTGTGAAGGCAGTCTGGCTGTGACATCTGTCCTCCCACTGGTGGCCAGGATTGGACTAAAAGCATCAGATTGAAGAGCAGTGGGCTTCCAGAGAACGGCTTAATCAGCTCCCCCCGAGAGTGGTCCAGAAAAACAAAATATTAATGATGAGTTCTATGAATTGGTTCTGCACTTGACGGAATGGGCTCTCTGATCTGATTAGATTCAAGGCTTTAATGACACTGTTTCCAGCAAGAAGGGGCACTGGTGGTCCATAGCACACAATGGCAAAGCTGTTACTCAAATTATCACTTGTAGATACCCGTAGCCTAGTATCAGTAGAAGGCAAGGCTCTAAACAACCAGGTAGTTGCCGGCATAGGACACTTTAGTCAAAATAAGGAATACACTGGGTTTGGTTGGTTGTTTCTAGATGCACTACAGGACTTGGGAAAAAGAAGATGATGAAATAAAGGCTTTAAATTCCCAATTCAACGTGTACATAAGTGTTCTGAAAGCTTCTGCTGCTGCTCTGAAAGAAATTTTTCTCCTGTAGCTGAACAGTTTCACTTGAAAATAAACAGAAGTCTATGCTTGCAGGTGACGGAATTGCAAAGCAAACTGAATTCCAACCTATAGTCAGGTGTCTCTTATGTTAAGGTTAGGGCATTGATTGGGAAGGGATGGGATCATGGAAACTGGGATGAGGACTTATGGGAATGGAGACATTCTGATGAAGCTAGGGGGTTTGAACTCCTAAATTCTGCCAAGCCTTCCAGGGCAGTAGAAGCTGTCCTTCCACCCCTGCCTGAGGAAGTTAGTCATCTCTTGCCTGAAGAACTTAAAGTGGCCTCTCTTGAGGAAGTTGCCTTAAAGGCACTGCTCATCCTCAGAATCTAACTGTACCACTTCTTCTTTTCTTTTTTTTTTTTCTTTTTTTTTTTTTTGTGGTATGCGGGCCTCTCACTGCTGTGGCCTCTCCCATTGCGGAGCACAGGCTCCAGACGCGCAGGCTCAGCGGCTGCGGTTCATGGGCCCAGCCGCTCCGCGGCATGTGGGATCTTCCCGGACCGGGGCACGAACCCGTGTCCCCTGCATCGGCAGGCGGACTCTCAACCACTGCGCCACCAGGGAAGCCCTGTACCACTTCTTTTGCTTCTAGACCAGACTCAAATTCCAGGTGTCCTCAAAGGTACGAAGTGTGGCCCATTAGGAAGTATAATACACACCAAAAGAATCTGATGATTTTGTCAAACTATACCAATGGAAACCTGGAGAATACACGTGGGAATGCGTCTTAAGGGTGTGGGATCAAAGAGGAAGGAATATATACTCAGGCAAAATGTATTGCTAGAGCCTCACTAAGCAGAGAATCCAAATTCAGTGTTTAAGCTCAGGAGGCTAGGAATAACTCCAACAGTTTGCTTGGTTGGTTGACTGAAACATGGACCCCAAGTTGACCTACTCTAAGTGAAGTCAAATGGCAGAACTTCTTAGTATCCTATGGAGGAAGGTATCTAAAAGCTTAGGGAGGTTGGAATGATAGAGTGGATTTATCATGTAAAATCTGTTTACCCACTCTGCCAGGGTCCAGCATTGAGAGATAAATGACTGGGACAAGCCCCCCACCCCCCAGCATCCCTATCAGAATGAACATGGTGGGAGACAGGGTGTCAGGAACCAGGTGTGGGCACTTAATTGCCACAGGCAAGATGGGTGTGGTCACCACCATAGACAACAGAGTCAAAGCAGTGATCATAACAGTCTGACTCAGAGAGAGCTATGTTGTTGGCTATTGATTAGATAGTCTTTCTGCTAAATTTTTACTTGATCTGTGTAAGTGGAAGTCAGTTAAATCACCGAAAGTCACAGCCGCTCAATTCCCAGATTGGAGCCAGTTCACAGACCCAGAGCCCTGGGAACGCAGGAGCGGCCAGAGGAAGGACCTGCCACACTGCCGAAATGTATACCATCGGTCTTCCTCCAAGCCCTCCCCAAAGGGACCCGTGGCCATTTAACAGAGTGACCATGCATTGAGGAAGGAGAAATAATCAGACTTTTGGGGGTTATAGGACACTGGCTCTGAACTGATGCTAATTCCTGAAGACCCAAAATAACATTGAAAAATAACACTGTGACATTTTGGAAAATTTGTATCTATTGCTGTGAGCTTGACAACTGCCCAGTACTTAAAGGTTTTTCTGAGGAATTCAGTGGTAATATTAACAAATGAGAATTTGGGGCTATGGTATAATGAAACGTGTCAATACTTGGAAGATCTGCATAGTTTAGAGAATCAATGCCTCAAATGATCAATGCATGATGTTACATATTCATGCATGGGTGAAAGATCTGTTCAGAGTTTAAGACAGAACTGTGGAGTTTAATGTAACAGAGTATGAAAGTTCATTAATATGGTTTCAGAATCTACAGAGCACCTAACCCCTAAGATACTACTACTTGTCAAGTTTTGGTGTAGTATCAGAAAAGAATGTAATTTGAAAAGGCTATTAAATACTCTTCCCTTTTTCAATTACATATCTATGTGAGGCTAGATTTTCTTCAAATTTTCGACCAAAGCAACATATGGCAACAAATTGAAATCAGAAGCAGACATGAGAATCCAGCTGTCTTCTATTAAGTCAGATATTAAAGAGATTTGAAAAAATGTAAAATAATACCACTCTTCTTATTACTTTTCTTGTTTTGGATAATGTTATTTTTTCATTTAAAAAATTGGCTCAGTTTTAAGGATGTAATGGGTTTACTGTTTTTTTTTTAATGAATAAAGACTTTTTATATGTCTCAGTTTTAATCTCTAATATGGTAAGTCTTAAAGGCTATAATACACATGATGGAAAGCATTTTGGGGTCCTCGATAATCTTTGAAGCATATGAAAGGATTCTGCAGAAAACATGAGGACTTTTGCTCTAGTTCTTGATCAGCTGCACTAAGTATATAAAATAAACAAAGAAGACAAAGCGTAGGCTGGGGTAACATCTGAATTTAGGGTGTCTCCTTTCTGATTCCAAGTATGTCCCTGTAGTAGTTTGATTGTGCTGCTGTGATATTGTGATTCATAATAAGAAATATATATTTGGTCTTTGTTCCAGTTTCTGGCACAGAGTTCCTAAAACTATTGGAATTTCCTAGGTGATCGCAGCAAGAAAGATGTCTTTTGTTTTGTTACTGAGGTGGCTTTTGGAAAGCACCTGGCCACCTAAGGATGGGGGCTGCTTGCCAGGAGAACTAACCATGTGATTGGAGGTTTGGAACTTTCAGTCCCGCCCTTGACCTCCAGGGAGTGGAGAGGGACTGGAGAATGAATTAATAGCCAATGACCAATGATTTAATTAATCACGGCTACGTAATGAAGCCTCCATAAAACCCTAAAAGGACAGGTTTGGGAGAGATGCCTGGTTGGTGAACACGTGGAGATTTGGGGAGAATGGTGCTCAGAGGAAGGCACGGAAGTTCCGTGTCCCTTCCCGCTTATCTTGCCCTATGCATTTCTTCCATCTGGCTGTTCCTGATTTGTAACCTTTCATAATAAACCAGCAATCTAGTAAGTAAAAGATTTCTCTGAGTTCTGTGAGCTGCTCTAGCAAATTAATTGAACCCAAGGAAGGAGTCGTTGGAACTTCCAATCTACAGCCCTATGGTCAAAAGCACAGGTGACAACTTGGGCTGGTAACTGGCACCTGAAGTGTGTGTGTGTGTGTGTGTGTGTGTGTGTGTGTGTGTGTGTGTAGGGGGGTGGTGCAGTCTTGTGAGATGGAGCCCCTAACCTGTGGGATCTGATCCCATCTCCAGGGAGAGCATGTCAGAATTGAGTTGAATTGTAGGTTACCCAGCTGGTGTCGGAGAACTGCTTGGTGATATGGGGGGAAAAGAACCCCACACTGTTGGAATTGGTGACCAGAACCCTTGGCTGCCCTGACAAAATACCAGACTGGTGGTGGAGGTGCTGCTAACCATTTAAGAAAGGCTTTCCTTGAAGACAGTGAGTGGTTCTGAAGCTGGGCTGCCTCTTAGAAACTCCTGAGAAGATTTTTTTAAAAACCAATATCCCAACCCCCTTCTTCCCTCCTTCCTGATTTAATTTGTCTGGGATGGTACTGGGCAGTGGTTTGTGTTCAGAGCTCCCCGTTGATTCTAATCTGCAGCCAGGGTTGAGAACTCCTGCTCTAAAACTGGAGTGGCCAAAAGGCCTTCTCTGTGTCTATCACCACCCGACCAGGTGGCAGGGAACCAGGTTGGTGTTGGTGCCGGACTAAACAGGGAGTCAGGTGGATGAGCGTAGCGGGTAGTTAATAACCACATTCCCAATCTGACATGGGTTGGAGGGAGAGGGATGGATGAAGGGCAACTCCTGCCTAAACAGCCCCAAAGGACTCATCCAAAGAGACTTGTTCCCGTCAAAGGGAGGAGGGAGCTCTGTGGTAGCTAGTGGTTGGTTAGAGAAGATGGGTCTAACCGGAGTTCACTTGCCTACAAGTATCAGAGTCACAAAATAAGAGTGGCTTAGGAAAAACTAAAGTGTATTACTCCATCAAATTCACAGAGTCCAGCGTTGGGCCATCCAGGGCTGGTAGGATAAGGCCACCATGTTGAGGACCCTGACTCTTCTGCTTTCATGCTCCACTGTGTCTGCTGTCCATTCCACAGGTCATCAAGGGGCTGCTGGAACTCAGCCCAGCAAGTCCACATTCCAACCAGCAAGAAGGAGGAAGGGAGGAAGAATGAGAAGCAAAGGGCTGGCATCATCTCCCTGAAGGTTCCTTGAAGCAGCTGCATGAACTTCTGTTTACATAGCATTGCCCAGAACTCAGCCACAAGGCCACCCATGACATCCAGGGAGGCTGGGAGATTTAGTCTTCATTTCTAAAGTCGTGTGCCCCCCATACCTGTGGGTTCTATGGAAATGGGGTAAAGAGCTATTGAGGGATAACTAGCAGTGTTTGCCAAAGGGAGCTTTTGTGAAACCACGCTTGGCTCTCTGAATTTAAGCTTAAGTCCCCTTTGGGGAAGAAATAGGAAGTTTTTTCCCCCATCACCGTCACAAAGCTTTCCTCCGTCCCTCCTCTTTTTCTATATTGGTAACTGTCTGCTGGCCCTGACAGTTGTTTCCTCCAAAGAGCTGGTAGGGGCTGCTTTCATAGCTATTTGATTCCTTTAATCAGAACCTAAAGTCAATAGGATTCAGAGTCGTTTACAATTCTGGAATTTTGCATCATAATTTAAAATAGTTCGACAGCATAGAATTTCCGGTATACTGGAAATATAGACATTCGAAATAGAACAGCTTCATCATTCTTTTAAATGTATCTAAAGGAATTCAAATGCTATAGCAATTTAATACCCACCACCATCCCCTTAGAAAATATTCAACAAGCCCTCATTTAACAGAAGGTAATTTTACATTTTTCTCCTTAAAAGTTTCTTCTTAAACTCATATTTCCCTTCAAACTTCTGCTACTTAACTTTTTCCAAATGTAACATATTTTTATACTTAAAAGTCTTTATCACTCTGTCAAACACATCTGCATCAAAAATGTGTATAAAATTGAAGTTTAATTTCCTGTCATCAGAATGCTCTAATAGTTTAGTAAAATTATTCTGGATGGAGTTAGTATTACAGTTATTATTAGTGTACAACTAAGCAAAAACAATGTAAATACAACACAAATATTGATAAATAATTATTAGACATAAAAAGTGAAAGATAAAATCCATGGGAAAATCATCTCTAATGACACAGCTGGAAGTTTCTTTTCTCCTCCCAATTTTCTAGTGTCCACAAATGAATAATGCTTATTAATTTAATAGGTGAGTGTCCAGCAATGGTTCAATTCCTGCTTTTTGTTTTACAGTAGAATGCACTGAGAAATCTTAGTCACATAAATACTAGGTGGGAATGGAAGTTTTGTTAAAGCAGCACCCCCCAATTCTCTGAAATCCTTTGAAGTTATGTGGGGGTCTATCTTCAAAAATTATGTCTAATGATCTCTTAGCTGACAATTCGATTAGGTCTCCTTCAGTGGTGATGAAAGCAGAGAATTAGAAACCACCTGATGTGTAAAAGCGTTTCTTACCCAGTCATTAGAGTCATTCACTTTTCTAGTTTCTGGGAAATACACCAAAAAGGCTTTACCGAGTCTTATGGAACAACTCTCAGTAATTATACCTGTTTCTCTGCCACTTAGGTACCTTGTTTATTCTCCCAACAAGTTGAGAAAATGGAAATATTGTGAATTTCAATACACCTTTGCCAATATAATCTTGATTTAAAAAATACTTTTATCTTTAAAAAAGCTTTAAGTACCTTTTCACCAAGACCCTGGCGCTCAAAAGTAAATAACTAAATAACTAAATAACTAAATAATTCACCAAGCAAGCTAATAAGCTCTACCTTTATTGTAAAATCCCATCATCCAGACCAAACCAACTTTCAGAAAAAAAAAAAAAATCTGATTTTATTTCTCAATTCAAGTGTCCCCATAACAACCATCTCTCTCTTGAATTTTTAATTCTAAAAAGGAAGACAAGGTGCAAAGTGTCACTATGAGCCTTTAATATTTATTTCTGACACTCCCTTTGCTTTTTCTCATACAACTCTCTCTCTCAGGAGCACTGCATTCTCCATCTTCCTCTTCTTTGTTTCCTGCTCTGCAGGTTTTCACACTCTGGGGCTCTGCACCAAGGTAAGATCTGACGTGGATGAAGGGTTCAACTTCCTTTTGTGAACTGTCAGAAGAGGAGGTGGGAAAAGATTGTCAGCAGACCGGCTCAGGCTCGGGCAAGATGGGTACATAAGAAGGTTGAGGATTTGGAAAATGTTCATGCACCTTAGTAAACTTGTAGAGTGAATCCAACACTCCTTGGTTCAAATATGGAAAGGTAGACAAGTTTCCTTGTTTTCACTTTTCCTGGGGTTATATGAGGACACGAAGGAGAGGCCTCAAAAATCAGGGAAGACTGCCTGGAAGAGGCAACTGCTGAGCTGAATCCAGGAACGTAAGTTTTTAAAAAGCTCACAGATGATCCTTATCTGAATTTTGAGATCTACTTCTACTGGAATTTGAAAACTACTGAAATTTGAGACCTACTGCTACTGTATACAAGATCTTAAAATCAAGAGAGAACTCAGTTCTGCTGATCATTAAAGAAACATCCATATTTCAGGTGGCCCTGAATGGGGTACATGCAAGTGACTTCCAGTCTGACTTAAAGGCAGAGGTCAGTACGATTCAAGTTTAATGTTTCTTTCCCTCTGATACAAGCAAAGAAGACACCCACCTTGACAGTGGGGTCCACCCATCACACAATCCCTGGGTGCCGTGAGTGACAGCAGCATTTATAATCCTCACACCTGGCCACCTGCTACTTATAGTGATGAGTGGGTTGATCACCTGGAATTCTTGTCTGTCTTCCAAAAACCTGGGATTTCTGAAAACTTGAATGCAAAATCCCAGCCCCCAGAGAAGGGTATGAAAATGCCAAACTATTTACTTGCTATTCTTCCCCCATGGTTCCCTGTTCCTGCCCACCTGGCTGCTTTTTCAATATGTCCTAAGCAGACGCCTTGGAAATGGGGCCTTGGCTTCTCCCGGAAGATAGCTTCAAAGGCTCAGACCTCGACATCACACGTTTCCCCAATTAAAAGCTGTCCTCAAGAGCACCTCGCCAGAACCCCTAAGATAAGAGCCCTTGCCTCATTACAGCTCACACCCTCTCCTACAGGAGGAGATAAGGAGATGTGTTACTTGAGCCATATTTTTGGAAATTGCTAGTTAGTTGCAAAATCTTTCCTGAGGTAGAAAAAAAAGCACCAAGGACTGGAATTATTGGATTATTTCACTTTTGAGGCCAAGAAGCAGATGCTCCACTTTCAAGACTTGGACAAATCTTGTCGCAAGATAATTCCTCTGCTTGCTACCCAAACGTCCCGGTTCACTGGCTTCCCTGAAGAGGCCTGCTAGGAGATCAGTTGAACCACTGCCGAGGATATGGTTTGCAAGGCTCTTAAAAAAGCTGCCCCGTACTGTAATCTGGTGCTAATCAGATTTCAGTGTGATGTCGCCAGGGAAAATCGATATGTATAATGCTAGACTAGAAAGGTTTAGGACCAAATTCCAAAGACGAAGTTCTTTCTCCAAATTATATGTCTTAAAAAAACAAATAAACAAACAAAACAACCCAAAACTTAGTTTGGGTAAAATAGAGAAATTATTCCATGTCTCTGTTTTCCTGCTCTGCCACGTTTTATCCCAGAACTGGAAAATGACTTTCCTGAAATGGAAGCTGGACCTTGTGTTGCAGGAGATGTAGGTAGTAGTGTGTTAAAATGTCCAGCATAGCTGGAAGTGATTAATTAAAAATAATTCATTGAATACATTTCCTTCCTTCTTTTAAAATACATGTCGTTGAGTGCCCAATATGTGCTTGTCTCCAGGAATTAACTCGAAAAGGACCCATTTTGTTGCTGTCTGCTTGGAATTGGATATCTATGGGGGTGGCCTAATGTTAAACAGTTCACGAAATATGGTGTCTTAGACCGTTTGTGTTGCTCTAAGAAATATATCAGAGACTGGATGGCTTAAACAACAAATATTTATTTCTTATAGTGCTGGAAGTTAGGAAGTCCAAGATCAAGGTGTTGGCAGATCCAGTGTCTGGTACGACTCACTTCCTGGTTTGCAGATGGCCATCTCCTTGTATCCTTACATGGCAGAGAGCAGAGAAAGAGGAAGCTGTAAGACCACTATTTCCATCCATGAGGGTCCACTCTCATTACCTAATTACCTCTCAAAGATCCCACCTCCAGATATTGGGGACTAGGTTTCATATTATGAATTTGGGGGATGGGGGACATAAACATTCAGTCCATAGCATGTGTTGTATGCTGCCGAGGTGGGGGGGGTGTAGGTGACCATGACAGTCTGGGTGTGGGTAGCTCTCAGGGAAGACTTCCTGGAAGATGCGATGCTTCATCTGAAACCTGGAACCTTAGCAAGCGTTAGCCAGGCAGGTGGGCCAGCATCAAAGGCAAAGGGAGGAGGTGGGGGCATTTCATGATGGAGAATGCCCCGGGAGGGAGGACCACACCATAGAGTGTGCAAGGTCCAAAGGTGACAGAATGCATGTTTGGGGAACTGTAATAAAAATGGAAATAGTCATCATTCATTAATTCATTTAAAGATGTATTCTAGTACCTATTATGTGCCAGACCTGGTGCTAAACCAGAGAAAAAACTCATGAACAAGGCAGAATTGTTCTAATTATTATTAATAATAACCCATTATTTTTACGACTACATTTCTTGAACACTTCCTGGGTGCCAGGCACTTGACATACTTCACCATAATTATCTCAATTCATTCTACAACAGTCATATAAAATGGGTACATTTTTTAGCATCACTGTATAGATGAGTAAACTGAGGCACAGGTGACCTCAGTGACTTGTCCAAGGTCACCCTGCTGGTCAGTTGAGGAGCCTGAACTCAGGCTGTCAGAATCTACAACTTCCTCTTGGTTCATAATCCTGGCTGGATTCTGTGCAAAGGGATTCGCTGTGAGAATGACCAACTGTCCTGGTTTGCCTGGGACCTGGGGGTTTTCTGAGATGCGGGACTTTAAGTGTTAAAACTGGTAGGCTTGTATGGTTGGTTATCACAGCTGAGCATCGAGTAGGGTCACAACTTGTAGGACCTAATAAAACATGCTAAAGAATTGGGATTTTATACCAAAGGCAATGGAGATCCTCATGTAAGAAGAATATACTTTGATAGTTCCAAACCTCAGTTGCACAAAATTAGCCTTAGCTCCCCACCAAGTGACCCCCAGTCATTCCTTGGAATTACAAAGCTGTGGGTACCATAAATTTACTAGCTGCAGCAATGCTATCTATTCTATATCAGTCATCTGCTCTTTCCAGTGTAGAAAGCTGACTCCTTATTTATCGCCAATACAACTTATTGATAAGACAAAGCTGAGTTTACTGCTTACAATAAAGCAATAAAGGAGTAGGAAGAATACTACCTCAAGAAGCTTTGCTAGCATCTCAGAGGGAGAAGACAAGTCAGAATTGTATTGAGAATTGGAAGTTTGGTTTAAGGTGGGTCTTTCAACCAGGGGGCTCAATTAGCAAAGGGTAATGATCACAAAGCAATGGTCCAGGATTTGGTGGGAACAGTAAGGTGAAAATTTTTAAGCGTGGGAGTCAAAGAATCTTAGGGTGTGAACTGTTGGTTGATACTTTCCACTGAAAGGTTGAAGCGTCTTTCAGGATCCGTTTGGGAAGTTTCTATAATGAACAAGCGAACCATTTGCCCAGACAGGAGACTTCTGGGAAGTTAAAGCCCTAGTAATGAAGACAGAGAGATAGAAAGTCATGTGAACATAGACAGTGAGGGGTAGTTTCTGTCCTGATTCTAGACAGAGGATCTTCACCATGGACAGTTCCCTTAAGAGGACCCCAGGACTGTTCTATGTGCTGGATGAAGGTGCTCCAAAAGGCTTCGAACGCTCAGAGCCAGCACAGGTGATATAGGCAGGGCGTCCCACTCAAACCTCACCACACTCTGTCACCAGAGCCTGCAAAGCAGCTCTACCTCAAAAGCTCCCTCGAGAGCTCAAAACCAGCCCAAGGAACCGAGTGGGATACAAACGTCATCATGCCCTCAAGCTTCTCTTCTCTCCTTCTCAGATCCTTCCTGCTGCAAAACTGTTCTCACTTCTCCCAGGTACAACAAAAGCAAGACTGCTCTGCATGTGACTGGACATCTGCTGACACACTGATATTGGTGTGTTTGTGTTGTGCATTGCTGTGTAGGTGGGAGGTTGACTATCATCTACACTAGCAAGTACCCACCCAATGGACCCCGTGGTAATTATGATATTCACAGCTCTTGGAAAACCTCCCACTTCTCTCTAATTCTATCAACCTTTTCAATCCTTACCACTCTCCTCTTTCATGAGATCATCAATATTCACTCCAGTCTCTATTAATCTTGCCCCAGCTGCATATCTATTTTCTATCTTTATTCCTTTTTATAATCCCTTTTGGCATTTCCTTATATTCAATTTGGTTTCCAGTCATCTTCTGTCTTAAATCGTTCTCCCACCATGTTATTATACAATTTTTCAAACCTATAGAAAGGTAAAAAGCATTACACAGGGAACACCCATATACCCATCGCCTAGAAACAGAGGTCAGCAAACTTTTTCAGTAAAGGATTGGGTAGTAAATACTGTAGGCTTTGCGGGACGTGTGGTCTCTGACAACTACTCAGCTCTGCTGATGTGGTGCAAAGGCTGCCGCAGGTAGTGTGTAAATGAAAATGAGTGAGCATGTCTGTGTTCCAATAAAACTTTATTTACAAGACAGGCATGTCCTGATCCCTGACCTTGACTCTACTATAAATATTTTCCTATACTTGCTTTATCGCATGTGTAGCTGTCCCTCTATCCATCTCATTTCTGACACCTTTCAAATTAAGTTTCCCGCATCATTACACATCACCCCAAAACACGTCTATCATTTTCATATGTAATGTGTCACACATATCTCTTTCTCCAAAAGACTGTAATTTCTTTCTTTTAAAAAAAATTGTATGTAATTAATTTATTTATTTTGGCTGTGTTGGGTCTTCGTTACGGTGCGTGGGCTTCTCTAGTTGCGGCACGGGCTCAGTTGTGGTATGTGGGATCTTAGTTCCCCAACCAGGGATCGAACCCGGGGTCCCCTGCATTGGGAGTGGAGAGTCTTAACCACTGGACCACCAGGGAAGTCCCAAGACTGTAGTTTAGTTAATGACAAAAAATCACTAATTCAACTAACATTTACCTATCTACTGTTTTCCAAGCACAGCTCTAAATAGGGTTCAAAAAGAATCCTATTGTCTAAAAGAAAACTGCTGTGCAAATGAACAAATACAAGGCAGCTGATAATAGAAATGGGAGCAAAGAATTGTTCACTTAAGGAGAAAGGACATGAGCTCCACCCTGGGGTAACTGGGAGAGGTTTCTCAAGAAGTTCAAGGTGGGATTAAAAAGTGATCTGGGCTTCCCGTAACACTGTTTATATTGCCCTTGTGCTTGCTCCATCCCAAATTTGGGACTTGTTCTGCTTTAAGAACTGACCCCCACCCCCAGAGGCCACTGTTGGGGATAATACTTATCTCCCACTCCTTATTCACCCACGCTGATGTATCTCCACCAGAATATTCTGGCCTATGGCTCTACTTCTTACTCAAAGCCAGTGGTTCCCAAATTTGAGCACCCAAGGGAATCACCCAGAGGGTTTTTAAAATACCAGTTACTAAGCCCAAACCCAGATATTTTGAATCAGTAGGTCTGCAGTGGAGCCCTAAAATTTGCCTTTCTAACAAGTTCGCAGAAGATGCAGATCCAGGGACCACACTTTGAGAACCACGGCACTAAGTAATATATTATAGTTCATCCTAGAATTATTCTTATCATTATTACATTTATAGCATCTTTTATGAGATGTTTTCCAGAAAATTTGTACCAGCCTATATCCCTATTATGAATAAACCAATATTTTGATACTTACTTATCACTGAATATTAACATAAAATATTTTCTAATTCTATAGTTGGAAATGATACCCTGGTATTTAATTGATAGCTCTTTCAATTACTCATGAAATCAAAGATTTCCCTGTACCTTCCTCTTAATTTTCTCTCTAAAAAATAGCAAAGTATTTTAAGAAAGGAAAAAAAAATTGTCGTTGACTTCCTTGAATGTCTTCCATTCAAGGCAGCACAGGAAGTGATGATTTGATGTACCCTGTCCACTCAAAACATATAATAATTATAAATAAAATATTAAATGTAAAGTCAAAACCAGCTCCCAGGGTTCAGAACAAGATAAATTCTCCATGGATCAAAAAAAGAACAAAAATGTTAAGTGATGAGCAGGGCTCTGCTCTGGGTTCTAGAAGCAGATAGTAGTAACAGGAAGTTCGACTTCTGAGGGTTAGTGGGGATGTAAGGGGCTCCAAATGAGGTGTGGGTTGAGATAATCTTGTTGCTTGAAGCAAGTTAGGACAAAATCATGCCAAGAAATATCATCACGTCTAAGCTGGACTCTGAGCCTGGGGTCTGGGTGACAGCAATGTAGAAGCAGAGAGAGAGCACAAGAGAGAAACATAAATACACCTCTCACTCGAAATGATTCTGCAAACCCAAATTATAAAGCACTAAAGAACTAAAATCAATTTGATTCAGAATTCACTCCAGATGAAATGAATTTAAGAAGAATCTGCCAAAGACACTAAAATTATTATATTTAGAATGCTTTAAAAATGTAAAAGGTGTAGCTCCCATTAAAATAGGAAAAGAAATTATGAAACCAAAACAAGTCCAATGAAACAAGAACAGGTGGATATGAAGAAGAGGGCTGTCACCAAGGACCAAATCTTCCAGCAACGTGATCTTGAATTTCCCAGCCTCTATAACTGTGAGAAATAAACATTCGTTCTGTAAATCACCCAGTCAATGGTAATTTGATATGGCAGGTAGAGCAGACTAAGACAAGAATGTTCATTGCATCACTGTTTGTAGTAACAAAATGCAAACAAATTAACAACCAAGAAAGAGAGATAAACAAATTGTATTATAGTCATATAATAGAATATTATATAACAGCTAAAATGAAAGCACTAGTTACACTTCAAAATTATAATATTGAATGAATAACTCAAATTGCCCAATGATATACATTAGGACTCCATTTACATCAAATTTGGAAATATTCAAAACAATGTTACGTACTTTTGATTAATATGGGTATATGTAGTAGTTTTATAAACATGCACAAAGTGAGCAGTCTGAAACTCCAAGGATGGTGGGTCCATTGGGACAGGAGAAAGGAAGATGGAATAAAAGAAGAAAACAGAGTTTCATCTGTATCTGTAGCTAGCATCTTAATTCTTTTTGAAGAATCTGAAGCAAACATAACAAAATATGAAGCTTTGAAAAAGCTAATTAGAGGTGTTTCTCAAATCATTTTCTATACTTTCCTCATGCTTAAAATATTCCGTAAAAATTTTGCAGAGGAGTCTGCTATGTTTATTTCTACCTGTGTTTGCTTGTTGCCCTTTACCTGTTACCCAGTGCAATCTGGTTCTGTCTCCTAACAGTTTCTGGAAACTTCTTTCTCCTTAGGTCGCCTGTATTTCCGTGCTGCTGAAGCCCACAGGTGCATTTCCATTCTTGTCTTATTTGACTTATTTTGGTATTTGACAATTTTCCTCTTCATATTTACTCCTCCTCCTTCTCTCAGTTTTGGGGTTTCTTCCTAACTCTACCTACTTCTTCTCAATGCCCTTTGCAAGTGTCTTTTCTTCTCCTTGCCACTTAAATGCTGGTGTCCACCATGGTCCTGATCTCAGTCCTCCTTGATCCATGTATAACCTCATGCAATCAGAAAGCTCCTACTACACTTCTATGCTGATGACTCAGGAATTTCCACCCCCAGTGGAGAACTCCATTCGGAAGCTCAGCCTGATATCCAACCACAGACCAGGCATTTTCACTTGGATGCCCTTGGAGCACATCAAAACTTCAATACGTTCAAACTGAAATCATCTCCTCTGCCTTACACCCTCCCCTTCTAAACCCTATTGTGGTAGGCAGAATAGTGACCTTCCAAACATGTCCACATCCTAATCTCTAGAACCTGTGGATAGGTTACCTTACACAGCAAAAGGAACTTTGCAGATGAGGTTAAAAATCTTGAGATGGGACAATTATCTTGGATTCTCCACGTGGGTCCAATGTTATCCCAAGTCTTCTGTAATGTGATCTCAAGGGAAAAAGGGAGAGAGACGAGTCCGAGTCAGTGAAGGAGATGTGAGAATGGAAACAAATAGGAGTGATGTGGGCCACGAACCAAGAAATTAGAGGAGCTTATAGAAGCTATAGGCAAAGAAATGAATTCTCTTCTAGAGCTTCCAAAAAGAACACATCCCTCTAGATGCATTTTGGACTTTGAAACTCCAGAACTGTAAGATAATAAGTTTATGTTGTTTTGAGCCACTAGGTTTATTATAATTTTTCACAGCAGAAAGAGGGAAAGAGTGCATCCACATCAACTGTTTCTTCTCCCTTGTATTGTTACTGAGGACTTTCTAGATCCCACTCTCACCACTTATATCCAAGTAGGTGACAAGTCCCGTCACTGCCACTTCTTTCTGGCTCCCATCACTACCTCCTACCTAGCCTACTGAAATAAACTCTTGGACCCCTGGACCCCTGCTTATGGCCAGCACCTTCTTTGCTTCCTTCCCCTTTAATCCTCAGACCTGCACCCATTCTTCCCCAGGCTGCCAAAGCAATCTTTTAAAAATGTGTACCTAGGGCTTCCCTGGTGGCGCATGGGTTGAGAGTCCGCCTGCCGATGCAGGGGACACGGGTTCGTGCCCCGGTCCGGGAAGATCCCACATGCCGCGGAGCGGCTGGGCCTGTGAGCCATGGCCGCTGAGCCTGCGCGTCCGGAGCCTGTGCTCCGCAACGGGAGAGGCCACAACAGTGAGAGGCCCGCGTACTGAAAAAAAAAATGTGTACCTAAGCATACGATTTTTAAATTAGAAACCTTTTATGCTTCTCCACTGCTTTCAGGATCAGGTCACCTTCCTTAGGGAGCACACAAAGCAATTGCTCAGGCCTTTCAACTCCCCTATCAGGCTCCTTCTGCAGCCACTTTTTTTGCTCCAACCAAAATTGCAACTTGCTCAAACAGGAGTTCTTAGCAAGGGCTTTGCATTAGAATCACCTATCAAGCATGTGAAGAACTGGATAAGTATTGTCCCTGCTTTAGCAGATTCTTGCTCAGTAGTTTTGGGGACATTGAGGACGAACCGTCTATCTTCAATAAAACTCACAGCCTATTCAGTATACAATGGAATATTACTCAGCCTTAAAAAGGAATGAAATAATGCCATCTGCAGCAACATGGATGGACCTAGAGATTATCATTCTAAGTGAAGTAAGTCAGACAAAGACAAATATCATATGATATCACTTATATGTGGAATCTTAAAAAAATTATACAAATGAACTTATTTACAAGAGAGAAATAGACTCACAGACATAGAAAACAAACTTATGGTTACCAAAGGGGAAAGGGGCAGGGGAGGGATAAATTAAGAGTTTGGGACTAAGAGATATACACTACTGTATATAAAATAAACAACAAGGACCTACTGTATAGCACAGGGAACTATATTCAATATCTTGTAATAACCTATAATGGAAAATAATCTGAAAAAGGATTATATGTATATATATATTCTTTGCTGAACATGTGAAACTAACGCAACATTGTAAATCAGCTATATTTCAATTTTTAAAAATGTTAAAAAAGAATCACTCTTGCCTGATGCATCTAGCTCTTTCATAGCCTCCTGTTTCCCCTCTCGCTGTGCCATCTGTCTGGCATCTCCCCTTTGGTCTTGGTACTTATCCTTTAAGTACATCTCTTCTTCCATAGAGCTTTCCAACCTGAACAGGTGCCCTTTTAAGTGCTTCCTTGGAAATCTGCACATTCTTTCTGATTCCCCTATTGCTCAAACTATTGCTCTCCACTCCTCCTTTCCAACTTCCTACGAGCAGGACTCAGGCAACCCCTAGTGCCTACAACAGTGCCTGGCACACGGTGAAAGTTCCAACAAATGCATCCATTACTCCCTTCTCTCCCACCCTCTGCCTGAAGCACTTCCACATGGGCCCACGTTGGGATTCTCATTTCTGGTCCCTTCTATCCTGTTCAGACCCATTGCCTACTCTTCTGGGGTGGCTTCTGACCTTCTCATCACACAGTACGTAACCTCAAGCCTGAGGTTCAGAGAAGGCCAAAAATGGATTTAGTCAGATGAAATAGGTCAGAATGACTTGGCATTTGTTATTTTCTGTTAGCCAGACAGGCTGCCATTGCCAGTAAGCTGGGTTGACCTTTTGGGAATAGGGCACTGGAGTAAGAATTTTCTGACTAGCCTAGTGGCTGGTCCCCCCCGCCCCCCTGCTTTCTGAGAGATGGCCAGTGAATTTGCCAGTGGGTATGAACAAGCGCTTTGCTATCTAGAGCAGGATAGGTAGGGGGAAGGCTTAAGAGAAGGGCTGATCTCTAGACATTTAAGCCAATATGTTTTTTCTTTTCTCAAGTCGCCTCTGCACAAATCTGCAAGCCGTTGATCCTGTATAATATCCTCCCACTCCCCCGTCCACAGATATTTTACTCAGGCTGCAAAATTAAAACACACATAAATTATTCAGCACAGTTTTATGATATTGGGTTAATTAGATAAAGCTTTCTCATGAAAACATTCGGCAAATAACACAGAATTCTTTCTGTTATTATTTATTGAATGTGTAAAACACAAGCCTTCATTCAGCCTCGTAAGTCTGGACAGAGAAAGAGCACGCCAGGGCCATTCGATTTAGAAATCCAGACCCTGGGGTCATTTTGACCATGCATATAAGCAATCCTACAATAATAAAAACAGTCAGGCATTTAAGGGGAGAAAGCACATTGCAATGTGGAATAGTTTCCATTGCAAGTTGCCAGTTTGAAATAATCTTTCTCTGACACGATTTAATTTGAAAACTACTGAGGTCATTTCCTTTTAACTCAGTTCTACATAAGCGAAACTGCATTTGCCAGTTAATTTAATTAAACAAATGGTTGAATTGATTTTTTTTTTAAAGAATGGAATTGACCAATTATTTTCAATTAACTGGTCTATTTTCTTCAAAGTGGCATGTAGGTAGAGCCCAGTGCTCCTTGTGGATGGATACAGAGGGCGCTCAACAGAGTATCTAGCAAATTCTTTCTGTATCCTCCTCAGGGCCCTGGACACTATGCAAGATAGAGAGATACAGGATATATACTGTTGTGCTAGGACTGAGCTCGTGGTCACCTTGGGAAGAAAAGCCACCAAATGATAAATAATGTGCAAGACAGGAAAGGGAGAAGGACATGCGATTTATAATTTAGAATGTTCTAGGAGAAGGCTAGTCTCTGGGAAGACTTTATGGAGAAATTAAGACTGAAGATAAAGTTTGGCTGGGCAGGGGAAGGTGTGGACAGAAGAGAAATATAAGGGCATTCCCAGGGGTAAGGGCTACAGGGTGGGCCAGTATTGGGCCAAATGATGGAGAAATAGGATAAATGAAAAGACATTTAAGCAAAATGAAGGTGAAGCCAATCAATGATACCCGATCCCAGGATTTGAATTGGCATCATTGAGAAAGCGAGTCTCATTTTCCTCTGAAAATATGAACCGTAAGGATAAGTTAGAGCTGCTATGGGCCTCAATATACGACAGTATTCTGAGAATAAAGGTAATAAATGCAGAGAGAGAGAGAGAAAGAAAGAGAGAGAGAGAGATTTGTGATACTGTTGGAGGTCCTTATAAATTACAGCAACCCCCTGGACTTTATATGAACCAATAAATTTTCTCTTTGCCTGAAGCAGTTAGAGATGCTTCCCTTACTTCCCTGGCAATTTAAAGAATACTGACCATTCGGGGCTTCCCTGGTGGCACAGTGGTTGAGAGTCCACCTGCCGATGCAGGGGACACGGGTTTGTGCCCCGGTCCGGGAAGATCCCACATGCCGCAGAGCGGCTGGGCCCGTGAGCCATGGCCGCTGAGCCTGCGCGTCCGGAGCCTGTGCTCCGCAACGGGAGAGGCCACAACAGTGAGAGGCCCGCGTACCGCAAAAAAAAAAAAAAAAAAAAAAAGAATACTGACCGTTGGAGAAAGACATTATGACCTCATTTGTAGAGAAAGAAACTGAAGGCTTGAGAGAGTAGACTTATTCCAAGCCAGATGTCTGGTTGCTGGAACCATTCAGTAGTGATGAGACCAACCACCTCAAAGTCTTCATATACAACACAGGCTCCTAAGTCAGCCCTTTCCCTCAGGGTGTGACTGGCCATCCTCAGGCCTTTCATCCCTGCTGCTATAACATCTCCAGCTGCAGACAAGACAAGACAATGCCCTAAATCTTCACTTTCCCATGCTTCCCATTTTCAGCTGTCCAGGAAACACTCTCAGTGTGCCTCCCATGCTCATAACTCTTTAATCAACTTCAGAAGTCCAAGCCTCCTATACTATGCATCGTCGTAGATGAGTATCTCAGAATACTGATTTCTGATAACCCTGTGAATCTGACTCTACCTCCCAAATACACCCTCCAGAACCCTAGATACTGTTCTGTGATGCTCATTTCGTCAGGTGGTCTAGGTGGTCTCAGCTCATCCTGTGACTCCACATTTAGATCTCCAGTCTGACCTTCTCCCCTGAGCTTCAGCTGCCTAGTCAACATCTTAGCTTAGATGTCCACCTCTTCCAAATACAGACATAATTGTCTCCTTTTCATCGGATAAATCTCAACACAGTGCCATTTCTTCAGTTAGACCTTCCAGGCAACGCTGAGCAAATTATCCTTTTGCAGTCCCCCATCACTCACTCTCCATTACTCCATTTTATTTATACTGTTTTTTAGTTGTATCCTCATATTTATCTTATTCTGGAATGTATATGATTTATTAATTTGTCTACACATTTATTGTATGTTTCCTTCTTGCGTCAGTTAGATATGCTGTGTAACAAATCACTCTAGTACTCAATGGTTTACAACAGTACATGTTTATTATTATGTATTTCTTGTGGCTCAAAAATCTATATTTCAGTAGGTTAATTCTTCTGGTCTCAGCTGGGCTCACTCACATATCAGCCCCTAGGGGTTGGCTTGCTCTTTGCTGGGGCACTTTGCTTCTCCTCTATGTCTTCTCTCATCCTCCAGCAGGCTAGCCTGGGCTTATTCACACGGCAGTGGCAGAGTTCTGAGAGAGAGTGTCGAAGTGTGCAAGGCCTCTTGTGTCACTTCTGCCACAGCCTATTAGCCAAAACACATGACGAGGCCAAACCCAGAGTTAGTGTGAGAAGGTACTACCCAAAGGCACGGAGGTAAGTATTGTGAACAATTGAGGCCACAACTAATCTACCGCACACTTTATTAGAATCTAAGCTCTTTGAGAGCAAGTACCTTGTCTCCTTAGCTGTATCCTCAGCACTTAAAATAGTGCTTGGCACAAAGTATATATGTGTGTGTGTATAAAATAGTTCCTGACTGACTGATTAGAAACTTGCTTGGAGTCCAATGCTCTCTCCCCACTCTGCATTGTCTATGAATGCACTCAGTGTGATTACTGTATATTTTTACAATAGACATATGATACACTCAATGCATATAGTCTTATTTTTTTTTCCCACATCCCATGGCATGTGGGATCTTAGTTCCCTGACCAGGGATCAAACCCATGCCCCCTGCAGTGGAAGCGTGGAGCCTTAACCACTGGACCACCAGGGAAGTCCCTGTATAGTGGTTTTTTTTTTTTCTTTAAACAGCTATTCCTCTAAAATGAAATTGATAGAGGTTTACCAGATCCCCACTGAGAAGGATTGGTACCTAACTAGAGAGAAGCATATGAGGGAGGATCATTTGGGGATGGAGGGTGGAGGGTGTGGAGAAGGTGGGGACTGTACAGCGCTGCTAGAATGCAGATGTCATACGGACCAGGATGGTGTCTCCATGATTCATGGCTATGCCCATTGCCAAGCCCACTGCCTTGCACATTGAGTGGCCAATCAACTCATATTACTTGAAGGAGTAAATGAGGAAATTGTCTGTTCATGTCTAGGAAGCCAGGGGAAGTTACCGGGGTTAATACATGCACCTCTGGGAAGTTACCCTGGGGAGGAAAGGTGTAATGTTGAAATCAGGAGTTCTGAACTTAGCCAAGGTGTGTGGAGTAGGAGATCTCATTTCCTGGAGATGTCTTGGAGGAAAAAGTGGAATTTCAGAAGTCTAAGAGAAAGGACAGGAAGACAGGGTGACATCTGA
This sequence comes from Aethalodelphis obliquidens, assembly GCF_003676395.1. Taxonomy (NCBI): domain Eukaryota; kingdom Metazoa; phylum Chordata; class Mammalia; order Artiodactyla; family Delphinidae; genus Aethalodelphis; species Aethalodelphis obliquidens. The sequence goes on along the minus strand of NW_020837963.1, from coordinate 10,867,863 downwards.
GGCTTAGGGTGGGACCTAACAGAGGGCTGGGGGTTGATAACCCGAGGAAGGGAGAGGCTTGAGCTGGTGTCTCAAGGATAGCAGGGAGAGACGGAGTCAGCGGAAGTTTGCTCAGATCCACATCGTACCGACAAGAATCATATCAGTATGAGCTTTGCTTGTCCTCTCCCCTCAACCCTTCCAAAGATCTTATTGTCCTTAGACCGTACTGAAACACTCTGAAATGAATGATTTGATGTGCTCTAATTTAAGATCTCTGCATGCAAATGCTAGTTCCAGGCTGGGCTAGGGCCACCCAAAGTTTGGGGATATTTTGAAAATCTTTGCCCTTCAAGTTTACCATATGTACTTAATTAGGTTGGGCTATGGCCTCGATGCCATCCCCCACATGCCCTGAGCGGGGCTGAAGCTCCTATTGGTGCTTTTAAGCCCCAAGAGGCCTGTGGGTAGCACATGGGGGCCCATGAAGGTAAAACCAAGCTGGCTCTGGAATGGAGGATTATTATTCCCAGCCTCTGCCTCTTACGTATTAAGCAATTAATATCTGTGCCATCTTGCGAGGACACAGGAAAGCACGCACATCCCCACACATGGGTACCAGATGACTTGGATACAGAGCTGTCTCGGCTGGTCTTAGCTTCCCTTTAAAACACCAATGAAAGCAAGCATATGATGTAGTCCAAACATTTGCCACGTTCTATATGGGTTTAATAGAGAAGACCCTCACTTTTCTTTACCACAGCACTAGACTTCCTTTCCTAAGTGGAGATCCAAAGATTGGAAGGAAATAGAAAGAACACAGTATTAAACTTCTTTAGACTAAGTTTCTGTATCTGTAAAAACGCAGATGGTTAAACCCATTCTACAGATACGTTGTGAGGATTAGAAATCACGTATGCAATGGTTTCCAATCACATGGTAGGTGCTCAATAACTACTGAGTGTTCTTCCAACTTCTGCTGCTGCTGTTATCATAATAATCGTCATGTACATCATCATTGTGGTCATCATCACCATCATATACACAGAGAAATCTGACTCCAAGAAGCTGGATGACTTGTTAATCAAGATGGAGCAAGAGAATCTTGCAGTAGACCACTGATGGAGTCCCTTTGGTTTGCTGCCCTACTCAGAAGCCTGCTGAAGCCTATCATTTGTAATAACAATATATCATACTTTTGTATCATTTCTCCGTTTCCAAGAGTATTTCCAATCTTTGTTGCATCCGTCAGAATAGGCTATATCATGCTGCAATAACGAGCAATTTCAAAAATCTCTGTGACTTAAATGAACAAAGGTTTACTTCTCATTCACGTTATATGTCTTTCACGGGTTGGCTGGACTCCTTGATCATCAGATTTACTCAGGAATCTAGGATGATGGACCCAGACTATGTCGGTTGTTGATCGCTGTAGAACTCTGGAAGGTCTAGGACTGGCAATTAAATGCCCTGGCTTGGAAGTGACATGTGTTACTTATGCTCACAGCTCAAATATCTAATCACATGACCTCACTCAACCACAGGGGGACAGAAGGACAATCTTACCATGTGCCTGGAAGGTGGAAAGAGCTAACAAATCTTGGTGAACAGCATCGGTGACAGCCATGTTTTGCTGTCACAACCCTCTTTGCGACGGGAAGAACCAATATTATCATTCAGGTATTACAGAAAAGGACAGTTAGACTCAAAGAGAAGACAGTCAATTACATGGATGGAAGGGAAACAGGGATATTTTTTGCCAACCAGAAGTAAGGCTCCATATCCTTAGAAAGTGACATAAGAACCTTGATTTCTGGCGCCCTCTTATCTCCCACAGATACGTCCTATTATTTCTGCCACAAACTACCGTTCTATTCAAACTAACTTGTTACCCTCTACTTGCTTACTTTTTTTTTTTATAAATTCATTTTATTTATTTATTTTTGGCTGTGTTGGGTCTTGGTTGCTACACACAGGCTTTCTCTAGTTGCGACGAGCAGGGGCTACTCTTCGTTGCGGTGCACGGGCTCTAGGGCTTCAGTAGTTGTGGCACGTGGGCTTCAGTAGTTGTGGCTCACGGGCTCTAGAGCGCAGGCTCAGTAGTTGTGGGGCACGGGCTTAGTGGCTCCGCGGTATGTCGGATCTTCCTGGACCAGGGCTCGAACCCGTGTCCCCTGCATTGGCAGGTGGATTCTTAACCACTGTGCCACCAGGGAAGCCCCTACTTGCTTACTTCTTTAGCCAAGCTTTTGTAAACTTTTATCTTGTGGAATTTTGTAAAAGCAGAAAAATATAAAGTTATCAGAGACACTAGAAACCAGTGGGTTCTCTATTACTTTGGAGTACACTACTTCAAAGGTTAGTGGTTAAAAACCATTTTTTTGTTGTACTCACAGGTGTCAGTCAGAAATTCCTAATAGATTTGGACATTCATCTACAACCCACCTGACATCAGTTGGGACTGGAGGAGCCACTTCAAAAATGGCCTCTTCCCTCAAGTATCTAGAGCCTTGGTGTTCCTTGGCTCTTTTCCTTCTCCTTATGTTATTTTGTATCCTCCAGGACCTCTCAATGGAACTTGGCTTCGTACAGCATGGTGGCCTCTGAGTAGTTCTACTTGTAACATGACAGCTCAGGGCTCCAAGGATGAGTGTTCCGATGACCTAACTTCAGGAGTTTCACCAAGTCATTTCCACTGCATGCACTTGGTCAAGTATGTCACTAAGAGGGCCCAGATTCAAAGGTAGGGGATTAGACACCTCATCCTGTTGGAAAACATCCCAGCTGCCATGTTACCAAAGGTTTAGAAATGCTGAATGGCTTGCCAAATTTGAACAGGTCACTGGATTCCCACCCAGTTTCCTGCCATTGACCAAATTTCCTCTTTCTTTCTTACAAACTACAGCCTTTCTCTGGGCCTGAGATTCTTTACTCATAAACATATGAACCTGGAGAGATGATCTCTAAGGTTGTTTTCTCTGTAATGTATATTTAGCAAGTCCTATAATTTGCATCTCTCCTTCAAATTTTGCTCAAAATCCATCCCCCGCCCCCACCATGAAAGCTCTTTCGGTGAATAAAATCTGGCTTTCATCACACACTCCCCATTAATGAATTTCCTCAGCACACATGTGGGTAGCTTTTGCACTAAGATCAAGTTCTGTACTTGTTTTAATGTGTCACAAGCCCCAATTCCCAGCGACTTCATCTGACATTGGTCTCTTCCTTCCAAAAATTCCTATTACATTTTTAGTTCAAACCACAGAGTTTGGCATTTGAGAACATGGTGTCTTGCATTGCTTTTAAATCGTTTCATGTGTACAAGTTATGTCTTGCCAACTAGACTTTAAACTTCATGGGCATTATTCATACTTCATACTTTTAAGAAGTTATCATAGTAAGGGGTGCAAGGAGTGTGTAGTAAATTCCTAATGATGATGATTGAGTTTCTTCTTACGTTCTTATACTTACACGTTACCATTTGGCTTGTTGGCTCACTGTTTGGTTAGTTTATCAAGAGCAGAAGCTTTCTTTTATTTCATTGGTAACCCTCCAAAGAATTAGATTATGGTGTATCATTCATGACACTCAATAAATTTTCCTAAGTAGCTTCTTTCTTCTGATTTGCTAATCTAAGTGTTGTACCTATACCAAGGAACTTTTTCTAAAACTTTCCCCTGATTCTTTACCTGTAGATGCTTCAATATTTTTTTACAAAACAACAATATCATTATCAAACCAAGAAATTGAACATTATTGTAATAATGTTATTTAATATGCAGCCCATAATCCAACTTATCTATATTTTTCAATAATTTTTTCTTTACATGATGTTTTTTTTTTTACCCAATCTATTATCATATATCGCCTTTAGTTGTCATGTCTCTTTAAACTCCTGAAGTCTTCATGAAATCGATATACTTGAAGATTCCGGGCCAAGTACTTTGTAGGATATCTCCAAACCTGGATGATTGAATACAGGTCAAACATTTTGGACAGGAGAACCATATGGGAGATGTTGTATAATTCCCAATGCCTCTTTAAGAAGGCACGTAATTCTGTGTGTTCGATTATCAGTGATGCTAAATTTGAGTACTTTTCACAGTGGTATCACCAGACTTCTCCACTGTAAGGGTACATCTTTCCCTTTATCATTAAGTGAACTCTGAGGTGATATTTCGAGATTCTCTGTACAACCTATTCTCTCAAAACTTTCTAGTGGATGCTTTCAGCACCCACTGATGATCCTTGGCAGGGTGAATTACTACATTGATGATGTTATATTTTTAGCTAGTATGTCAGTCCCCTGTTTCCAGTTATCAGTATAAACCTGTGAACGTTTTCTCTATTCAGAGGATTATAACTCTCTACCACAATTGGTTTTTTTTTTTTTTTGATGCTCAGATTGTTTTACATTCAGCCAGTGAGAGCTTCTTCAGCCTGAGTCCCGGGCCTTTTGGACAGGTCTCATCAGTCTTTGAGATACTCCTTGATTTCTAACATAAGATTTCTAGGCTTACCTTGTACTTTTCCTGTCACAGACCTATGTTCAGCCGTATTTCCACTGAGCCATTATTAGCTTTAGGAGAAAATGACGATGAGAAACCAAAATCCGCCTTTTAGGTGTTCTCACTGCTACTGAGGTGCAGCTAATTTTAATTGAGTTTTAGAAAAGATACATGTACTAAAGTGACAATTCCTTTTTGAGGAAGGCTCATGTGTTATTGAATTTTTGAAAGCTTTGCTGGTTCCTTTTCATTTGAATGAATACAGGCTGGTTTGGTATTCTTAGGTCAGTCTTGCCCCAAGAACTTTATGTCATTGTTTTCTGGTATTAGCTGCACAAGTTTTAGCTCAGCCTGATCATTTCCCGTGGCTTTTCCTATCTGAATGACTGAAGAAATCATTCTTTACCCTTGATTTTTAGTAACATAAGTAGGATATGTCAGTGATGAATGTTGCTTATTAGATTTTCTGGTAACATGATGTGCCCTTTCTGCTTTCTGTCAAGTTAATTTTCTTACATTGTATCTATGAATATATCTTCTTTTTCATTTGTTGGCTTTTATGCTTTAGGGATACTAATTATTTCTATATAAGTACATCATTAATTTTGCAATCCAGTATGTTTATCTTTTCATTTTTTTTTCAGCCTGAGTTCACTGTAGTGATCTGCTTCTTTTATATGTTGTTGATAGATTTTTTCAGATTTTGTTTTCTATTTCTTATATCTGTTATGGTCTTTTTGATCCTCAATTCGTTTCCTTATCTCTGTAGTCTCTCTTTTCATCTCATTTGGCTGTTTAACCGCTTAACTTTGAGATACTGTTTTGCTGAATTTGTTTAAATGTTCTTAGTTGCTGTGAAGACACTGTGAATATATTCCTGACTTTTCTTGACCTCCTCTTCTTCTGGGTTGTCTTACGCATATTTTGCATCCTGTGTCCTTTTTTGTAACTTTTATGCTGGATGTAGTGACATCATTGCCATGCTGTTTCTCTCTCTTCTGTTCGTGCTTGTGTAGCTCCCCCCTCAAACTTCCATTTACTCTGATCCTGTATGAGTGACTTCTTAACACTGTTTCTTCTCTCTCTCATTGCTTCTTCTTCCTTCTAAAGTAGAGGCTGAGGGCTGGGTATTTCTTACTTTTCCCACTTTTGTGTAATTTGAGCAAATGGCAGGGTCAGGTCCGGCAAAATAATTTTTTTAGGATATCTGGATTTGCTTTCTACTCTGAGATCACTTAAAAGTCTCATAACAAATTGCATTCGCCTAAACTTGGCATTCATCCCACTCACACGGGGAATAATCTCAGGTCTTAAGTCCAGTTCGACATGAGTCCCAGGAGATTTCACTTCCTACAGTGAGAGATAGATCCTTTTCTCTAGTTACTTTCTTTCCTTTTCTCTAATTTTTAGTTTCTTTATTTCTTTTCACCAGTCAGAAATGAAGAAAGATTATGCTATATTTCAATCTCCCTCTCTATTATTATTTTTTAATCAGGGAGGCTATTAGCAAGAATTTTCAAGGTTTTTCAACCTCATATAATATAACTTTGGGGAGGGGGGTGACATTAGGAACCAAACTTCCTTCACCTCTTCTCTCGAATATACTGTTTCTTTCACTTTCTTCTTCTTTTTTTATTGACATGTACTTGATTTACAAAATTATATTAACTTCAGGTGCACTACACTGTTTCTTTCTTAGGCCATCGCTTTCAAAGTTTAAGATATTAGGTTAGTTCTTTCCTTGCTTGGTGGTAGTTGATAGATTTTTCTGTTTTTTTTTTTTTTGTTTTGGATATTTTTGTTCATTTGATTAGATATTAAGGGAGTGAAATAATGTGTGATGCAGTTTCAGTCATCATAACACGGAATTCTCCTTTCATTCCCCCAACCCCCACCCCTGGTTATAAAATCAATTCATGCCCATTGTAGAAAATTTAGAAAACACACGGAAAAGAAAGAAGAAGGAAGGAAGGAAAAGATCACTCATAATTCCAGATAATATGTATCATAATTTTGACATGTCGTAGCTTTTTCTGCATATACATGTTTAAAATCGAAACTTGGATTATAGTGTGTTTAAAATTTTGAGAATTGTTTTTTTAAAAAGTTTGATTTATTTTACCAAGTCATTACTCTTCTCCAAAAATACAACTTAAAGGTCACAAAATATTCCATATATGGATTTCCCAGAATTTTGTCAATTATTACTTTTGTTATTGTTTTAAGTTATCGCTATTTTTCAATATTCTAAATGATGCTGTAGTGAGTATTTTTATTCCCAAACATTTATCTTCAATTATTTTATTTCTGTAGGATACATTGCTAAATTTGAAGTTATTGTATCTAAAAGTTGGAACTTTTAGAGTCTCTTAATGCACTTGCCAATTCCTTTTTTTTTTCAGAAATACTTACCTCAACAATATTATTACTGTTACTTCGTATTGTTGATTATTCAACAATATGAAGTAGAAATGTCCACCTTGCCTTGCCCTCCTCACTTCACCTTTATCTTGCTATTGAAGTGTTTACTTCTGTTTACCCTTCCAGCCTAGAACAGGGATTTGCACACAGTAGGTGCTCAGTGACTGCTTTCATGACTGATGGGTTATTCACACTCCTCTTAGCATTATAATGTATTGGCTTAGCCTAATAGCCATCTTAGCAGACGGTTGAAGACAACTACCTAGGAGATGACGTGGGGAGCTGGAGAGGGGCTCTCCCTGCTCTGCTCCGTTATTAGCTTCACTTAGAGCATATCTGGTCATCTTTGGTGGTTTACCATCCAGGGAGAGTGGAGGAGTAAGGCAGGAAGCTGAGAGCCTGGGGCCACTGCAAAATGGATTCCTCCTCACTCTGGTTGCTGGGAGGACACTAGGAAACCAGGATGCAGCCTTAGTCTAGGGGAGAAAGTTTATGGCGATAGACCCGTCTCTTGGCTTGGTCCTGATGGACAGGTATTTTGCAGCGAGGTCTTCTGGTTCCCTTACTCCCTAGTCTATGCCATTGATGCTGACTGCACAAAGCATCCCAAGAAACACCAGCACTGTGATGGTCATTGCCCTTCTCAGCAGCCTGGTCTTAGGCTACCTACAAAGCATCTTGCCGTTAAGCTGCTGCATCTCTAGTCTGGTTTACACGTTGATGATGCCCTTTCATTCAACACATTAAACAAAACTGCATCGTGGTTGTGTGTGCAGTTATGTGCAACCTCACGTGTGGGAAGCAATCTGCCAGCTTCTGAAGTCACAGTGAGGAAAAAAGCACAGTCTCTGCCCTTAATGGGCAGGAAATTCCACTTTCCTCAAAGGTATGATAGAAAAATGAGTAGGACCCTGTGACGGCTTATGGTAAGCAAGGCAAGAAGTGACGTAGGTGCATGGGTGAGGGACCAATAGCCAGACATTCCCAGCAGCACAGGGCAGGGGCTGCCCCAGGAGAGCCATGAACTCCGTGTTCTTACCCCTCTCTCCTGCCAACCAAAGACTCTTACGTACCTACAGATAGATTGTGATGAAACCTTGCAGGAGAAAGTTGTCATGGAGGGGAGGGTGGAGAGGTGTGCTGTTGAGGAGGGGGGAACGTGATGGGCTGATTTCAGCTTCTGCTGTGTTCAGCGCTTAGCATGACTTGGCAGAGCGAACCTCCTCTTTCTTAGACACCCGCCTTCCAGAAACACTGGCTGGGGAGGCAGTTCATTTCTGAAACTTCCTTTTCATTTATTTGCTTTTCCCTGCCTCTCCTTCTAAATTGTTCCTGAGCCCTGTCGGTATTTCTTTTTTTCATTTCTCAGAGTTGCTTAGCCATTTACCCTCTGAGGTTTTCTAAATATAATTTATGTTTTTCTTTTGTCACTTCTATTATTTTCTTAGTGTTTTTTAGCTTGTATTGAAATATTAGGTTGTGGTTTTTCTCTGTTTCATGGCCGTATGTTTTTGGCACGTCTCCACTTTCTGTAGATTTGTAAATTTGAGTTATCCTATTTTTTTCTTCTGTGGTTGGCAGAATAAAGAACCCTCAGAATTGTCGACATCCTAATCCCTAGAATCTGTGTATACATTAATTTACATGGCAAAGGGGAATTACATTTGCAGATAGAGGGACTTCCCTGGTGGTGCAGTGGTTAAGAATCCGCCTGCCAATTCAGGGGACACAGGTTCAAGCCCTGGTCCGGGAAGATCCCACATGCCACGGAGCAACTAAGCCCCTGCACCACAAGTACTAAGCCTGCGCTCTAGAGCCCACAAGCTACAACTACTGAGCCCGCATGCCACAACTACTAAAGCCTGCGTGCCTAGAGCCCGTGCTCCACAACAAGAGAAGCCACTGCAATGAGAAGCACTGCAACGAAGACTAGACCCTGCTCACTGCAACTAGAAAGCACCCGTGCGCAGCAATGAAGACCCAATCCAGACAAAAATAAATAAATAAGTAAATTTATTTTAAAAAAAAAGTTTGGAGGCTTCCCTGGTGGCGCAGTGGTTGACAGTCCGCCTGCCAATGCAGGGGACACGGGCTCGTGCCCCGGTCCGGGAAGATCCCACATGCCGCGGAGCAGCTGAGCCCGTGAGCCATGGCCGCTGAGCCTGCGCGTCCGGAGCCTGTGCTCTGCAATGGGAGAGGCCACAACAGTGAGAGGCCCGCGTACCAAAAAAAAAAAAAAAAAAAGTTTGCTGATAGAATTAAGTTTGCTTTTCAGCTGGTCTCAAGATTATTCTCTATTATCTGGTGGGTCCAATGTAATCACTAGGGTCCTTTAAAGAAAATGAAGGAGGCAGAACAGGAGCCAGGATTAGAGAGAGATTTGAAGATGCTATATTGCTGGCTTTGAAGACAGAGGGAGGGGCCACGAGCCAAGGAATGCAGGTGGCCTCTAGAAATTGGAAAAGGCCAAGAAATATTCTTCCCTAGAGACGCCAGAAGGAATGCAGCCCTGCTGACATCTTGATTTTAATCCATTGAGCCCCATTTTGTACTTCTGATTTCTATAATCGAAAGATAATAAATTTGTACTGTTTTAAGCCACGATGTTTGTAGTAATTTGTTAAAACAGCCATGGGAAACTAATATGCTCTCTTACAATATCTTTGCATGAGGTTCAAATGCAATTATTTTCTGATACCTGTTTGAAGGGAGCTCTACCTTCCTGCTTCAGTGAGGAGAAGCTGCAAGGTTTGCTCTGGTGTTCCCAATCCCTGGAAAGCTACACCCCGGATGGGACAAGCCTTTCCCTGTGGATGGAGTTCCGATACACTCTTCTGAAATGGAGTCGAAAAAGCAGAATTCTATTATTATTTTTTGTTGTTGTTGTTGTGGTACGCGGGCCTCTCACTGTTGTGGCCTCTCCCGTTGCGGAGCACAGGCTCCGGACGCGCAGGCTCAGCGGCCATGGCTCATGGGCCTAGCCGCTCCGCGGCATGTGGGATCTTCCCGGACCAGGGCACGAACCCATGTCCCCTGCATTGGCAGGCGGACTCTCAACCACTGCGCCACCAGGGAAGCCCCAGAATTCTATTATTTTTATCTTTAACTTTCCAGAAAGTATTTTACCCTGCCCAGACTTTGACCTGGGGACAAAATGGAAATTGGAGAATTTCCTGTTTCTTTCTCAGTTCTTTTTGATCCTTTTCCATCTTTGTCAACTGGGCTAGCCCCTTCTGATTTTGGGGGAGTGGGGTGGGGAAGAAGAGGGAAAAAAGAAGGAGAAAGAAGCTTGGTGAGTGGGAGAAAGGCAAGACAAAGGAAATCGTGAGAAGAGTGGTACTATGTACATCAGCTTAGGCTTGGAATGAAGGTCAAGTTCTGTACAACTCTGACTGAATGCCTCCCCCGCACTCTCTTGACTTTCACTTTCTTAGTCCGTGTGTGGCCACAAAGTTCTGGAAATCATTCAGATTCCTGCATTTTGACAGAATTTTCAAACAAGCAGTTCTTATGTTGAAAGACTCAAATCAGAGCATTGATACCATATGTGCCACCTGCCATACACACACACACACACACACACACACACAAACACACACACACGCACACACCTATGAGTTACACGGACAAGCTGAAGTTAAAACTGTTATCGACTGATGAGCCTGGTGGAATATATAAAGAGTGTTTCATTATTCACCTCCTATGCTGGAGAAATGCAAATGAATTCAAGTAAAAAGACACGTTCCAAGGAGCCGCAGCAAGGCGTCGGGATGAGGCTTGCTCATTACATTCAGTTGCCTGTTGTTCGTGCCATCCCCGATTTGCACCTGCAATTACCTCTTCACACCTGGGAGTGCACAGGTTTTGTTGATTCCATTTCAGGAATGCTCAACCTACGTGTTTCCCAGAATAAAGAGCCTTCTAGAGCTCTGGATTCTGATACCAAGGTGACAGTTACTTGTGTTCTTGAATGTTTAAAAAAGAAAGTAGGAAAAGGGGGGAAAGCCAAAGAAACAAAAGAATAAGTGGGAAAAGTCTCATACCCACCATCAAAGGAGCTGAATTCACAAGTCTGGGAACTTTCAGCCTTTGTTGCTTTTAAGTGTCAGTGAAATCAACCCCCACTAACAAGATACAGTCATTCCAGGACCCGCTCAACAGCTAGCAGGACAGACTGTGTCATTTTCTACAAAGGCGGCTGGAAATCATTTACACTGCAAGATGCTCTGTGGTGATAACAAGGTATTCAAAATGAGAAGGAGTCTGAGATAATCTTCAAAAGGTTCCCAAGTGCAATCTGCCCCCACTCTCTAGAAGATTCCTCTGGAAGAAAGCAGATGCAAACATATCACTTGAAGTTGTTGAGACTGATAGGATTTTCTGCACCTGCGCTTGAAGTTGGCTGTCTTTTTCTGGATGAGGTGAATTACATGAGATGAGGCTGAAATTCACCAGACATTGGAGGTCAAATAGTCTGATCATTTGCCAGCCAAGAGCGAAGGAACCATACCTTTCAATATGGCAGCGAATATTTCTTCATTTCAATAAGGCAGCGAATATTTCTTCATTCTGGCTTTCTTTACACATAGTTGGGTGTATTTTAGACCTGGGAAGACCAACAGAAGCTCCAAATTGCAAAGATAAATGAGAAACATAGAAAGTACTTTCCTGTGGCCTCTGATTATATTGCCAATCTAAGAAGCAGCAGTGCAGTTCCAAGTTACAGAGTACTAGATTAAGACAATCAATGAGGGTGAGCCTTTACGAATAAAACCATTACAGATACTTTAAATGCATTTTTATTCATAAGAACAATGGTGCAGAGGTACAGACTTAATCATACTGAATATGTGCTACGCCCTCAACATGCAATTGCCCGGTGCAATGTTCTCCAAAATTCTATGAGGTGGTGACTATCAATATCAATATTTCACAGATTAGGACACTGAGGCCTGAAGCACCCAAGTTCCTTTTCCAAGGACTCACTAGTATTAATGTTTAGAAAAAGTATCTGAATTCAGTGGGGTTGACTCCAGAAAACAAGCTCTTAGACCTACCGACAATCTATAAATATTATTCATGGAGAGAAGGGTAGTCTTAATAGGCTTTTCATCTTAGATCCAATATTTGATATTGACCTAATACCATCTGTAAGACACCTGGATGTTGCAATAAGAAAAGTTAATTGAGAGAAGACCATTGAGAGAGATTCATTTTCATAACATGCTGTTATTTTCAAAATGTACTTTCTGAGTACTTGGTGTGTATAGAAGCATCCTTGATATTCCCCAAGCAGTCTGAAGACTAGGTAATAATGTAATAAATTTATGCATGGAAATCTTAGCGGTTTCTCCATGGACCCGTGGAGAAGGAAGACTTCAGCTAAAAATTTCCTGCATTTCACTCCGCTGAAAGATCAAGGAATGTGGAGTGACTCCAGGAAATCAGAGATCAGTTGACAAGCTCTATTATCATATGGTGTCTTTCAGAAGGAAGACATCCGGGTGAAACAAGGTATACCCAGAATTATTCCACCTCAGACTGGGCACCTCAATGGAAACTATTTCTCCAGGGCACATTTGTGCTGTGTCAGTTTTTCAGTTGAAGAAATATAGTTTCTGCTTTCCCTGTTTACTTTCCCTATTTGATGAAAGAGACTGTAAATTCACAGTAGCAGATGGCAGCTTAGAAACACGGTTATGCAGACCTGTAGAGCACAGAGGGGCAGACGTAGGGAGGCAAGACAAAATCAGCATGAAAATTCCATTTTAAAGGGACAGGTACAAATTTAACACCAGTGTCTAGTTCTTCAAGTCTATAGGCATTTATTGAGTATCTACTTAGCAAAGGCACTGTGCTCTTGTTCGCTGCTGGTACAAAGGGAGAATTAAAAGAGGAGGACGAGGAATTATTCTTTTCTACAAGAAACTTACACTTTCCATGTAAGATGGATGTATTCATCACTAACTCTCATATAAATGTAGTTGCTAAATAGTGGTACAACTATCGGTCAAGAAATAAGAGGGCATCGTCTTGTCTGGTGGTTGCTGATAATAGTGGCAGTAGAGACAAAAACAAGGAGCTGCACAGGGTTGATGTTTGTGTGGTTAAAGCACAAGATGTTGTGAGTGATTAAATGTGGAGGGGTCAGTTCAGTTCGAGTGAGTTTGGCGATCTTGATGCTGGAGTAAATGTGGAGGAGCCATGGTCCAAATGCAAGTCACCGGCCTCAAAGGAAAACAGAAGAGATACGGAGGACACAGTGCAAGTTCATCATAAGAACGAAGGGGGCCGTGAGCATTCTTTTCACACATGAAGCTCAGTACAAATATTATTCCACCCCAACATGATATTGGAAAGTCAGAAATTAAAACATGAGCTGAAAAGACTTGCTGAAGTGCAAAGGCTTTAAGTCTTACTTTATATTTGATTGATTCATTCAACATTTCCTGCATGGCTGTGACCAGATACTGTGTTGGGCACTGGGGTTACAGAGAGAAATAGCCCTAGTCTCACATTTCTTTACTCACTATTATAAAATAAGAGATAAGCAAATGTCTTCTATTGAGGACCTGCTAGGATGCAGGGTAATGGAGTTCAGCACTTTTGTTCTTGTTTCCCAAGGTCCTAAGAACTGAAGAGGAGCTAAGCTTTGTACATAACACCTAGAACATCTATTTGACAATTCCCCCAATTTAGAAGCCAACTTGGGTCTTCTGGCCCATTCCTTTCCCAACCATTTAAAATTCCATTTTTCTACCTTTCTTCCAAACCTTCCATCTGTAATGTAAGTTTGGGCTTTTCTCTTTTGAACCAGCTGGTTGGTTCTCACTTGGACTGGTTTAAAAAAGAAGTTTATCTTAAAAATTGGGGCTTCAAAATAGAACGCTGTCATGATAAATGGAGCACATGAAAATGTGTGCATGAAGGAGGGGGTGATCAAACCTAAAGTATTGCAAGGGGCACCTGGTGAAGACTTGGCTTTCACATCCTCTGTGATTCGGTATCTCCAAGTGTTCTGCATCCCCGCCCCCCCATCCTCTTCTGTTGCTCATCATAGCAGCTCTGTTTTCTATTTGGTGCATATTGATTTTTCAATAATAAGCAAGATTATTGGTTTAGCAATGTCCTGTGTCTCTCGTCTCTCAACGAGAGTACGTGGAGAGTGTGCCCAGCTCTGCAAGGGCACTCGGACTGAGCACAGTATTCTTTGTATACGATCAAAGGAGTAGGGAGAATAATTTGTACTCTCCAAAGGGTGGTAACATACATGGTCCTCCCCTTCATGGGAACAGGGGCGTACACAGCGGAATGTCCTGGGAAGGCCAAGTTTGGCAGGCTCCCTGCCTGCTGACAGCAAAGGCATTTATGGCAGAACATTTTAGAAAGTTGGAACCTTGTGAAAAATGACTTCAGGAAGTCGTTTCAGGGAAATAGAAAGTCTTTGCTGACTCAACTTAGCAAATCCCAGATGGAGCACATCTCTTAAGCCAGAGTGTCAGGGATCTGGTAGCTGATAGTTTGAGCATATTCTTTTATCTCTAACAAACTGGAAACCGGATACCATTGCCTTTCCTCAAAGCTGGTTTGAGGTTTCTTGTTTGGTCAGTAGCTATAATTGATTAATATCACTGTCATGTCCCTTCGTGGTGTGAACAGAGAGGATTTGGGATAACAGAATGTGCAAGGCAGAGGGGACCTAGAGATAATGCAGTTCCAATTCCTTACCTGGTAGATGGGTAAATAAGGCCAGACATCTGCAATAACTTTCTGAAGGGCACAGTTAGTCAGCGACAGTGTGAGGATGAGAGGGCAGTCTTCCCATGTCCCAAGCAACGTACCATCTGCAACATGACACATCTCTACATAGCCTGGCACTTGGGATGCTCTTCAAGACTGAGTTACTTCTCAGCTACCAAAGTGCGCTTAGTAAACCCATGGCTTCAGATCCTAAATGAACTGACTTCCAATAAATGAGTGAAACCTTCAAATTAGATTTATTTAATACCAGGTTAGATTATACTTCTAGAACAGTGTTATTCAATAGAAATAGAATGTGAGCCACATCTGTTATTTTACAATTTTTAACTGGCCACATTTAAAAAAAGCAAAGAGAGATAAGTGAAATTAACTTAATACTATATTTGTAAAAAGCTTAGTATATCCCAAACTTTATGATTTCAACAATATAAACCATTATTGATGAAATACTGTACATTTTAAAGAATACTAAGTCTTTGGAATCTGGTGTGTATTTTATTTCAATAGCCACATGTGCCTAGTGGCTACCATATTGGACAACTTAGCTCTAGAGTCAATCCAATCCCCTTTTTGTGGTCTTCACTGAATTAAGCTTAGAGCGGAACTTCGAATGGTTTAATCTCTGAAGAAGATATTTTCTAAATCACAACCAAAAAATTCATGTGCTGTTTCCAAGAATGAGAAGCAGCCCAGAAGATGCAATTTAGAAACCAACATATTCAAATTTCTGGTACAGTTTAATGGTTCTTTGGAATGAGGGGATAGCATATTGAAATTGGTACTTGAAAAATCTAAAGCAAACAGAAACTGTAGATGAGCCACCCTACAGAATTTATAGTGATTTTGGAACAAGCTGCTCCACGGCTTCTGAGTTGATGGCTATGATTCTTTCCCTCTGCTGAAACCATCTCATGTTTTTGCTCTTTTCCTATTAGCCAGCCGATATGGTTCCAATCACCCTATTAGCCTCCTCTGAGGCTGTGATGCTATAAATTCCTCGGGAGCATTGTCTGTAGCATGATTTTTCTTCTCTAGGCAATATTCTACTTTCCTACGTAATAAATTTTTTTGATGGTAGAATAACCCAAAGTTGAACAATAGATTTATATGTTACTGGTGGAGGGAAGGAGGGAAAGTTCATTCTCATTATAAAATTCCTGAAGATAGTTCCTGAAGGTACAAGATGATGAGACCAAGAACTTTTAAGGCTGGTGGAATGTAGGGGTAGGGGTAGGGGGTAGGTAGGGCAGCTTTTAGTGCAGGCAGCCAAATAGCCTTGGTCAGCCAGAGACTCTAAGCTCTTAAGGAGGCAGAAGCTACTCCATTGGTTCATGTGTGTATCTGTAGGACGTGGCACAATATTTGGTCATTTAGTAGCTTTCTAAAAGGTTGATCATTAGATGAATAAAGGATTGAGGAAATCATGCTTCACGTTTTCCTTTCCTTGTATCCTCTTGCCTCTTCTTGGTCTTCCTGTAGGGGTCAAGGAAGACAGGTTGGTAGACCCCTGAACCTTTAAAAGTTCACATAGGCCTTTCAGGGGGTAGAGAAGGGTCTTTCTTTCTTCACTCCCTTATCAAGAACTGAAAGGTGCTTTGGCTGCTGCCTCTGGCTTAGAAGGGGACCCCTGCTCCAGGGTTGCCTGTCTCTCTACTCCCCCCACCCCACTCCTCCCTTATCCCACCTGCCCCCAAGAGATGGGAAGGAGGGCAGTGACGTAAGTTGGTGGTTGGACTGTACATATCAAGCCCCTTGGACACTGAAAGTTGGGACATTGTGTATGTGTGTGTGTGTGTGTGTGTGTGTGTGTGTGTGTGTGTGTTTATGGGGTGTTGGAAAGTGGAAGAGAAGATGCTTTGATTGTCTCCTGTTACAAACACCTGCTGGCAATTAGGCCCTTTCCTCCATGGAAGCTTAGCTCTCCCCCCTGGACTCCCCTCCTTCCCATGCTACAGGGACTCTCCAGAAGGGCCATGATGGTGAGCTACAGTCTCCTATGTCAACTGACTTGGCAAGGCCAAATTGGCTAGAAAGAGGAGGCTTGGGCTTATCAATGTTTAGTGCTCAAAATGTAGATCGTAAGAAAGTTGAAGATATCCCTATAGTTTTGGGGTGGGGAATAGACTGGATACCTCATCCAGAGATTCTTTGACCGCTAGCATAATGTCCTCATGAAACACTGAGGCGTTTGGGTTCACTTGTTGGCAGGGGGGCTGGTCAGGGAGGAAGGGAGACAAGTTTAATTTTCATAACATTTGCTGAATGATTCAACAAATTTTGACAACTTATTCAGAGCCAGGGTGAGGTCCTTGTGAAAAATGATTCAGGTCGGTCAGAGATTAGACTAAGGGAGAAGATGGTCAGAATTGGTACCAGGGATCACCTGCTTTTGACCCTACTCCACCCTACATCACATCACATCACACACACACATACACACACTGACTCACAGGGCAAAGAGGGAGCTCTGGAGGAGAGGGGAGTTTTTTCCTAAAGGATGTAATAAAGTCCTGTCTTTTATAAGCCTCTGAGGCAGGCCTTGCTCAGTATGGTGGAGGCAACAAGGAAATACCCAGGTATTTGGCATCCAGAGCAGATGCCCAAACGTTAGATCAACTGCAAACAAAGAAAAGTTAACTTCCTCCTAATGTTCGTCTCTGGAAAAAGGAGGTGAACTTCCTGCCAGAGGAGCTTTATGAACCTACCAGGCTGGCAGGCCTAGGCCAGCTCTTACTGTTATCTGGAATTCTTGCCTCCTTCCCAGGCTTAGAAAATACACCCGACCCCAGTGCAGACTGACCACCACCAAGCCCCCATGTGAGGAGATCTCTAGCTCCAATCAAATGGTTTATTTGACCCCAATGCTTTGACATCCTTGTCTCTGGCCCCACTGATGCCAGGGCATTTGCATCCACTTGATTTCAGGGGCTCTGGAGGTCACTCACAGGCTGTCCCAATGCCAAGGTCCATCATGGGCAGTCCACCACCTCTCAAGCAAGCTGCATGTAGTGGGCTGCCCTCCTGAGGAGCTCTCTGCCTCTGAGTTACTCCTACATGCTTCTCCCTGGGTCAGTAATTGCTGCTATCTGTAGCTTCATCAGCTCTGGTCAGTTTCCTGGACATCAGTGTGGGCCAATCAGACCCCAGACCAGAAGACCACATTAGGAAGTACTATTAGATCTTTTCAAGAACACTTCCTTCTAGATTTCTTTCTTACCTGGGTATGGAGTAGTGCTTTCCTACCTGCATAGTGACTGGAAATCATTGATTGTAGCTTTGCTCTTCTAGCCTTGCCCAGAAGACCACCCCATAGATTTTCCCTGGGTTGTCAGCTCACCAAGTCTGTCCTTAGTTCACTCCCAAGAGGCATTAGGACACCTTAAATGTACAAATGCAATACACTTGCTACAAGAAACAAAGAGCAGGGTCAACTCCATTAGGTCAGATCCCTGACTCATTTTCTTTTGCTCAAGTGAAGGAATCAGTCCTGCTAAACATCTGTGGGGCTGGAAAACGTAGCTGTTGAAAATTGTAGGGTGGGTAGGAGTACTTAAGCAGTGGTGGGTAAGATGTGGGTGGAAGTTCAGAGGCAGCGTCCATCTGAATTCTCTGACTGACCTGCACGTTCATTATCTATCCACAGACTACTCAAATGACCAAGCAATAATAGCCCTGGAACCATGATTAAAGAGTGCATGAAATCAACTACAAAAAGAAAAAGAAGAAGAAGAAGAAGAATGGCAAAGCGTTAAAGTGTTCAGGATGGGTCATTTATAGCAAAAGGCATGAGTTGTATGGTTGCAGCCAGTCTCTGGTGGGTGTCTATTATTTTATTCATGCATTTTTTGGCAATTAAAGTCATCTTCAATATGAAGATAAATGCTGACTAAGGAACTTACGAAAAACTTAAAAAATTTTACGAATTGCTTCAGCATTCGCTGTCAGAAAGCTCTTAGAAGTTCTGTAAGGAGAGATGCATACATTAGGGTAAGTTTAAACCTGTCTCCAGCCTGTAAGTTAGGCTAAAAACATAGACGTTCATGACTGTTTTCCCTCTGTTCACCAAAAAATTCACTTGTCAAAACAAGACAAAGATCTGAATTTATCATTGTACTAAATGTAAAATGAACTGGAAGCCACAACTCAGCATATGTCTATCTCTCTCGGAAAATAGTCATGGATCTTTAAAGCAAGATGGATGTTTACTTTTTTAAAAAAAGAATAAATGCCTAGACAGATTAACAAATGAGTTCTAATTAGTCCCTGGTGATAGACTTATTTCCCACAAGGGCTGGTCAGTATCTCTTTCTTGGGCAGCCACAGGTGGCACCCCCAAAGTTCAGCTGCCCATCCTGCAATGCACACAGCTCCCGCCCACCTTCAGTCAGACTGAGAAGCAGATCCACCTCCTCTTCTAGCTGAATATCTCCTAACTTCCATTCTACTGATGACATCACCTTTACACTGCAAAGATGGTACCTTTGTTTCCTACAAAATAACCAGGTATTCTACTTATCCCTAAGCTCCCAGTAATCTTATTTGAAAGTTTACTGGATGGGAAATATTGCTGGGAAAATATTGCACCTCCTATGCCATGTGATTTTCACGTTCATGTTTGACATTGTCAAGCAGGAAGCAATTTTAACGTGCCACTGTTAAAGTGACGACGTAGCTAAGGTCTCGGAGATGACAACAACGAAGCGGGAAGACTGTAAACCACACCTGCTCTAAATCACACCTGTGCTATACTTCTCACTACAGATGGAGTCTGAGTGTGAAATTACTGTACTGGCTATGACCACTACAACCTCATTAAAGTCAAAAAATTCATCTATTTATCTTTTGAGGAATGTATATGTTTCTCATGGATTTACAAATTAGACACTTTATTTCATTTTAGGCTAATAGTAACTGGTACAAATATAGCCTTCATTTATTGACCTTCTACATAACATATTGCAAATAAAACATAAATCCATCTTTTGACTTATCCTAGGGGGTTTATTACCAAATGTATTAGAAAGGCCTTTATAATTTTTTCATGCATTTTGGACTCAAGGAGGAACATTTTATTAGAGTTCTAAGGTTGTCTGCATTCTACAAAGCCTCGGCAACTTGAAGAGCTCCGTTTCAATCCCCCAAGCCCCCTCTTTGACGAGCCCCATCTAGTCTCTGACTTTTGGGAGAAAAGAGATTGCCCACTGAAAGTTTTCCTGAATGCTGGAACAGAGGAAAACTTTTCCCACCCCACTCCATCTCCAAAACAGGACACGAGTAGCTTTTCATCTCTATGGCTTCTTCCTCCTAACAGAAATAGAAACTCTTTAATTAAATAGAAACTCTTTAATTAAATCTTGGAGAGGTGTGACACCTGAGTGTCACCACATACCACGTCATCGATTTTGGAGAGAAGTATTTAGAGGAGGTTGAGAGGGAAAGAAAGAACCCGCAAACTGATTTTTTCCCCCCTGATTTAATAAAGTCTCTTAGCCTCCTGAGCCCACTGTGGTTTTCTTGAATTGCACAGCTGTTGCACAGCTGGCAACAACCTAGATCAATGCTGATCGTTGGCCAAAATGTAATGAAGGACTCAGTAGAGTGGAAAGTTAGTGCAGAGTCACTGGTGCCGTCTGGGGTGTATGCTTCCCCGTGGAAGGCGAGAAACTCAAAGAAGATGTACTGGACCTTAAAAGGAAAAAAAAATCTTCAAACAATTGGCTTTGGAAACGGACACATAACAAAATTCACCAGAAGCTACTGTGTTTCTCATCTTTCATCCAACAGCACGGAGATAGATTCCCTTTGGAGGATTTTGGGTTGGAAGCACATGTTGGGGCCCTAAGGGGCAGAGTAGGACCTGTGTTATTTTGCAGCTCCCACCTCGCCCCACCTGGACTGATGCTGGAGGGCAGAGGGTAGGGAAGAGGGAAGGGGGAGAGGGCTTAGAGAGTTCTAGTCTGTCTTTTAGCATTTTCATTCCTTTTGCTTGTTGGAAACAGCAAAATCTCCTCCAAACCCTCAGGTTCCTTTCTTTCCTTTATCTTTTATCAGGGGTTGAAAAGGGTCGTTAAAGTTGACAGGAAGAAAACACATATTGGACTGATTTCAGCAGCGAGGGTTGATGAACAGAGTACCACCCACTGTCCCCCAACTTCCTCTTCCATGTCTGAATTGTTCTAGTCTTTTTATTTTTTAATATAATATCGGGCTCTATCTAGCAAAAATGGAAATAAGTGACAAATTATTAAATGTTTTAGTTTCTTAGTGAAAGTTTACGTACAGACTCATTATTAAGTAGTTGTTATTACCTACCACAGTTTATATGGATGAGATATATTTGACAAATTATGGGCCACATTGCATGTTTTATGAAAAGCTCTGAATCCACCTATTTCAGGCAAAGACATCAAGTCAATGTACCTGGGAAATAAGAGGCTGTCATCCTGGACCTGTTGTGGCTGCCAACCCACTGCTTGTGACCTTTCCAAAGTGACCTGATGACTTGCTGCTGTGGTTTGCCCAGTAGAAGGAAACACGCAGCCCTGCCTTCCTATCCCACCCCCATCAGAGGGTAGGAGGTGCAGTAAACTGAACTGGTACTTTTCCTCCTCAGCCAGCCATTCCAGCCAAGAATCCCTCCACGGCCCTTCCCCCTGTTTCAGGCCAGCCCATCCTCCACACAGCAGCTCCCCATTTTAAGAGCCTCAGATTAACTGAACAGGTATCTCTGGGGATGGAATCAAGACATCTGTATTAAACAAAAAAATTCCTCCAGGTGATTCTAATGAATAGTCAGCTCAAGTAACTATTACTTCAACTGAATCTTATGAACTGGACTTATTTCATGCTCTGGCTAATAGAGTTTGACTGCTTTCTCTGACTTTACTAAATTTTCTGCCCATGATTTCTGACCTTCTTTTTACCCCTTTCTACCGGAACAGATTTTTGGTCTTAGGCCCCGCTGTCGATCCTGTTCTGTTGACTCCTGTGCTAGGCAATCTTGGTTGCCTGCTTCCCAAGCATCCATCTCCTTCTCCCACCATCATCCTCTGGCTTCTCTTTGGGCAATTCACCCACCCCCTCTTGCCTTTGAGTTTGGTTGAAATTGTCCCCACCTCTAGCTGTAGAGGTGGTACCTGACTGGTTTCAAGCCATAAGCTTTTTATTTCCTCCTTGGGCATAGTGATTAGCTCAGGAATGGGCATATCAGAGACAGAGACAGGGGGAGGGATTTCTCGGGTGTTAGGGACACCTGTGAAAGAAAAGTTTGTCCTTATTTTATTGGAGATACTGGAAGGCATGCTTTTATTTCCTGGTAGATGTGACAAAGAAGGAAGCACCCCAAGACCTGCCGGCCACCGTCTTACAACTATAAAGGAAGAGTCTACCAAGAACGAATTCAATACTGAAGAAGCAAGGCTGACAAGGACAGAGAAAGGAACTGTGTCCTAGTTACATTGGAGCTGCTGTTCAGTGAGGAGAGTGTCGAAATAGTTCAAACTAACAGATGATGAAGCTCCAAACCAAAGCAGTAGCAGTGAGAGAGATTAAAGGCGTAGACATTACGGGATGTGAACGTGAGAAAGAGAGTCATCAACGATGCAGGGGAGAAAGGTCAGTTCTTGGAGTGAGGTCTCTAACGTGGTAGAAGTGAATGGGGTCCCAGGTATGGGTAGAAGGCTAAATCTTGGGCAAGGAAAGATATATTTTTTGCTGGAAAGCTATACTGTTACTAAAATGAGAGAGGAACGGAAGAAAGAATGGGCACATAGGTACATTCACAACTAGTTTTATTATGTTTGAACTCCAAACTTGTTGGCTCATACAATCATTCATTCATTTACTCATTTGACCAATACTTATTGCCAAGTATTGAGCTACATGCTTGACATACAGCATGGTCCCTTTATCACCCTTCCACACAACTGCCCATGTCAAGCTGAAATTCCCATGAAGATTTGGAACCTACCAGAAGGTAGACTTGCACATTGTGGCCCACTTCCTGAATTCTAAACACCCACTAAGCTAGTTATACTGGAATTGGGTGCATCCTCCCCAGAGACACATTTAAATTCCCTTGAAGCCTTAGATTCTGTGAACCCAATGTTTTGAGTACAGATTTTGAACCTGGACCATATTGCCTCTTTTTGTAACATAATGTGAGACCCACCTCTTAGAAAGGGGGCTCCATGCCCCCTTGCTAAGATCTTCTCCCCAGGTAGCAAACCCTCCATTTCTTCAAATGCTGCTTTAGTTAACTTTGCCAGAATTCTGAGGGCCTGTATTTAGCCAGCTTCTTCTGGAAATCACATTGTTTTAGACAATGTCGAGCTCCAATGGGTGGAGAAGCAAGAATGCTTTCAGCGGTCTCGTCTGCAAGGCTTTGATGTTCCTTCTCAGTCATATTGTGTCAGTGGAAACGTTGGTCTGAGCACTCTGGCAATTCTTTCAAAATGCACAAATGTTGAGTGTGTGTTTTTAATGGCTTTAAGCAATTAAAACAAGAAACAATTTAGAAATCATTAGAAATAGCGGCTCACTAACCCAAGAAGGCTGAGGGCCTGGATGGCCACTGGCTTGTCGCTGTGCCTGGGACAGAGTTGTGAAAGGAAGGCTTACTTAGGTCAATGGTGGTTTCTGAAAATTTGGGGGTAATCTAAATCAGCTGCTGCCTCTACCATGCAGATGCCCCTGAAAATGGGTTATTAGAAAGTAACTGGGGGGAAATGTGGTGCCTCAGGAAAATGACAATTAAATACAAATGCAGGAGTGAACACATTAAATATATAAACACATGCGCAACCAAAAATTAAAAAAAAATAAGGTGATTTCTTCAAACTAGAAACTTAAAGAAATTGAAGCCAAACATTCAAAATGTTTAGTCCAAGCAAATTCTCCAAGGGCGCACAGGGAGGGTAGTGAGCTGGTAGAGGAGGGGAGATTTCAGAAATCGTGTAGGCAATGGTCATCCAATGATAGGAAGAGATGGATTAGGTTATCCGTAAGCACATTAAGAAGATAAAAATTCCAGCATCAGAAGGAATAAAACAGTTGAAAGATCATTAACATGAATCAGAGATTAATTGACATAAAACTTAAGAAGGCTGAGCCCGGGTTATCGGCTATCAATGGGACTTGTTTTAGCAGGGAATTTCAGAGGATTTATCACCAGAGAATATGGATAAAGAGTTGCTCTTGAGTAAGAGATATAACCAAATGAAGTAATCCTGCAAGATGACCTTCCTTTTACAACGACCCATATTCAAGACCAAAAAAAAAAAAAAAAACCCCACAAGAACACTGTGTCTTTTGCAAACCCGTATGCAAAATGTATCATCTCTATGGTTCATCATTCTCTGACTCCAAAGAAAAATCGGTTTGGGCCTCTTTCTTTGAGGAACAAAATTTGAATTTGAGTGGCACTTCTCGCCAAATGAATTCATCTTTCAATTATGTTAGAAGTTAGAAAGACACACAGAGAGGAAAAAAAATTCAAATCCTTTTTCTGCTTGTTCCAATCAGTTTAGATCCTTCCCATTTTAAGAGAGCAGCGAAATGTCATCTTCACCAGAAACTTGAGTTTCTGAATTCACAACAATGATTATAGACAAATTACAGCCTTTATCTTTTTCCTTTAATAGTGAGGAATAGCCAATTTAAACAAAAACAAAAACTGCTATATGGCTTTCTTTCTTCCTCTTTGTGGAGTTGGCTACCATGTCCTTTTGCTTTTAACTCATTTGGTACTTTTATCAGAAGACAGACAATGAACTAGGATTATACTTTGCCTACTTTTGGCTTCTACTTTTTCTTGTTTTCTCAGATTTTAGTAATATTTATGGTGTGTTTCTGCTCCATGTCTTTCCTGAGAATGGGCTCCACACACCTGTGTGCTTTCATTTTCCTTAGTTAACTGTCAGGGTTATGTCCCCCAATGCCCCGTCCAGACCTCACAGGTACCAGGAAGCAGAACTAGGGCTGATGTGTCATACGGTATGACAGTCTCATCTGGTACCTCGCTGACCTTCTGGAAGGGTGCTCTGCAAAGAGAAGGCTAGTTCAGACCCAGACAAGGCCCTGCAGATCAGCGGTCATGACCAGGCGGGGCTGCGTGGGGTGGGACGCATCAGTGGCCCCAGCTACAAAAGAAAAACAACTTACATGTAATTGGAGGAGCTGCTCTGGCCAGGAGTTCCCTGCTGTTTCCCCTGGACCCCGACAGGCTCTCGAGGGGCCTGAAGTGTTGACAGTTGGGTCCCAGCCCTTGATACCCCCCAGAACTCAGGAGGCAGCCTAACATAGCGGTGACGGGCCCAGGCATTGGAATCAAGCAGGCCTGAGAGCAAGCTATTCCAAAAAGCGCTCTTGAAACTCATGGAAGAGACAACGGTCTTGAGAGCCAAGGCTCCTAATTTCCAGGAGCTGGGTGTTTTGGAAAACAAAACACTTAAGGGAATATGAGCCTTCAATTTATGATATAAAAAATGTCCTGGAAAGAAAATCGGTAAAGAGCTCAACTAGCCTGTCTGCATAGACCAGATAAAGGTAGTCGGAGCTGGTACAAGAGGTGCTATGGAGAGAGAGAAGATGGCTTTTTCTCTGAGAAGGGGTCCTGTTCCTTGCCTGCTATGCTGGGATGGCGGTGACTGGACAGTGGAAATCCCACACAGGTAAGCAGGTGCCTCCCTGCCTGGATGCCTGGAGAGGTACTGGGCTTGAAGAGAAGCCCTCTGTGTCAGCAAGGGGTGCAGACTTAGGACAGAACTGACACAAGGCCAGTTCTAAGCAGGAAAGGCGAAGAGCAAGGTTGTGGAATCAGCTGAGAACAGAGGGGAGGGGGACATCTCATCAAGATCACGGATGGGAGAGGTTGCCTCTGGGAAATCATAAAGTATCTGAATTTACTACCTGACTATAACTAGATCAAGTATTTTGCCAGTAGATTAAATGGGGCTTAAAAGATAATTTAAGTTCATTTATAGAAAAATGATCAAGTCAAAGTTTTTACGTACCCAAGTGTGTAGCTTGCAAATTTTGTACCTGGTAAAGGACTTAGTACCCTATCATTTTTAGTGGAGAGCCATTTAGGGTTTTTAAGTCTTTGATGGCTAGAACTAAAATTTTGTTGTAGAAAGAAAGGAAGCGAACTTGGAGGTTGGGTGACTAGTTAATGGTGAGGATGATACTCAGTGAGAAGAAATGAGGTTTTGATTTTAAGACACATCCTAGATATTGAGGATTCAGAAATGAATTCAATGTAGAGTGAAAAGTGCAGGGACAGTTGAAATATTGGAAAAGCTCGAGGACCTGGGACAGAGACGGTACCATCAGGGAAGTGGAGAACAGCAAGTGATAACGTGAAAGGTGATAAGTTTGTCTTTCAAGTAATTTATTAAGAGCTTTTACATTAATCAAAGTAATCAAAATAGCCATGTGAGGAAAGCAATAGAATATTGTAGATACAAAAATGGATGTGCAGACTTGTACATGAATGCTCACAGCAGCAGTATATACATAATAGACAAAATGTGGAAACCACCCAAATGTGGTCTGTCCATACAATGGAATATTATTCAGCCATGAAAAGGAATGAAGTACTGATACACACTACAACAGATGAACTTCAAAACATCAAGCCAAGTGGAAGAAGTTAGCCATAGAAAGTCACATGCTATCTGATTCCATTTATATGAAATGTCAAGCACAGGGAAATCTACAGAAACAAAGTAGTTGCCAGGGGCTGGGAAGGGGTGTGTGTGGAAACAGCGAGTGACAGCTAACGTGTACAGGATTTCTTTTAGAGGGGACAAAAATATCTAAAATTAATTGTGCTGCACACCCTGGGGATATGCTAAAAAATGTCAAATGTACACTTTATTTTTTAAAATATTCATTTATTTATTTATTTTTTTGAAATGTACACTTTAAATGGGTGAATTGTATGATATAAAAATTATATGGTAATTATCTCTCTTTTTTTTTTAATGGATGTGTAGAGAACATTGGCAAGTTGTCCGGGATGATTCAGTCAGTAAAGGAGCAGAGTGTGAGTCCTAGATTTGCCCAGAGCTGAGCACAGAGAGGCTCAAAAGCAATTTCAAACTGCCTCAAACTGTGTCCTTTTGGAGACCGATCAGGTAGGCATTCTGAATTGCCTTCCTTTTAATGCAGACTCAGCCGACGTTGGTGTTCAAATCTAAATTTCAGTTTACAATTTCATAGACTTGTTTCTTGAGAATATAGGAACGTCACAAACTCAGTCTTCATGGGGGTTATCAGATACGAAACTGGGGTAAGGATGCTTTGATAAAAATCTCTTGAATAATTAGATTTCTAATGGTCGGGGAAAAAAGAAGTTGTAACTGTTTGGTTGTCTGCCGAATAGCACGCCACAGAGCGTAGGATGTCAACACCAGGTTGGACGGTATGGATGGAGCTCAAAATCTCTCTTGTTGCAAATGATCGGTCTGACGCAGGTTGTGGTTGAGTGACTCGTCTAAAGTCACTTGGGCCACTTGAGCTGATGTTAGAAACAAGGGCTAAAGAACTTTTTAATGTTATGGTGCTTTGACTCCATGCTATTTGGGAACATTTCAGAGTTTTTCTGAATTGCCGACAACAGGTTTTTTATTTCTCATCAGAAAACAATACCCTGATCCAGGATTTGCAAACAAACAAAAAAAATGTGGTTAAAACAATTGTATTATTTGAAAAGGCAAATGATATTCTGGTCCTATAGAGGCTGGAGATCATAGATTCCCTATATCCCATAGTTGTTTCTATTTGGCTTTATAGTAAAATCATCTTGAAACATTAAACCCTAAACATAGCCTGTACATGACAGCAAAGAAACTTTTAGAAAAAGAATAAATTGCCGAATGCAAGTGTGGACTGTAATTTCTTGACATGGAATGGAAGCAGATGCGCCCAACTTAACATGTCGCTATTAAATTCACTTCCAACTGGCGTTTCTTCTCCTTTGGTGGGATGGAGGGGTGTTGGCACAAAGCTCTCTTTTCTGTTCATCAAGCAACTCTGTTTTGGTGTATGCCATGAGAAGTTACTCTTGGGTCATACATTAATTTGGAATAAAGGTTTAAGCTATAGCCCTAAGTTCTGTATTTTGTCACTGCTACACCTGGTTTTAAGAGTAGGCTGTTAAGTTGAGTTGCCTGTTCAAAAGCAGTAGGACGTAATAGCCTGTTGTATCTTTAGCATCCTTTAGCACCACTTATTAAAGTATAGCATAAACTTGCAAAAAGCAAGCAGCTGACACATATCGAGTATTTACTATGGGCTGAACACAGGGCTGGGGACTTTGGGTCCATCATGGCTAAGCACTATAAGAGCAAAGCAAGATAGGCATTTTCTCCACTGTGATGGGGCCATGGAACTGTAGCTCTGAGAGGTTAAGGCTCTTGCCTGTGGTCATGATTTAGAAACAGCCAAGCTAGCACTGTGAAGCTCTGACAGTAAAGCATGAGTGCTCTTCACT
This sequence comes from Aethalodelphis obliquidens, assembly GCF_003676395.1. Classification (NCBI taxonomy): domain Eukaryota; kingdom Metazoa; phylum Chordata; class Mammalia; order Artiodactyla; family Delphinidae; genus Aethalodelphis; species Aethalodelphis obliquidens. Next base: position 10,839,699 of record NW_020837963.1, on the reverse strand, counting down.
AGCATGGAAACATGGAGACCATCTCACATTCACCCTTGTTTTCCAGTAGAAGAATGGTAGTGAGGGAAGCTAAAGGACCACCAACATCACACACTTGGCCAGGACAGGAACTGAGGTTGCCTGGGGTGGAGGTGGGGAGAGACCTCCATGTGGTATGACCTGGAGGATGATGACAGAGAGGCAAGAACTTAGAAATGGCCCAGAATGTAATTTACCAGACTAAACGAAGATGCTGGAAGTCCATGCTTGTGCATATGTTTTGAGGTCTATTTCTAGGATATGGAAAGAAACTCCCAGGCTCCTTCATCCTATTCTAAGGTGCCCATCAGGGGAAGAAGCGTGGCATTCAATGATTGGGGCCAACCTCCAAGGAGCTGTGAATGTCCATTCTTACTGGCCCAGGGAAACATTAATTTATATAATCCATGAATCTTCCTCTCATCTTCTTACATAGAGCCTTCTGTGGTAGGGGTGAGAACACTGGACTTGTCTTCAGAATGCCTAGTTTGGATTGGGTGCTTGCAGTATACTACCTCTGTCTCTTATGGGAGGTGACCTCTCTTCTCTCTGACTCAGTTTCTTCATCTGTAAAGCAGTACACCCACCTACCTCTCAGGAATGTTCCTGTATATCAGGTCTGGCCACAACTCGTATTTCTACCATGGAGAAAATTTGAACTGTTCCATCCCAGGTCCCTGAAGTGCTTTTCCCTCTTATGATTGTGATCACGTGCTTGTGAGGCTGGTGGGCTGGGAGGATGTCCACTGCTGGAGAACTCTGAGCAAAACTCTGGTGGAGGTCAACACACCAGACCTGCTTTTACACAGATCGTTTGAACACAATACTCTTAGAACACAATATTCTGTATCCTTCGAACACAATATTCTGAGCTGCATATTAAATACAGGCTAATGGGACTTGGGCCTAAAATGGTGATATATGAACACTTAGAAATATACAATTCACTCAAAGGAATGGTTCAAATGGCTAAGAAATTTGGAACGGATACAAAGAAATACTTTTCCATGCAGAGTGCGGTGGACCTGTGGAATTCACAGCTGCAAGAGGTAATTGAGTCAAATGCCGTGGGTGTATTTCATAAAGAGCTGGTGTGGCAGACAGCTGCCCGGGCAATGCAAATTGTGCTGTTAAAATTATGCGCTGGTTAGGCATTCACCATGTCACAGGGGACAGAAGTCTCTAGGACTCAGGACACAAGTCGGGGTGGCAGTTATTTTTACTAGAGAGCCCTTTATTTTTCCAAAGTACTTTCTCACATCACTCCTCTGAAGTAGGAAAACAAAACAAAACAAAACAGGAAGGGGGTGTAATGGTAACTTCTCTCTTTGAGTGTGTGTCGAAAGAGGCACTGGGAATGTTTGTCGCTGTTTTCCTCAAAAAGAAAAAAAATGATGCAAAGTTTCCTTTGATCTCAGGTAAGTCAAGTTCTCATGTAATTGCATGTTTTCCGACTAAACTTTCCAAAATGAAGTTTCTTCACAGCGACCCAATCCATTTTTCTCAGATAATTCTGTGAAAACGGAAGCACAATGCTCTTTTGCCTTTAAGTAATTCTGATGGTTCGTTTGGCCCCGTATCTGTTGACTGAAAGTGTCTTCAGAGGATCCTGGTCCTCCAAGCCCGCCTAGAACCTTCCTGAATCTTCCAGAAGCTCTCTGGGATTGCTCTAGCTCTTGAACCATGCATATTCAGATAAAGGAAACAGGAAAGTAGAGCAAGTGTCTAGAGTGTTTAAAGCATTTTCCTTTGGGACCGGATTGGATGGACGCATCAAAATGAGAGATGTTGACATTCTGCTTTGTAGATGAAGCCTTAGTATTCATAAGGTCACAACCTTTCTTCATTCTGTCTGCGTATCCTTGGCTTTTATTCCCTTATTCTGAAATCCTGGCATCAGCAACCCTTCAGAGGCAGTGGCCCAGCTTGTTGACCCCCGTTTTTCTGGCATGTTGTGTGTTTGGGTTGAAAGATAAGGAATTGTAATGATGACAAGGTGACTCTGCAGAGGACTTTGAAAAGCGTGGGGTAAAGGCTTCGGGGTGGCTCCCAGCTTGGGGGCTGCAGAAAGGCAGCCTGGCTGCTGACACTGGCACCGGGTCCAGGTTGTGCAGTCCTGTACAGACTTGTATTTTACAAAATGAACACTTATCCTTTTCACTGGTCCAAGGGGAGTCTGCATTGCCAACCCCCATGAAATAGGGCTCTTCTGCTCAAGGGAAAGATGGAACTCACAACGCATGGTTTTGGTGTTTCCTCTCTGTGAGTCTTCACTAACGGAAATCTCTACTCCTTGGGTACGAAACCAGAGAAGGCTTGTGAAGGACTACAGACCCTCAAAGACAGATGATGGACAAACCTGCCATCATTTGGGGTCTGTCAAAAGCTTCAACTCATTCCCATGTTTCTGAGTCAGTAAAACCAAAAACATATTTTTCCAAACACATTTCCACCCTCCCATCATTTAAAGAACCCTGTGTAATTTAAGGGAAATTCAATCCATATGCTCTTGGTTTGTCTACACTTGTATCATCAAAATATGTTTTTAAAGAGCTTTCGGAGATCCCAAAAGGCTCCTCAGCCTTTTAAATGAGCCTTTTAAAAGCTTTTTTTCCCCTCTTAGTAAACAGGAGGTTGCATGTTGCCAAGGGTAAATGAACTTGAAAATGAAGAGGTTTGTGCTGGGCTCAGAATTTTAAATCTACCACTTCTGCTTGGGGTTTGAATTCTAAAATCAGCTCCTGGAGACTTGTCTCTGCATTGTTACAGGTCATGAGGCCAACAAAGGACTTGTTCTGTAATAACTGTATCTCCAGAGCAAGGGGCCAGAACCTTCTTCAGAAAACAGTGAGAAGAAAAGACAAGGGTAAGGTACCCACGTCCCTTCTCCTTTCACAAGAAAGGAAGAGAAAACGAAAAAAAGGAAGGAAGAAAGATGGAAATAAGGAAGGAAAGAAGGGAGGAAGAAAGGAAGGAAGGAAGAAACAAAGAAAAAACCTACCTCTAAAAACCCCAAACATCTCATCCTTCCCAAGTCCTATAAATGACCCTATAAAGTTATCCCAGGAAAATAACTGACATTGACATTTGCGTATATCTTTGGGACCATTAATGGTTCTTCTTCACAAAGTCCTCTGTGCTGCATGGTATCGTTGACTCATATGATTGAAAGTGTTTCCTATTTTACAGATGGGGAGACTGAGGCCCAATTGACACAGTGAGTGAGGGACAACACTGGGAATAGAGCAGTTTCTGGATTCGTGCTCATTCTACCTCCCTCACTGCTGTGTTCTCACCCCCATGCCCATTTTATAAATGAGGAAATGTAAGTGATGGTCATACCTCCTCATGAGGAGGGACTACCACCTCTTTATTCTAGCTTCATGGAACCCCCTTTTTGTTTAGCAGTTAGCACAGAGGAGGAGTCGGTAATTATCTGCTGAGAAAAGGGACAGTTAGATCCATGCATACTAGAAGAAGAAACTCAGAGCTAAATACACACACACACACACACACACACACACATTCATTCTTAGAGGCATCAGGAATCTGGTTTTGCTTGAATTATTCGAGTTTCTTGTTTCTCTCTGATTTTTCTGCCCAGCCTGTTGCTTGGCTTTGTCAGATATTTCACGCCAAGACATTTCCAGAATGATGTCATCAGCCAGATCTTCTTTCATATCAGAAATCAATGTCTTTAATCCTGCGTCTCAAAGAGAGGGAAGGAACGACACAGCAAAGCTTATAGACTATCCCGCCGTCACTGTTAAATGGGTCCTATCTGTCTAGCCTTCTCATGGAGGGAAAGGGAACGGACCCACCAGCCAGAGACTCAGTCTGGAGCTTCTACGTTGGCAAAACTCATACTCATCAGTTAGTCACAAACCTGTGACCTGGGTGTGTTCACAGACTCGTGCCTGCGCTGACATTTCTGATTTTAATCCAGCGATGTGTGTGTTTAACTGAAGGCTTTCATTTATGCTTGTTAGCAGTATTTGGTCTATCAGAAATAGCATATTTAAACACTAACAATTCATCTTGGAAACAAGAGGAAAGACAAGTGTTTGGTTGGCCAAAACAGTTGGTTCGCGGTTTTTCTGTAAGATGTTACTTTTTGGCCAACCCAATACAGTTTTTGCTTTTCTTGTTTCAACAATAACAGCAAAATCCCCCCAAACCTATTAATATGCTAGGCAAAATTTGGTGATAATATATGTGTTTGTCTCTCTAATGAGATATAAATATATAAATACATGTTCTTTCCACATGGTCATATATACCCCAAATTTGCATGGAGGAAAATCATTCTATAATAGGCCATGGTCTGCAGGTAACTGGAAGTTTCTATGAATTTTAGGAGTCTTCCACATATATAATTGGGAGAGATTTTCCTCAGAAGACCAGAAGAAGCCGGTCAGATCAGCGGGCAAAGAATTTTGATCACACTAATAGAGCTGGGTAAGAGATGTCGTCCTGCAGAAGCAAGAACCTTGGATACACTGATGTTTGTGCTGCCGCATCTTCTTTGATTTCACTTTACTTTAAATGTTCTCATAGTTGGAGGGTAAGATGAGAGCTCATCTGGTCCAGCGTTTCTGCAAGTTTTCTGAAGATAAGACCCAGCGGAGGTCTGGGCCTCCATCCATGCCAACTAAGTCAGCATGTCCAGGGGGAGACTCCTGGCTATGAGCACATTTAAGAAGCCCTCCAGGTAATCTGTATCATTAGGGAGGAAATACTGGACCCAGGTAGGGACCCAGTACCTATGGATACATGCAGCTAGTTAGTGGTGGAACTGGGCGGACACTGAGACCCACTCATTCTAAACCAGGCTTTCTCTACTTTACTCACCTGTGTCTTTGATGAGCAAAATTGGGCTTTCTAGAAAGATCCATGAGCAGGATTTAGGAGGCTGAAGCTCTGGACCTGTGTGTCCTTGTGGAAGTGTCTTATATTCTCTCCATCTTGAATCCCCATCTATATAAGTCAGAGCTAAGATAAGATCTCGGAGGCCTTTTCCAGCTTTCTCCCCCTAAGAGACAATTGGATTTGCTGCTGGACATCCCCCAAAGCAGCAGCTGCTTCTGATTGATATCTAATTCCCTAGCACCCAGCATTTAAACTCAGTAAATGTTTGTAGAAATAAAATTAAATATGAATGTAGCACATTGAATCATGTGGTCCTCAATACAAAACTTTTTCATGTTCTTGTCTTTTCCAGGCTTTTATGTGTAGCAGTGATTTTTATAATAGTAAACCTGTAGTAACAGCAGTACTGTCGTGAAGGTTTATTACATATGTGGGCATTTTGTTTCTCTGGCACATCCTTGAAAACTCTATCTTTGGATTTGAGTCAGTTAAAACTAAGTCACTATCTTTAAGAACTCCTAGGGAAGGAGCGTCTTACCTTTTCTCCAGTGTCCAACCTGAAATATGATGCATTTAAGTCACATCCTCTGTTCTCTTAAAAAAGAAAAACAGACAAAATTGTTGTTTTTCATTTAGCATATTCACATGTCCTGGGGAACAGACCATTTCCAGGGAAGTAGGTTACGATTTAAAGCCTTACGACTTCCAAATTCATTTAAGAAACCGGGGGTGTCAGCCCATCCTCTTCGAGGCTGCTATTAATTTAAACCTCCCGTGTGGATACAATACAGGTGCGAGGTTTTAAAGGAGTCAGGAAATGAGGCAACGGGAGCCATCGGGCACTGGCCTGCAGCATGACTTGATGACTCACAAGATGGCCCGAGCAGGAGCGGGACCAGAGGAGAGTCACCTGCGTATAGAATTCTTCAGGTAAAGCTAGCAGGTCAGTAGGAATTCTTTTTCTCCATCTGGTCCATTTGATGGTTCCCAGGATGATGGGGGGAGCTGGAGAGGACGAGGGAAGTGGTCAGGATGAAGAGCTAGGCTGTGAAGTCCTAATTCAAGCTCTCCACTGGCTTTGTCTTGATCATGTTAAGAGGAGATGAAACTTCCCAATGCTGTAGCCTCTGGAACATTCCTTTTTTTTTTTTTTTTTGCGTCACGCGGACCTCTCACTGTTGTGGCCTCTCCTGTTGCGGAGCACAGGCTCCGGACGCGCAGGCTCAGTGGCCATGGCTCACGGGCCTAGCCGCCCTGCAGCATGTGGGATCTTCCCGGACCGGGGCACAAACTCGCGTCCCCTGCATCGGCAGGCGGACTCTCAACCACTGCGCCACCAGGGAAGCCCTCTGGCACATTCTTTGTACATATTTTGAGAAAGAATGGCAGTCAACAAAACAAGGAATGCCAAATGTGTGACACTTTGCAGACCTGGGGAGGGAACCTTTTTTTTTTTTAGTATGTAGTTAAATGCTGTGATCATTTGGTCCTTTTTTCAAGATTTTAAGTAAACTGTTTGAAATGAAATTGTTAGCACCAGGGTTGTGTCAGAAAGCAAAATTCATGACTCATCGCTAGGTTTCTTATGCGACCCTGTAGGGGTGTTATTTGTGAACTGACACTGTCAAGAACATTCTCAGGAAAGATCGGTACACACGTGAGACTTCCCAGAGACCACCGGTTCATTACAGATATAACCTTTCATAGGCAGCGATGCGAAGAAAGATTCGGCTAACTCAGCTACTTGAGTTCCAGAAGATGCCAGAATAAGGCCTTTAGAAGAACATCTGAAGGGTACCAACTGCCCCCTCCCTGCCCAAAGCCATCTCTTCTCCATTTTCAATCTCCCGTTTCCCCACATGGTGCTGACCTCTCTCCAATCCAGTTCCCATTTCCAAAGACTGGAATTTTTGTCTTTGCCTACATACCTTTCTAGTGGTTGCATTCTATTGATATTTCTCTTCTTCAGTTAGAATACAAATCCCTGAGAGGAAAGAAACGTGCTTGTCCATTTATTTGTACGCTTTTATTTGTGGTACCTCATAAAATGTCCTATATGAGCTCAAAAGCGGTTGCTAACTTGACCGATAAGATAACCTTGTCTCGTTGGAGAGTCTGCCTGATCTGGGCACACTTTTCAGACTTTGTCACATCACCACACTTGTACAAATGTCCTGAATGCATCGTGAGTTGCAGATCTGTTGACAAGTCTTCCAGAACAAAATGAGAGAGAAATTAAAGCTGAGAAGAGGGATTAGGTGGAAGACTCCCCAATATAAGGGGCTCTTCGAGTTGTTTGCATGTTTTGCCTATAAATATGATGGTGGAGATTGTATCTCTTTCATCTGTAAAATAATTGGTATAATGCTTTCTGTGAAATGGGCAGCATAAACATTTGTAGAATACAACTGGGAAAATACTTGAATCACTTCCATTTCTGTTATAGCTACCATCACCTTCGTTCCTTCTGTCTGAGAAACTGATGAAGATTAGACTGAACCTCCACTTGTCCAATTCAAAACCTGTGTCTGAGCCCGGTGGGAAGAACCATAGATCTTGGTGAAGCTGATACCTGGGAACCTGAGTGTGCTCGCCTAATCTGCATAGCAATTTTATTCATACACACCTTCACTTTCCCTTGGCAGGGGGGATTTTGTTGATGGCGGTCTCCAAACAACCCACTTACATGAATTCACTGACAAGCAGAGTTGAATAAAAATGGAAAGTGTACCCTCCCAGCCAAATGGACCAGAAGAACAATCATAGCCAACATAAGAGAATTCATATTCTAGTTCTTTGGACACCCAGACTCCTAAGTCTTTCATGAAAGTCAGAAGAAAGATCTCCAAGAATAGAAAAGAGTGGAGTAAGATGCTCTTCTGACCAGCTGAGAAAGCCAGCAAGATTTGCCATAGATCAGACTAATGTGTATTTGGGAAGTATTTATGCCAAGGAAACCACTTGTACACTAAAATTATGGTCTTTGTAATAAAAAAAGTTTTGCTTTTTCGAAAGATTAATAACGTCCACAGATGAAAAAGTGCTCCAAGTGCCCTCTTTCTAAATGGCTTAGAAGTTTGGGGTGGCAGAAAAAGAATGGAAATGGTGATCCACGCTTTGCACACGTGAAAATTCCATGTGTTACTTCTGTTTTCTGGGTCCAGCCTTCTCTTCTTTGGGGGGTTTTAGTCACTGGAGACACATGAATTAGTTGCAGAGCTAAATTCTACTTAGTCTTATAGAAGAATGCCGGGCATAAGGGAAATTCCAGGGTGAAGACACCTCCCTAGGGACAAGATGCAGATGGTCACACTCACTGCCTCCACGACGGCCACCCTGATCCAAGCTGCTGTCATCTTCCATCTGGATGACTGTGCTAGCCCTCCCATAGGTCTCCCTGCTTCTTAACCTTCCTTCCCACCCTTGTTTTTAATACCAGAGCCAGAGTAATTCCTTTACAATGAAAATAAGAGAATGTCAAGTTTCTGAACTCCCACGATAGGTTAAAATATGGGATGCCCAGTTAAATTTGAATTTCAGATAAATAGTGAACAATTTTCAGCATAACTGTCTCTAAAGTTTCATGGGACATATTTAAAACATTGTCCCACGAAACTTTAGAGTTTCCAAAACTAAAAAATTATTTCTTTGTGTTGCTTTCCTATTGCTATAACAGGTTGTATTCCTCTCCTATTGCTGTAACAAACTTGCACAAAGTTAGTGGCTTAAAACACCACAAATTTATTATCTTACAGTTCTGGAGATCAGAAGCTAACTAACAAGGTGTTGACAAGATTGAGTTCCTTCTGGAGGCTCTCGGAGAATATCTGCTTCCTTGTCTTTTCTAGGTTATCGATGCAGCTTGAATTCCTTGGCCTGTGATGCCTTCTTTCATCTTCAAGGGCAACAATCACATCACTCTAACCTCAACGTAGCCCATCACGTCTGCTTCTCCAACTCGTCTGCCTCCTTCTTCTGTTTCTTAAGGGTCCTTGTCATGACATTGGGCTCACCCCACTAATCCCAGATAATATTCCCATCTCTAGACCTTTAACGTAATTATATCTGCAAAGTCCCTTTTGGCATATAAGGTAACAGTTTCCATATAAAGTAATAAGTTCTTGGCATGAAGATGTGGACATCTGGGGGGAGTCATTGTTCTTTCTATCACAGTGTTTATCAGAAATTAAAATTTCACTGGTATCCTGTGTTGTCATCTGATAAATCTGCTCCCCTCCTCGCCCATGGCTTCCATCTTACTCAGAGGAAAAGACCGTTCCCCTCCACTGGCCTGCAGAGCTCCGCATGATGTGACCCCTCATTCATTCAGTCCATTCTAGCCACACTGCCTTCTTTCTGTGACTCGAATGCTTTCAAGCATGCTCCTTCTTAGAACTTTTTCTTGGCGTTCTCTCCCCTCTACCCAACCCATGCCGTCTCTGCATGTCCCACTGCCTCATTGCCTTCACGTCCTTGAAAGTGTCACCTTTTCCATGAAGCTTTCCCTCAATTCTTTCTCTACCGACCACTGGTGCTCCCTAAACTCCCTCACTTTATTTTTCTTCATAACACTAACCACTATCTGAAGGGCTGTCTATTTTGCTTTTATATTTTGTTGATTGCCTCTATTTTCATCTACTCTTTGGCCACCACTAGAAAATATATATATCTTATGCCCTCGTGTATCTCCCATGCCTAAAGAGTCCCTAACACATCAGAGACATTCAATAAGTATTTGTTGGATGAATGAATGAACGAACGAATGAATGAACAAATGACATACTTCTGGAGTGGATGAAGTTATGGCCTATCTTTTCTTGCCAGATCTAAGAAGTATTTTGTTGCTCATGTTCTGTGCATTGAAGTGAAACCTAAACAAACTATTTTAATAAGCTCATCTAAAAATAGGAGTGATTCCTGCCTTGTGATTTATAGGAATCTATTCATGATTACATAAGATTGGGAGGCAAGCAGTTATTATTGCTTTTGCAACAGCTGCCCTTCCCCTGCTCTGATACTCTAGTGCAGTTCCAAGGCATAACTGTCACATTTCTCATTTTAGTGGCTAGGCTTGGTTCCAGAGAATTAAAATTTTCATGTGGTCTTTGTGATTAAACTAATAACAAACAAGCTTCAAGAAGCCACTTTTCAAAGTCTTCTAATTCATTTTTTCTTAAATGTGGAGTACTTCTTTATTAAATCTTCCAACTATGAAATTTTTATAGATTTGAATGGTACCATTCTGGAGAATTTAAATGAACCTTTTTCTTAGGGTCAAGGGCCTTAAGGGGAATTGATGGAGATTAAGAAGAGAGAGCATGGAGGCTTTCCTTCAATATAACCCTTTCTAAGAATATATCACCATGAGTCTGGATTCCATATTTGGCAGTTCATACAAGAGTCATGTAGAAGTCTTGCTGACTTATGTTTCTGAACCAACATTTCTAACAATCTGACAATAGGGCTTCCAAGAAAGAAAGCAGATTTCAAAACACTCCTAAAGAAAGAAAATAAGGACAAAAGACTATAATAGAAGTTTCTGGAATACTTAAGTCTCTCAATAAATATTCGAATGAATGAATGAATAATTAAATGAACACATCCATGAATAAAAGACCTCAAGAGCGACATTTCTGGTTACCCCAGAAAGTCCAGGGTCTGTGTCTCTCCACATGTATTGTGTCTTGTCTCTGTTATTATTTCTAACATAGATATTGCCTTTTATCTCAGGATATAACCACATGGAAGCCCTCTGGCTCAGACAGTTTTTAGAATGCAGACAGTAAACGTTTATGTAGGCAAGGATGCCCCACTCTCTGAACTGCTCCATGGTTTATCTTAGAATCCTAAGCATTTGAAATGAATACATTCCTCTTTCTCCTGCTGACATGGGAGGCAAGTGAAAGATCTGCTGCCTAATATTAGACGGAAAAAACAGAGTTCTGTCAAAGTCATGTGCCTTTCTCACTTCCTCCAATGCGCCAGATTGTTCTCTTCTCCAAATTCTGTAGCGTTTAACAGGTGGAATTTGGCATTTTGACCCTTCATTACACCTTATTATATATTTTCCCAAAGTATAAGTCTTGGGTAACCAACAAGATTGGACAGTATAGCATTGTGGAAAGATTTAAGGCTTTAGAGAGTGAAGACCAGTAGGCAAATCCTGAATTGTGCTATCAGTAGATGCAGGTTAGTTATTTTTCTCCATTCTATTACATTGCATTTCTACCTATAAAATGGGAATAATAACCCACGCTTCGTGTAGCAAGAATGACACAAGACAATGTGTGTTGAAAGGATTAGCAGTGAACCACAACATAATATATGCTCAATACGTATTTATTTTTCTCTCTAAAGCACAAAAGCTGTGACTCACATCACCACAGCTTAGGGAGAAGCAGGGGGGAAGTGCTCATAAGTAAGGATGGATTGTTCGATTATAATTTGATTATTGAGCTTGGGAAGCATTTCAAAGTTTTGATTCTCTGTCCTTAGTCAAAAGTAAACTAGAGTTTTACCTTTTATCAAAGGTCAGCCCATGAACTGTAAATAGGACGGCACTCTTCTCACACCAGGAAGTTCCTCTAACAAGTGAGAGAGGATTTTAGAAAAGACGGTTTTCTGGAGGCTATACATGGGAGATATTTCCACCACCAAGCAGGCTTAAAAGGATGCGCTTCTAGCAGCATAGAGTACTGATTTCTTCTTCAGGAAGATAACATCTTTTCACCTTTCAAAGCACCTGGACAAACCAGGTGATAGGTGTAAACATACCTGGGTTTTCATTTATTGAAACTATCAGAAAAGAACTTGCCAACATTGAAATAATGCTTTCCCACCAAAAAGGAACATTGTGTGCTTAAAATAAAATATTTTCCTGTCTTGCTAATACCCGTATCTAAACCTGCTGGGTCTCTGCATTTTTCTAGGTACTTCAGAGACACAGGCTACAGGGGATGAGGAACATTTGTGTGAAATGTGGGTGGCGTGCAAAGGTGTCACCAAAGTTCAGCCTTTGCTCTCTTTAACCGTTGGGTTGGAAGATGCAGCTCTGCCCTTTTGTGGATTCAGAAGTGGGGTAATGTGTGGGTGTGCCACTCATGACAGCAAATTTCCCCAGTGTATCTGCCTCTTTTTCGAATCACTTGGTTATGGGCCATTGAGATTGACATTTATTACCACCTAGGGCTTTTCCAATGCCTGCACGCTTACACACCCACGCTTACTATTTAAAAGTCAGATCGTGTTTCTGTTTTTTTTTTTTTTTTTTTTTTTTTTTTTTTTTTATGCGGTATGCGGGCCTCTCACTGCTGTGGCCTCTCCCGTTGCGGAGCACAGGCTCTGGACGCGCAGGCTCAGCGGCCATGGCTCACGGGCCCAGCCGCTCCGCGGCACGTGGGATCCTCCCGGACCGGGGCACGAAGCCGTGTCCCCTGCATCGGCAGGCGGACTCTCAACCACTGCGCCACCAGGGAAGCCCCATGTTTCTGTTTTAAAACAATATAAATTCAGCCTGGTGCCCTGCCTTATTCACACAATCAGCTCTAAATGCCTTTTTGGTTTAAAAAGTAAAGATTTATCATCGTTGATGATGTTTAGAAAGGATACAATATAGGCTCATCGTCATCACCATCACTATATACACTTATATAAGCTGCTACTGTGTGGCAAGCATCATATTTATTGAATTAAATTAAATTAATTAATTTATATTATTATTTTATTTCATTTCCATGCCAACTTTGTGAAGCAGGTATTGGCATTATTCCCATTTTACAGATGAGGCTATTGAGTGCTAGACAGGTTAGGAAACTTGCCCAGAGGTCACACAGCCAGTTCTCGGTAAAACTGAAAAAGAAATCATATTCGTTTTCTAAGGCTGCCATAATGAAGTACCACAAACGGGGAGGCTTAAAACAGCAACTGTTGTTGTCTCACAGTTCTGGAGCCTAGAAGTCTGAAATCAAGGTGTCAGCAGGGCCGTCCTCTCTGTGAAGCCTTATGAAAGTATTCTTTCTTGCCTCTTCCAGCTTCTGGTGGCCCCGGGGGTTCCCTGGCCAGCAGCTGCGTAACTCCAGTCTCCACTACCACCTTCACACGGCCTTCTTCCATCTGTGCCTACGTGATTCTGTGTCTTTAAACAGCATTCTCCCTGTGCGTCTGTGGCTGTGTCCAAATTTCCCTCTTCTTATTAAGGACACCAATCATATTGGATTAAACCAACCGTAATGACTTTGTCTTAACTTGATTACATCTGCAAAGACTATTTCCAAGTAAGGTGATATCTCATCCACAGGTTCTGGGGGTTAGGACTGTTAAATATCTTTCTTTGGTGAAGGGGTTAGGGACACTATACTACCCATAACAAAAATCCAGTCCGTCTGACTGTAGAATACATTTTTTCATGGATTCTTCCCTGGAGGCAAATTCCTAAAAGGTTTTGCTCAGTGGGAGTGGACAGACTCTTGAGGGATGCACTCTGCAGAAAAGGGTGCTCATTGAGGTACAGGATTTCCAAACTGTTTAGCCATCAGCTGACTCTACAGAGACCGTTCAAACCCACCAACAGACCAGGACTCTACTAAACAAAGAAAATAAGTCTGTACCAAATTCTGACTTGGGGTTCCTTTTACTCCCCAACTTTCACCAAAACTCCTTGGCTCCTAACGGTCTGCAACAAGAGAAAGCAGGGGCTTCCTCTACGGACTTGTTGCCCAGAGACCGTGTGGATGGGGCAGTGGCTAGAGAGCCACGTGGCTGTTTTTTGAGGGGCAGGGGGCGAAGCTGCTGAATCGACAGGGTCTGGGCGCTGCAGCCTGGGAGAGCTTCACCTGTCTCAACTCCTCTAGGCACAGATTCCTGCCACTAGACTGCTGGGGTAGCCAGACTGGAATCTTTTTAAAGGTTAGCAACTTTGCCTGATGCCATCTGTCTCTCTCTCTCTCTTTCTCTCTCTCTCTCTGTGTGTGTCTGTGTGTGTGTGTGTGTGTGTGTGTGCTTGCTCCTGATTCTGTACAATGTGCAAATTTAGAGCTTCCTTGGAACAATGCCGAGGGAGCAAACCTCAGCTCTGGCTTTCAGTCACCCCCAACTCTTTGTGGCAGCAGAGAATGGTTGGAGAATACAATGACGTGAGTAACTGGGACAAAATTTTACACACTGCTAAGGGACCCTTACTTTTTCTGTTGGGGAAATTGAGGACTACAGAATTTAGTGCCCGACCAAGGTCACACAGCTAGTGAGAGGCAGAACTGACACTAAGCCTTAGGTCTCTCTGATTCCCAATCTAGAGCTCTCTTCAATAAATTAATGAATCGGTGCATTTTATAAACCTTTTCTTTTTCAAAGGGCTTTCAAAAAGCATTTCATCTTTTCCTCCCCACCACGTAGTAATAAGAGAATTGATTCGAATCCATTAAGAGTAGCTCAGCGCCTGGCATATGTCCTTCGTACAAACCATGAATTCAATTCTGCAAATGTTCTCTCTCAAGTCTCACATATTTTTGTTTATTCCTCTGTACCTTTGTATTCTGTTCAGGGTTAGCAAAGTTCAGAATTTGTTTTCCAAGCAATGGATGGTTCGGTTCCTGATAAGGGTTCCATGCTCTCCAATGCTTCCTGGAACTCACTACGGCAGTAGACCCCAAGGCGACTGCCCACGTGCTTACGACCGGCAGTAGTTGCCTTTATTACTTTAGAGTCCTCATCTCCCTCTCTGTTTCCGAGCTCATCTTTCTACCCCTGGCGGTTGTGGCTTTTGCCATTGCTCTGCCATAAGATATCCGAAAACAACACAGGCTCTGAGTCATACAGATGTGGCTTTGAACCTGGCTCTGTCACTAACTGAGCACGTGACATCTGTGTTCCCACAGGTACAAAATATACCACAACAACAGAAGATATGCAACCTTTCTTAAAAAGGTGTGATGGTTAACAGGATAACAAAGGTTGAGCGCCTGGCACATAGTAGGTATTCAATAAATACTAGCTCCCCTCTAAGAAACCACATGGGAAGGTTGTGTTGATGGTCCGTGCTCCTTTACCTCGGCTAATGTTTGAGGTTATTCAGATTATGAAACGATAGAGGCACATGTCGTATCAGCATTTAGAGGAGTGGTTTTGACACTCCCTGAAGGAGATGTATGGGTGGGGCAAAAGCATAGCAAAAATCCCAGCAAGATTGCATGATGTCTGAGGACCCTTCCAGCTCTTATACCATATGATGCTAGTAGTTGCTAGTGAATACTTTTTAGAAGAGCCTGAAAGAGATTAGGACAGTAAGAGAGAGAGCTGGGGACAGTTGGAAAACTATGTATCATTGACTAAAAGAAAGAAGGTTGAATTTGTTGCACATCAGTCACATGCCAGGTACTTCTTACTTTGTGTTTTCACAAATGTTATCCCATTTAGTGTTCGGAAGAACCTATAAGGTACGAATTATTAGCCCATTTTTCAGATGACAAAATCTAGGCTCAGCTTGTCCTAGTAGCTCATCTAAGTTGTGCAGCTCGTTCAAGATGCAGAGAAATATGAATTCAGGTTTCACGTTCCATGGTGTCTCTTAGGAAGGCTGAGCCGAGCAACATGCTGGCGGGGCTCAGGCTGAAGGTTTAGAGAAAAGGATTCAGGCAAAGCTGGGAAGCCCCAGTCACTGTTCCCTTTACCTGACTGCAGTAGCAGATGGTTTCACCGGAATAGGGACACCTGCACCCCTCTCTGGGCATTTTTTTGAGATGATAAATGACATGAGGAGACATTTTTGGGCGAAGGGATTGCAATCAATAAGACCAGGTGTCCTTGTTGGAGGGCATGGCCAGGTGATGCTGAGTATATTCCTGAGGTCCCATGAGATTCTCCTCCCTGACCATCAGTACAAGCCCTACGAGTGAATGCAGAGTAGGTAGGCGCCCATATCTGCAGTCCATTATGGCATATAAGCAGCCTCAACTTATTTCCAGGGGATGAATTAGACAAAATGGCAACGACCATTGGAAGTGAGAGAAATTATGTACAAGATTTATTCCTTATTCAAAATGATTTGATCTTCCTCACCATCCATGTAATTTATTTCTTTGAATTTTGGTCTGTTTTTCTTCACAAAAGACTTATAAGACCTAAGTATTTATATTTAAATGTCTTGAAAGGAAAATAAATATCCTCGCAGGGTTATCTGCTGTACAAAAATCAAATCCTCATAGGTGGCTTTGGAAAAGTCATAGTCTAACTTGGTATTTTTGCTTCTCAAGTGACCCATTAGAATATTTTTCTGATGCACTTGAAATTGGTAATTTTATTTATTAAAGGTCTTTGAGTCTATAAATGCTGACTTAAAAAAATAGAAATTACTGTAACTGTGGATTTCTTTCTCCTTGAACTTGGTGATCAAGGTTGGGGGCAAATACCGGGATGAGTCTTGTTACCCCCAAACCACTCACCTAAACCATTGCCAATTTCCTTCCAGCCCAAACTAGTAATAACTTACACCTGAGTTAAGGAACTCTTCACCCTTGGTTTGTAGAGCTTCGCTGAAGACCAAAGAGTGGCCTGAACCTCTGGGTCCAGTGGGTGTCACTTCTAGATGAACCATATTTCTTGGGCTTTTTCATTAGCCTTGGATGGGCGGGTACGTATTTTTCTCTACCAAGGGAAAAACTGTTTCAAGAACCAAAGTAGAAAACATCTATTTTTCTTTGCTCTTTCTTTTGTTTCCATTTTATCAAATACCATCTGGAAAACATGGAGAGACATATTGTGATATATGAATGTGTTCATCATCATCGCTGGAATAAAGAGAGTTTAAAGCGTAGTAAAGGGAAATTTATAGGATGAGCTGGTGGATTTTAACAGGCTAATGATAGGATCACCAGCCAGTTCCAAGTATTCCCTAAAGCTATATGTGTATTTAGCTGTTTTTCCTTTATTATTTGTTGAGTTTCAGGATTTATGTATGTATCTTATTGAAAACACAGAAAGATACCCTAGTAATTAAAGTTAAGCTGGCTTTTATCATTTCAATAGAATTTAGACAGCAAGTGACTATATTACAGGCAGTTGGCCTAGAGATTAATTTATGCTAGTTCCATATACATGAGTGCCTCCAAGTTTATATTATTTTAACCCAAGTCACTCCCGGGGATTGGAAGGAAAACAAATGGTTGTTTGCTGATACCCCCATGCTATATTATTGTGGCATTTGTCCTCAGCTAGTGAGATCTCTTCTTTTCCCAAAGTACCCCTAATGGGTTTGATAATAAATGCCAAGAAATTTCTTGGAGACTGCCTGTTTTATAATCGTGACAGTTTGGGGATTACAGGACAGCCAATATCTAGTCCCTATGGCGTGCATTCACTTAGAAGGGCTTGGACCTCTGCAAAACTCTTTGAAAGATCACATCCTTCTTGGGCTTTGAGTGTTTGTGTCCTGGGGTGTTTCAGGGTTGACCCTGGACAGCACTCGTGGTTATTAGTTCATGGTGTTCTTGGGAGGCGTTTGAAGTCAGCTGGAGCCCTGCTGATAGAGCTGCTGAGTGCAGCGTTGTATCGACATAATTTCATGATGTGTTTGCATCGAGGGCTCTGGTGCCCTTTCTGAGTGAGGTAAGCACTTTTGGAGCCGGTGTTGACAAAGTTATCTGCTTGTTACCCACTTTGTAGGAGGCTTTCTCTTCTCCTGTTTCCCAGATATTTTTCCCTCTTAGTTTCTCCACCAGTGATACCTTCTGATGTGCATTATTGGTGCTTATTGTTCAACGGTTTAGAAGTTGAAATGTAGCCAGAGATTTTCTTTCCATACGCCATTAATGATGTAAACCAGAGAGCTTCCTGCAAAGAAGATAGGAAGTATTCTTTACTAAAATGCTGGAGTTTTTTCGTTTCATTAAACTAGTTTATTTATTTCATTCATCTAGGGACACTCGAGATTTCTGCGGCACCCAGGAGTTGGGGATGTCCTACAAACCCACCGTCCCCGCCCCCAGCAGCACCCCTGGGCCCGGCACCCCGGTCCCTACAGCCGGAAGTGTCCCATCGCCGGCTCGACGCCAGAGCCGTTGCCCCTTTCAGACCACTGTTTAATGACTGTGGACCGCCCTCCATGGGCTACGTGCAGGCAGTGAAACCACCTGGTGCCCAGGGCTCCCGGAGCACTTACACTGACCTGCTGTCAGTCATAGAGGAGATGGGCAAAGAGATCCGGCCCATCCGACCTATGCTGGCAGCAAGAGTGCCATGGAGCACCTGAAGAGAGGCACCATCCATGCCCGGGCCCTAGTCAGAGAGTGCCTGGCAGAGACAGAGCGGAATGCCCGCGCATAACGGGACTCGACTCTTCCTCAGCATCTGGACCTTTCCGGGCCACTGCAGAGCACCTGCTTCTCCCTGGCCTTCACCCCGAGTTGCACTTCCCATCCTGGGCTTCCTGTCCTGTGTCCTTTGGTGGGTGGCCTCCAGGAACCAGTGGGCGGCTCTCACTCCAGTCGGCAGCACTAACTGGAAACCCCCAAAGGAGTTAGCAGCGAGGTCACTGTGAATCCCACCCGTGACCTGCCAACAGTGTTGATCCAACTGGAGCTTCCTCCTTTCTGGGGCCCACACCACTCAGCACTTACCCAGGACGTCTCACCACTTTTCCCAGCCCCTTCTCCCCAGCAGGGCCTCAGAAGGCCTGTCGCCTCCCAGCCCTGTCTCCTGGGCCGTGGCGACTCTTTTCTCAGTGAGTCTCTTGCTAAACATGCCCTTTTTGTATAAGTAAAAGATAATTTGGAAAAAAATATTTGATATTCATTAAATAAAAATAATATAGTTTTCCCTACATTTATTTGAAGAACTGCTCCTTTGATTAAAATCCTGAAAATCTGTAACCATAGTGGGGGAAACAGTCTCACTTTGACAGCAGTAATCGCACTGGCCTGAGAGTGATTCCTGTCCCACTACTAGAGGCTGATTCTGTCCCAGAAACACTGGGCTCAGTGGAGGAATCACTGCTTTGCTTTGCCACATGAGAGAGAGGTGTCTTTCCTCCAGCCTGTATCTTTCTGATAGCAGAGCTAGTTTTGTGGGCGCCCGTGAAGTCAGAATCCCAGTTCTGCCACATCCCGTGTCCCCGTGGGCAAGTTTCAAATTGCTCTGGGCCTTGGCTTTTTCTGTCTGTAGAAGGTTAGTTCCTTTGTCTCCAGCTGAGATGAGGATTGGGTGAGAATATGAATGGAGAAGGTCTGGCACAGTTGCCAGCCCTCTGGTGGCACTCCATCCAAGTCAGTTTCCTTTTCCCTCTGGGGAACAGTCCCCATGGCTATGCTTGAGGACCATCAAGGAGCAGCCTCCGCCAGGGAAGCTCCCTCCACCCTGGACCCACCCAGCAGGTGCACCAGAGGCTGTTTCATTATCTACCACAGAGTTTGAAATTCTATACTGGTGGTCTGTCCTTTGGTTGATGGGCCAAGATGACATTACGGTTCAGCAATAGCCGTTTCTTCTCCCTGGGGCATGACTAAACTTCAGTGTTCCACTGAGGTCAGGTGTGGCCATGTTAGCAGGTTTGGCCAATGACATGGGAAGGAAAGCCATGTCACTGTCACTTCCGGACAGAGCCTGGTGAGCCAGTCTGTGCTTTGCCACACTCTTTCCCTCTGCCACACTGGCGGGTCAGATTCCAGTTGCTGCCAGCTGGGGTCCCCTCTGCAGTTCACCTCAATCAGCAGGTTTTCCTTTCCCCACTGAATCACACTGGACATCCGGTGTGAGTGTGGTTATAATCCTTCATGGCTGTAAACCCCTGAGTTTAGGGGGTTGTTTGTCAGTGCAATATAACCGAGGTATCCTGACTGATGCAGATGATAATGATGGTTATGAGGTCTTTAAGATATTGCATTAAAATTCAAGTTGTCTTGGAAAGAGTAGCAATTTCAGTCTTTACCACCTGAAATCTTAGAGTGGGAGGGGATGAAAAGATCCAGGGAACAGCAATTGGTGTGACTGTGACACAGAGAGAAATGTAAAGGATAGAATGCTGAAAGGAACTAGGAGAAGCTGTCAAAAACAGACTCTGCACACTTCTTCCAGTGGCCCTTTGCCAACACTGCCTGGGACCTGGAAGGGCAGAGGCTGCAGTGAGCACCTGAAGCAGAGAGCTCTAATAGGGACCAGGAAGCACGGATTTCAAAAAGCCTCTGGAGGTGCTAAGTAAATAGGTCGTGTGTTTAACTTTTAGTTTCAATAAAAACCAGGTCTTAGTCCAGTGGTTCTCAAACATGAGAATCGTCATCACTGGGAAGGGTTGTTAAAACACAGGTGGCTGGGTATCAACTCCAGAGTTTCCAGTTCAGGAGGTCTGAGGTGGGGCTCAATAGTTACATTTCTAACAAGTTCTCAGGTGATATTGATGCTGCTGTTCCAGGGACCAGCTTTTGAGAATCACTGTCTTAGTCCCACAAGGGAAATTAGGGATTCCCTCCTAGAAGTGAGAAAGGGAGACAGCTGAGAGCGAGTGGCCACCTTGCTCAGCACAAGCTTGTTCTCCAGGTGACTCCTGGATGAGTCGGCCCAGGCCAGCCCCCTGTGCTTCCTGCCCAGGATGCTACAGAGGGCGTTCCCAATTGTCTCTCCACATTGTTTGAGGATATGTCTAAGTATCACCTTCAGAAGTGTAATGAAAGGGAGGAATAGGTGACTGGCTCAAGCTTAGGAATTTTAAGCACAATAATTCAAACAGAGAGCTGAGAAAGAGGGAGTGTTTTCTTCAATTCATGGGGCACAAGACCTGTGGAGTCTCCGAAAGAGGAGGGCTTGACAAGCCATATTTTTATGGAGCCCCGTGGGTATTAGGAATACTGAATACCGAGAAATATGTGTAAACAGAGAAGATATTAAATGAATTCTACATTCCGGAAGGGTAAAAATGCCATGAAACGTTCTCTCCCAGTTCATCAAAAAAAGAAATCACAGAATCTGTGAAAATATTTAGGTAGCTTACGTGGCCCTTGCAGGATTGCAGTTTTTCCCACTTGTGGTTTGGGGACCAGAAAGGAAAAGTAATCCAAGCTCTCACATAATCATTAAGAGACACATGGAAACAGGAAATGAACTATCTATTAAAAAATAAAGAATTATGTCAAAATAATTTTAAAATTGCAAAGCTAATTCATAGTTTCACAAGACAGATGAACTTTGGAATATACTCTATGCAGTGATCTAAAAACTTGCACAGCTTCTTTAAAAAAGGATGGAATAACTAAATATATATATATGGTGACTAAGCATATTTATTCTTGTAGGAAGGACAAGACTATGCCAGATAAGGAAAGTTCTTTTAAACTGAATCTAATTATCTTGAAAGGTGAAGGATAGTTTTGCCTCACTTTTTCAAATGGTAACTTCCATTTTTATGTCTCCTCTGAGTCTCATGGTGTTTTGCCAGCATGAGATTTCTGTAAACCTAAGAGAATTGACAATGTGATTGTGTCCTCCATGTAAATAAAATGTAAAGAGGACTTCTATGTAAATAAAATGAGAAAATACTCTGCCTGGAAAAATAGCATAAACTCTTGCAGGAAGGAGTCTTCCACTGCTCTCAGTAAAGGCCTAAAGTAATTCTCCACATAGCTTTGTTGTATTAGCAACTCATGATCATGAGTTGATGATGAGCACCTCAGAGTAATAGACCAATCATGGGATGATATTCATTAAAAATTGTGTCTCCTAGATAGAGGAAAACATCCAAGTGTGCTAGGGTAGAGCAAGCTAATGAATCCAGGGAGGAATCCCCCAGTGTTTGCAGTACCCACTTTCCAGGAGGTTAGATGAAACTCTCACCAGTTAACTCCCTGTTCTTTTAAGGATGAAATTGAAATTTCATAAATCTCCATGGCTTACAGAAGTGAAAAAACAGGACCAACAATCAGTTTTCTAGGGTTCTAGTTTCATTAGTTAGGATTATGCAAGTTTGCATTATGGCTTTTGTGACCTTAGGCCCTTTGACCTTCAAGGGCTACATCATCTATGAAAAAATGATTAAAAATGATATTTTATAACTGTGTTGGTATAAGACAAAAATACTAATGGACTCATTATTGAATATTTATTTTTTATCATATTCATTTTTTTCTTCTGATTTTAAAGTAAAATGAAAATAATTTTGTGGACTTCTGAAAGTGCTGTGGGCCATAGGTATAGTACATGCTCTGCCTAATCAGGTCCACTCCCAGACTGTGTTTGGCTGCAAATTAAAATTAAAAAATAAACAACAACAACAAAAAACTTCACTAACATCTGGCTTATTAGCACATAGTCTTCACGTAGGATAATGAGAGCTACATGAAGCAGAACCCCAGCCAACTCACAGATACATCCATGAGCCCAGGCATACCTGGCCAATATCAGCAAAATCCCATTGACACAAGAGAAATTGTTGCTATTTTATGCCACTAAGTTTGGGGTAATTTGTTATGCGGCAATAGCTAACTGACATATCATGCTTTAGCAGCTATTACATTGAGTTGGGATTTTTTTTTTTCCCCATAATGCAATGTAACGCCACTGAAGGTTTTAAAAGGGGAGTGCCTGCTCTGATTTACTTTTGACAAAGTTCACTCTGCCTGTGGAGAAGAGATTGGAGGGAATCTAGAGTGGAGGACAGGAAACCAGTAGGTGGCTACTGCAATAATCCAGATGTGGAACGATGACATGATGGTGGTTAGGCCTGGGGGGAGGGGTGGAAATGGAGATGCAGAGAAATGGATGGGAATGCATAATATACATATTCAAATTCTATTCTAGGTCCTGTGGAGTATGTGAAAAGGCACAAGGAATTATAAGACCATGCTGTGTCTTAATTGAAAGGATGAGAGGTAGATTGTTTCTGAAGCGAGGAATGCTGAGTTAATTAGTGGCTTTTCTGATCCCACCCAGAAAATCCTGCTAAATGTTCCTAAACTCACTGAGGGCCAGATTCAACTTTTGAAATCTGTTTGTGGGAATCAAAGATAATGGCAGAAGCAGATGGCTGTGAAGGATGCTATGGTGTAACATTTTGTGGGTTATATTTTAACAGGATGGTAACTGAGCTTTCTGAGCTTGTCTGGTCTATTGCCCTCCTCAAAATTCTCCATCCATCTCTCTGTCTTCTCTCCATTTCTATAATTTGCAACAATTTGATTTTCTCTTGAGGAAATCTGCATTCAGAAAAGTGAGAGATCGTGAAGGGGCTGCTTGTTTATCTTTAGTTCAACCAAAGAAATGCTCCAACGTAACCACACCCTGATTTCACTTTGGGGTATCACGAAATTACAACATGCCATTTCTTTATGAAATTCAAAGAAACATCTCACAAATGGATTCTTAATTCATTTCCTAGAGGCATGCAGGGTTTGCTGTGGTTATCAACAGTTTTCTTGTTCTGAGGAGTGAACTGAGGTATAGTAGTAAAGCAGCTTCCTAAACACATTTGAGGCAAAATTGAAAAAAGCTTTCAAACCTCTTCAAACCACTCTCCCCACCCCAGATCATGCAAATATGGAAGGAATATACATTTTAAATCTACAAGCTTTTCAATAAATGGGAAAATATTGATCTTTCCTGGGTGATTTCTCTTTCCTTGTCCATTAACATTGATATGAAATATTAAAAATAAAGCCAAAAACTGCATTTCATTTGTACTGGAATCATTTGAACAAAATGATTTCCTTGCAAAAGTTTTCTTATATTGGACATTATTCATTCATTGTTAAAAGAAAATTAAACTGTCCAGAATAGTATGTAAGAGGGAAATCTAAGTATGGTTGAGGCAGAAAAATAAAGTTTCTGAAGAAAACCAGTGACATTCTCTTAACAATAAATATAATGTAATGTTATTTCTAGTTTTATTATATTTATATTTTGGTATGTCTTGAACTTGTCTTTATATTCAGAATTATTTATATTTCAGTATAATGTTAATGTTAGTTTGAGATTATTTGAGTGATATTTACATTCATCTGTTGATACAAATGGGAATAGATGTATTTATTTTGAGTGAGGCCTGAAAAATTGGCCAACTCATTTCTGCTTTTTTTTTTCTCACAGTTTTAGTCTTGAAACTTTCATGTGTTTTGGCATCATTCAACTCTCCACTGTGCTTTTTTCCTTATTAAGAAACTTATCCCTTAATTAGCTTGCTGTCCCTTCATTTGAAACTCGGTCTATTTGATAACTCTTTGTTGCTTCTAGAACGGTTGGTGCAGGCTTGTGTGGGCTTCCATAACACAAAAGCCAGATGGACTTTTTAAAACAGACAAATTTAGTCTTGAATAGAGAACTGTGAAAATTAAAAAAAAAAAAAAAAAAGAAAAGAGACATGAAAAGAACCACAAAACAAAACAAAACAAAAAAAATCTTGGTACTGATAAAAACCAGTGAGAAATCACAGATTCTCAAATTAGGGGAAAAGCAAAACTTTTCCCATCTCCTTCCCCTCCTCCTCAGCCTCTACTTTTTAATTTGTTTTGGGCTCAAGCATTGAAAAGTTCTGTTCCCAATTAGAAGTGGATCACATTTGGGTCTGAGAGGGAGTCAGCTGCCTCATGATATGAGTAGAAGACAGAAGGCTGTAGATAGATTCAGAGTCCCTTTGATAACCAACACCACTCTCTCTGTGTGCTAATTTGCAGAACGGGGAAAATATTGGCATGTTGCCTTCAGAATCCCTTAGAAGAAAAGCATTAGAAGTAAGAAAACATTAAAATTCTGTCCAAAGTGTTTATCTTATGGAACAAATTTATTGGGGCATCTCAACATGTTCTGGGTATACAAATGAAACCATTTTATACGTATCCAATAACAGCCCCTTCAACTAGGCTATGTTGACCCACCTTTCCTGCTGGGAAGTAATTCCCTTAACAGCAACTTGGCCAGCTCCTCTAACTTCCCTGTCCCTTTTGGTTATGAGAACAGTCCATTTTGTTATTTAAGACTCAGTCCTATTTATTTTGATACTTCAGTCTCAAATCTTGTATCCCACCCCCCCACACACACACACACACTGTTGTGTCTTCCACTCGATGGCTTGGAAGTTGGCAGTCTGCTCTTCACGTACTTGCCTCCTGCCTCCTCTCCTTGAACTCCTTTCTTTAGACACCAGAAGCCTCCATCGTGGCATGGTCAGCAGGGAAGGAGCAGATGGACTGGAGCATGTGGTACAGGAAGGGGTCCTGGTCTAGTCCTCCTTCAGTCCGGTCCTTTCTGATCTTGGTGCTCTCAGTTCATGTGTCAGCCTGCATGCAGGAGGTGTATGTGTGAATGTGTGTGTGTGTGTTCATGTGTGTTCAACTTCTCCCTGGCCCCTTCTATCACTGAGAACTCCTCCTTCCACCCAGAAGGCAGTTTTATCTTGGGCTTGAGCATTAATAAACATCTCCAACCCCTTGTTTGTGTTGGGCTTCTCATCACTTGGTCCAGTGGTTATTTTGAATGACTCCGTGGCCCCTGTCCTTCTAACTTCCATGTTGTTTCACATGGAACTGTGAGAGTTCTCTACTGCTGGAGTCCTCTTCTATGTTTCCCAGGTCCACAGAGACTTGAAATGGGGTAGGGCTGCAGCATCTAATTTCCAGGCATATGCCAGCCCTGCTGACTGGAGCTCTGGACCTAGACGACTGCCTTCAGAAACCTCTAAGTGAACACTAGTCTCTGTACTCAAATATGCTCCCCCTGGCCGCCCTCCCTGCCAAGACTCCAGGTCATATGCATCAAGTAAACACTCTTTTATCCTTTTGCCTTTGCAGGTATTAGAACATAGAAAGGAAAGCATGCCATACTTCTTGTTTCCTAGCACGTTCTCTCAATAGCTTTCAAGGCCCCATTCCTGTGGCTGCAACAGAGGAGAACTTGAGATCTGCAGCCCATCATGTACCCCACCAGTCTCCCTTTCTCAGCGTCACCATCAGTGTTTACTCACGATTCTCTTGGAGACTGCCTTACTTGGCTTTGGGGAGAGGGAGGCACCCTCCCTGGCCACAGAGACATGAGGGAAGAGACTTTCATCATGAACACGGACTTCACCAAAGACTAGTTACTACCCATCCATCTTCAACTCAGTTCATTTCTTAATTTGACTGGGGACAGTTCGGAGATGGAGTCCTCTGGGAAAGTGCTTATCACCAATAGTTTCATGCTCAGCTTTGGACCTTGGCCATGTTTCTGGGACAACAGGAAACATCCCTCTCTACATCCTATTATATCAGTGTCATACTTTGTAATTTATCGTCTTCACTTGAACTCACCAAACTCTTCCTGGTGTTCTTCTCCTCATCCCATGCTGGTTCAGACGGGGGTTGTGAATAGAGCCAGCAGTTTCACAGGCTTACAGACTGGGCCTCTAACCCTGGCCAGTTACCCACAAAATATGTCCACAGGCCTTAACCAGGACATCGTGGTGTGAGGGAAAGGATAGTCATAACATAGGTCTGAACCTTGGCTTGTAGATCCAGGGCTGACCGTCTGTGACCATGATCTCTCTAGTCCTCTAGAAATCTTCATTCTTTGTTGTCCTTCATTTCTAGAACAAAAGTTTGGAATAGATTAATGATTATCAAATTTCTTTTGAGTAACAGAAGCCATTTTTCAAATTGGCTATTGAAATCTAGATCATCCTTAATTCCCAGCTGCAATAGTCCTTAAGGCATCTATGTGAAGCATGAGGACTCCACGGTACAAAATTTGAGACCTACTGAAGTAGTATCTCATATTGCTCTCCTTTCAACTTTAAAATTATTTTAAGTGTGGCTATCTCTGCAAAGACAGAGCCCACTGTTAACACACAACTTCATGTTTATGTCTGACTTTCTGAATGTCAATTTCATATTGGGCTCACGATCAGTAAGGCCATCTCTCTGCATATTTTCAAATTGTTACGGATGCTTTTAGAAATCAAAGGTTGTTGATGTTTATCTACCCCATTTTATTTGCAAAGTTAATACTTTAAAAACTGCTGCTTTCATAGCTTTTCCCCATGAGCTGGACACTAGTCTCTTGAGAGGCGATCTGAAACAAGGAGCTTCCTGGTCAAAAAAGTTGAAAAAATGTAGTATTCCATGTCCTCCTCTTAGAGATTTATGAAGGGCTCAGAGAAGTTTTGTGGAAAGCAACATGTTTAACTCAGTATTTCCTAAACATTTGACCACAGAACCCATTGTTTTCCCATATAACGTTAATTAACATCCCGTAGAAACAGTGTTCCTTCTAATACGTTCTGCAAATCATTGCCTTTGAGGAGAGATCAACACACTTCTTCTGTAAAGGGCTGGATGATAAATATTTTAGGCTTTGTGGGTTTCACTGACTGTTGCAACTACTCAACTCTGCCATTGCAGCGCAAAAACAGCCATAGCCAGTATCTAAGCAAATGGGCGTGGCTGTGTTCCAATAAAACCTTATTTATAAAAACAGGCAGTGGTACAGGTTTGGCCTGTGGGCTGTGGTTTGCTGTCCCAGTTCCTCCATTAAACAAGTGAGATTTATTCTGACGAGGGAAGGTATTATCACAAATAGTGAAATAATAGCTTAGTTCTTTTCTAAGCTGTTCAAATTTTGCTGAACTTCAGAGACTAAGCCCCCGAGGATACCAGACTTCCCTGAACTTCTTGAAATTCGGAGCTGGCTAAGTGACTCATTTCGTGCTCCCTCTTTTACCAGATATTATCTAGCTGTAAAATCCTTGCCCAGCTCTTGATCTAGATTGCTAAGCATCAGCTGTTTTCACCATGATGAAAGGCAGGCAGCAAGTAGGAGATGTAGCAACCACCTGAGTGTCGACTCAATGATCGTATCTGAAATGAACCATCCATATTCTTCAAGCTCTCAGAAGGAAAATGCTGTAAATATAATCAGAGGCATTCAGACAATCTTGGCCATTTCCCGAATGGTTTACCGGAATTAAATACCGTATTAGTTGTTTAGAGCAGCCTAACAAATAATTCTAAAAACGTGGTGGCTTAAAACAGCAAACATTTATCATTTCACAGTGAGTATGACTTAATCTCAGCAGCTTAGCTCAGTTCCCTGGCTCAGGATCTCTCCCAAGGCTGCCACTAAGGTGTTGGCAGGGCTGCAGTCTCATCTTAGGGTTCAACTGGGGGAGGATCTGCTTCCAAACTAATTCACATGGCAGTTCTCGGGCCCTCGAGACATCAGTTTCCATGTGGTCCTCTTTGCAGGGCTGTTCACAGCCCACCACCTGATTCCTTCCAAGGGAAGGCTGAGAAAGAGAGAGAGGGAGAGAGAGAGAGAGAGAGAGAGAGAGAGAGAGAGAGAGAGAGAGAGA
>NW_020837963.1:10400546-10811512 GCF_003676395.1 Aethalodelphis obliquidens | reverse complement strand
AGAGAGAGAGAGAGAGAGAGAGAGAGAGAGAGAGAGAGAGAGAGAGAAGTGCACAGGACAGAAATCAGAGGTTTTTTTTGCAACCTAATCTTAAAAGTGACAAACCATCACTTTTGTACATTCCACTCATTAGAAACATGTCACTAGGTCCAGGCTGTATTCAAGGGAGGGGACTCTACACACCTATGAATACTGGGAGGCAGAGATCCTTGGAGGTTGTCCTAGAGGCTGTCTACCACATACACTAAATTCATCTAAGGTAACATTGGAATTTTTAAATTTCTATGTACAATGAGGGTTCAAAGTACCTGGACTTGAGGAGCAGGGGAAGATGCCTCAGTCATAGTGGAAGCATTAGACTGTGTCTCCATGAGGGCTTGAGATGAGAGGAAAGGGGAAGAAATATGAGTGTGTGAATTGCCAGGTGGCTGGAGGAGAAGAGAAGGGTAAGGTAAGAGGTTATGGAATTATTTTTCTAGAGTACTATGTCCTCACTTAGAAGAGAAAGAGCAGAAGGGAAGCTGTCTGGAGGGGATCTGGCCAGTGGACTCCTTCACAAATGCCTTCTTATCCTGCTATACCTCAAGCGTGGCTCCCCTTTTCTCATTCATTCCTCAGTGCTTTGGTTTAAAACACACCTCAAGGACGAAAATACCACATTCTCCCAACACCCACACATGTTTATCACCCACTAGCTATGATCTGTTATTGCCAAAGTAATTTGATAAAGTTTTATCATTTTGATTGTCTAATTGGCCAATAAATAAATCACAAAGAAAAAGGAAAACCTGCAACTCAGCCCCATACAAGGGACTAAAGGGAGTACAATTATACGCTATATCTCCTGCTTTCGATGATCTTATATTCCAATTATGGCAATGAGGCAAACATATGGAAACAGTTATATTAAAATTAAAGATTTAAATAACAGTTCAGGGTAACAATGGAAGGAATATCATAAGGCTGTGTAAGATTAATTACCAGCTGAATTCTATAGAATTCATCATGATTGGAATTCAGGGGAGGGAGAAGGATATTTGTGAGGGAGGTGATCAGGGAACACGTTGTGAAGCACATGAGAAGGATCTGGAGAGGGAGAGGGAAGGGAAGGGCATTCCAGGTGGATGGAATGGCACGAGGTAAAATAAGAAGGCGAGACAGGTGTTTGGGGGAAACAGTGAGTTAACCAGTTTGGAGAGTGGGTTTTTGGAGCCGAGGAGTCTGAGACAAGGTAAATGGTAAGTCAGACAGCCATGCAGGAACAGGTTGAGTTTAATTATCTAACCTGTGCTGGGTCCCTGAGGCAGATGGCTTGCCAAAAAACTTGCATGCATTACCCTCTATTAAAATTTTTAAAAAGGGGTAAGTTCCAGGTTGATTCACTGAACATCTTGGGCTCACAAGCCGTGCCTGTCTTTTAATAGCAAGTGTGGCAAATGGAAACGGTACCTGGGCTTTGTCTCCATAGCAGCGACTCAGAAAAGCCTTGATGACATCCAGCTGAAAGAGACCGAACCGTCGTCCCCCCCGCACATTCCCACCCCGCCTCCCAGAAGATGGGGAGGCAATAAAGAGAAGAAACATGGCTGCTGTTTCAAGAGACTGCCAGGATCAGGGAGATGGGGGTCCTGAGAACCAGGAGATCCTGGCTGATGGAGAGTTGGGAAGAGAACTCAGTGTAGCATCACTGTCAAGTCAGACTCAAATTTAGAGCAACAGCAAATGGGGACACTGGGCCCCTTGCTTCACACTCTGCCAGCTCAAAGCCAAAGAGAACTTGGCACTGAGGAGAAGCCTCCCAGAACCTTCACAAAAGTTCTTACAAAAATTCCCAAGTGAATGTGAGATCTAATTCAGTCCCCTTAAGACTTCCTACCTGTTACTTAACTTCTCTAGCTTCTGTCTGCTTATCGTTAAAAGAAGGATAACAGTATAACCTACATCATCCGTAGGGTTGTTCTGAGAATCCAGTGAGCCCGTGCATGTAAAAGATCTACAAAGTGACTTGTAAAAAGTTCTCAGTTACTGTTAGGTACCATTAATGTAACCGTTGCTATTCTATCCTTCCCAGCCTCTCCAGATCTCTGTCACAAGAGCATGGAGCAAAGAAGTAGGTGTTTTCTCTTAGATTTAGATCACTTTGAAGGGCTTGGAATGACCCAAAGAGGGCTTAACCCTTGAATGTCTCTGGGTTTTAGAATGTCAGAAAACATCACCGCCCCCCTTCCTTCTTCTTTCCTTCCTTCAGAAAACTACATTCTGACTGCGATCCCTGGGCCAGGCACTTGACTAAACATTTCTAGAATTTCTCAGCTCTGGACATGCAGACTCCAAGAAGGCCAATATTTAAGTCCTGGTTTCTGAGGCATCAGTGACCCTGTTTAGGTGTGAGTTCAGAGAAAATGAGTTAACAGGGTCTCTCAATAGATAGGAAAAAATGATTTCACTTTAAGAAAGAAGACAAAAATATGTGGCCTACGTGTGCCGTTGGGAAGTTAATTCCAGTTGTGTGTCTGGAGGAGGAGAAGGCAGTGTTGAGTGTCCAGAGGCGGTGGGCCAGCAGGCAGGCAGCGCGGGGACTGGGACCAAGGCCTCCTGACGCAGGGCGGATGTGCACACAGCGAGCAGCACGTCCATCTACAGCCTGGGGCTCATTTCTGCACCTGGCCCGACTTCCCAACCCCATCGGGTGTTAACTTCCTGGGAGGAGAGTGCCATGAAGGCGACAGGACCCAACTTCTTCTAATTATTTTTATATGGTATTATGGTCATGACTACCATTTAATATATTCTGACGGACAACAATGTGTGAAATGTTCTGCAGACCACAGAATTAAGCGTGCCCATTGCTTATTATGCAATAGGTGGAAACCTTAATTCTATGTACACAAGATCCCCAGAGAACAAGGGAAGGCTCTGAAGAGTGAACAGCAGGGGGCCCCTCCTCAGTCCCCGATTTGGTAGCCTTGACCTCAGGCTCCATCCAGAGGACCCTCTCTCTGGTTGCCCCAAAGGACACTGATTTCTGACACCTCAAGAATGTCTTTTCAAAATAAGTGAGCATTCAGAAAGTATCTGAAAGATTTTAAGGATTTCAGTTGTTTCAGATATACAGAACAGTCAGGCAGACTGCAGTGAGGAGAGACCCCCAACAAATTAGGACCGATAATAGCTGGGAATATTACATTTCCCGTTTTGCTAATAAGCAAGTAACTAGGAGACTAACAGTCGACAAGAGTTCAGTCCGGACCTTGCCCAGCATTTATGGCATCCCAAATTAGCAACAAGTGTCATCAAGCATATGGACAGGGAGGAATTCCAGAGGAACCAAATCATTGCTCTCCAAATAGGTGGGCAGAGGATGTAGTGAGGGGTCAGAAGTGGAGAGGACAGGCACAGGAAACCTTTGTGGTGTCATTTCTGTCCCAGAACAGGATGCCGGAAGGAGAGGAGTCAAAGCAAAGGGAAGTCTAGCATCATAGTACAAAACGTTATCAGGACTGATTGGATTTTAATTGTTTCATTTTTTAGGGCAAGGGCTGCGTGATCCCTGAGCCACTGAATCACTATTGTATTACATTTTTTTTAAAGTTTATTTTTAATGTAAAGTCAATAAATGAAAGGTTGAACAAACAAAGGTAGAGGTGGGGGTGAAGTCAAGGAGGAGCTTGTAAAAAAACACAACCACTGAGGGACTTTTCTGTAGGACTTTCTCAAGCTACTTCTCTCATTGGACATCTGGGTCATAATTCGGAGCTCCAGTTCTGGCTTTGGCCCCAGTCAGATTCTCTGGGTGTCCAGTCTTACCAGGTCATCTTCCCCAGAGGAGCTTAGCTGATAAACTCTATTCACCCAGAGGGTAGAAACTTCCAGCATCCCCTGGACTATGTGAGGTTCCCCTCCACCATACAATTCTGATGCTTAGCACTAAAGAACAATTGATAGCGTCACCTCCCGCCCCAATTTACGAAGAACCCATGGAAAGACATATCCCTTTACAAATGAATCTCCCGTGGAAGATCCCAGTCTATATCCACTAGAGAGAGAGTTTAGGGCTTATGTAACACCACCCAGAGTCACATGTCACCAAGTGCAAGAGGGTTGGGTGTTGGAGAAAAGAGCTCACAAACATGCCCTTGGAATATGGAAAGTTTTCAGCATCTGAAAGTGTTCTCTCAAGTAGATGCACGATTGTGTTCCAAGTTCTTCCAGTAGCTCCCAAACTCAATCTGAGGTCTTTGGAACAACTTGCGTGGTGCTCAGGGGATACCCATCTGCTATTGTCCTGACTATTTGCATTTTAATCACTGGACTCTAGTCCGGAGAACCTGCTTTAAACCACCCTCCATTCCCTGGTGGAGTGCAGGAAACTCTACATTGGGACTTTCCTATTCTTATGTTCTCCCGCATGGCACTAAAACCGGGACAACAAAAAGCTGAGTGTAGGCATGACACACGATGGGAAATGATGGGCTCCATGGGATGGATGGTATCCCCAGCCCCTCCCACAGGAAAGCAGGTCTAGCCACTCAGCTCCAGCACTAGAGCTGGGCCATTTTCTGAATATAAGAAATGTAAGGGATACATAGACTTTCTTTAGACAATTCAGCCATTATACTCTCAACTCTCAGATCGAGTTGATGGCAAAGATTTGAGAACGGAAAACATTATTCATTTTGTTTTCATTCATTCAACAAATACCTACTGGATATCTACTCTGGGCCAAGCACTGTGTTGGATGCTGGGAATAAAAGAGTCAGCAAGCCAGCCATTTGTCTACCCTTATGGATAAAACACAATAAATGAATAAGATGATTTCAAATTATGATAAGTGCTATGAAGGTAACCAGCAAGGGACTGAAGTAGAGGAGGTGGAATACTTTAGATGGGTGGTCAAGTCCTACTTAAAGAGGTGGTATTTAACCTCAAAAGGATGAGAAAGGGTTTTGTAAGCAAAAACTGGGGAGGAGAGGGAGAGAGCTTTGCGGGGAAAGCAAATAGCGTGTGCATAGCCTTAAGGGGAGAAAGCCTGTGTGTTCCAGACATTGAATGAAAGAAGCCCAGTGGAGGGTTATGACCCCAGGAGTTGGAGCCAAGACTAGAAAGAGAAGCAGGGACCAGATCAAGGATGGCCTTAAAATCTAGAGTGGGAAGTGGGGGTTTTATTCTTCCCACTGTGATGGATGGAAATCTATTGAAGAGATGTAATTGAGGCTTATTAAATGAATGAAGGGGAGTGAAGTGATACAATTAATATTCCTTTATTTGTGTGTCTGTTGAGAATAGATTGGAGGAGTGAGAAGAGAAGCAGAGAGACTGGCTGGGAGCTGTTGCCATAATCCAGGTGAGGGGGAGGGTGGCCTGGACCAGTGCTTGGCAGTGGAGGTGGAGAGAAGTGATATAATTGATTTAAATCAACCAGGTGCTTGATCCAAATAATGCCACATTAGTGTATTGTCCTCTCTTCATGTTTTACATTCCAATCATTTCTGCATAAAACCAAATGGAAAAATAAGAGAGGAAACTCAATTAAGGGGTAAAATGTTAATATAAAAACAGTAAAATTCTCCAAAGTTGATTTCTAAATATCTTCCTGAAATCCATCAAGATTTTTTTCAAAGTGATTCTTATAAGTAGGCACATCTTCTCTGGACTGAAATGACCAGTATTAATTTTTGGAGAGGTGTTGCTTCAGTCAGAATGGCCAACAGGCTATGAAAGAATCTGAGGTCTAAGTCAACCAAATGTGGAGAAAATCTGGAGCCCTGGAATGAATATTTTTCCAAAAGGTTACAAGATTAATCACAAACTGATTTACAAATGACACTCTCTGGTATGGTAGTTTGAAAGAACCATCATTTTAAAACAAATTTTAAATGGTATTTTCCATGAAATTATGAAGACAATTTGATCCACGATCATGAAATTTTCTAACTGACATATCCTATGGACACCCGTTGGCCCACACCTGACCTTGGATTCTGTGCTGTTTGCCCTTCTTAACCTCACTCTCTTACCTAGTTTGGCTTCTCCAAGTCTCCTCACTAAGATATTCAGATCACTATTACAAAATGTTTACACAGATCCTTTAGTTCTCTTGATAATGTTACTGGCAATATTAAAGACTTTAAAAAAAAACTTATTTAAAAAATTTATTTTTATTTATTTATTTATATTTATTTATTTTTGGCTGTGTTGGGTCTTTCTTGCTGTGCACGTGCTTTCTCTAGTTGCGGCAAGCGGGGGCTACTCTTCTTTGCGGTGCGCGGGCTTCTCATTGCAGTGGCTTCTCTTGTTGCGGAGCATGGGCTCTAGGCGTGCAGGCTTCAGTAGTTGTGGCACACGGGCTTCCGTAGTTGTGGTACGCGGGCTCTAGAGTGCAGGCTCAGTAGTTGTGGCGCACGGGCTCTGTTGCCCTGTGGCATGTGGGATCTTCCCGGACCAGGGCTCACACCCGTGTCCCCTGTATTGGCAGGCAGGTTCTTAACCACTGGCTTTTAGAGATATCTTTTATGGTGTATGTTTTGCTTGGACAGGAAAGATGTCTTTGATTAAAGTTTGAAAAACTTTATAACATGAAACACAACACAGATCACACTTTTCTAAATTAGAAGATTTAAGACCTAAGGATATGTACTGGTTCATATTTCTAGATTTTTTTATGTTATTCTTTCTTTAGTTTGTTGAGATATCCAGACCAAAGCTTAAACGTAATGCATTTCACTTTCATGGCTTTATATACATATTTTTTGTAGTTCTGTTTTGTTTTCTTTTTTGGCCACACTGGGCAGCTTGCAGGATCTTAGTTCCCCAACCAGGGATTGAACGTGGGACCATGGCAGTGAAAGCACCAAGTCCTAACCACTGGACCACCAGGGAATTCCTCCATGGCTTTATGTTTTTTATGAACATGTTGTTTATGTTTTTAAGTTTCTACTCATATCACCACCATTATAGACAGTGAATTAATGACTCAATTTTCTTCACTTTTACCATAGAATAGTATTGGAGTTTGTGTCATATGCAAAGTATGAATTATAGCACTTGTTAGTCACTAATGGGTTCTTTCCCCAAAGCAGAATCTAACTGGTTCTGTTCATCTTCATCTTTTTTGGTCAAAGCTTTCATTCCAGGCCTCTTCATAGGATGCTGACAAACCCACGTGTTGTTTGCCTTTGGTCAGGTGCCCACTCTTTGCTCCAATCAGCTGAGGGCAGAAAGTAGTAGAGAACCATGGCCAAAGAACAAGAAAGGAAGCTCCCAGGGCAGCCTTGCTCAGCAGCAGCTATGGACAGGAGTCCCTGGAAGGGTTTGTGGTTGTGATAGGTACTGGAAGTCTTGACTCATGCTTGGATCATCTAAGAATAGTTTATTGCGAGAGTACCTGTTGTAAATAACCTCTGATACAGGCCTTTTCATTGGCGTGAACATTGAAGATAGCAGTACAGTGAAACTCCAGGGACTGAAAAGATCCCATGAGTTGGAAATAAAATATTCAAATTAAAAACTTATATCACGGTCTTACAAATAACTTTAGGCAAAGTAGGCTTGAAATAAGTTCCACTGATTAATAGAAGAAATAGTTAAATATTGTTTCATGGAAAGATCACTGGTTTAGGAATCAGGAAACATGGATAATCCTGGTTCTGAGACGTCGTGGGATCTTGGGATTCCAAGATCTCATGAAGCAGAAACCTACTTCAGTTTTCTGGCCTCTAGCGTCTTCCCTAGTCTATAAAATTAGTGTCATAATGGATTACTTCTACCTCTAAGCCCTTCTAGACCTGAAATTTGAGAAACAAAATTGAGAATCAAAGTGAGATAGAAGCAGATGAGTTGTTAAGAAAAGAAAGTTCAGAGCAAAATCAACAGTTATTTATGAATCATCTACTGTGATATTCCATGTGTTTTATATATATATTGACTTTTTATTCTCATCAAAACACTATGGATTTATCTCCATTTTACAACAAGCAGGGAAGATAGGATACCTTGCCCCCAGACATATAAACTGTAAACATGGAAAGGAGCAACTTGATCAGTTCTCCTCCCCCAAAAGGTTTTTTCATCATAGAAATTCTTCCTTAAATACAGGGAGAAACAAATGCTTACAAAAAGATAAAGACAGGTAAAAAAATTAATGTTTTACACAGAAGTAACGTTAGCATTTTCACTATAATGACGTGGAGCTTGGACTGAAATTTCTAAAGTGTGACTCAGAATTTGCACCTTTGCACTGATTGTTTTCACTCAGATTTTATGAAATCCGTAGGTGTGTGAGTTAACGGTGCTGGCCATGCATAAACATCTACGTGCAAAGCAGCAAGGAACGCTCTGTTTATCACAGCTGCCGTCAAGCCAACGCAACTGTTTCTACCATTGAGGATGAAATTTGTAAAACTCTGTCTCCCAAATAAAATAACATAAAATAAAATAAACCTCCTGTGAGATTGCCATTCCTTGGGGTTACCTGCTCAAATGCCATGTTCCTATCAGGTTTCCTTTGAAGTCTCTCAAAGGATTGGGGTACTAAAGGAGAGTCAGGTTCAAGGTTCTAAGTGTAAAGTTGCTTTAAACAACCAATCAGCCAACCAACCAACCAACCAAAAACACCAGATTAAAGCAACACAAGAAGTCTTTGCCTCCTGTCTATAATCTGTACCTCTTTGTTAACACAAGGCAGAGAAGTACGCTAAGTATAATGGAAATCAAAGAACTAAAATCTTATATTTACATAGATGAGTGTTATACAACTTTTCAAAATCCTATCCCTTTTGGAAAAAAAAATCTAAATATTTGTCATGGCCCTATCTGCCTATGAGGAGCTGCCACCAGGTGAGAATCAACATAGAAGGTTTTATTGCTTTCTAAATAAAATTGTAGTTTCAGTGCTTTTTCACTATGCCTAGAAATGTGGATATATTCTTTCCAGGAGAGACTGCCCCTCTGTGTTAACAACTGCTGGCATATGAGGTTCTTTAACCAAGTTATCACATTGACTCTCTCACCAACCCTGTGAGGTTGGTAAGTAGAGCAGATGTTGTTAAATTCATTTAAACACAAGGAGACTGAGGCTCAAAGAGTACAGTTACTTGCCCCAATTCCAGTTAATAAGCAGTGAAGCCAGAACTTACTCATGGGAAATTTCTTTCCATTATGCTCTTACCACTATGGCATTGTTAACCAAAGCAAGAATAGAATGAGGATGGCATTCATCTGGTGAATGGGAATTTGTAGATAACTGTGCTAAGAAATCTACTCTTTTGAAGAACAACTGTCCACATTTGCTTCCTTTTGCTCTTGGAAAGAATAAAAACCCACCACTCTTTACAATAGCCAAGACATGGAAGCAACCTAAATGATGTCCATCAACAGAAGAATGGATAAAGAAAATGTGATACACACACACACACACACACACACACACACGTATACACACACACTGGAATATTACTCAGCCATAAAAAAGAATGAAATAATGCCATTTGCAGCAACATGGATGGACTTAGAGATTATCATTACTTACTAAGTGAAGTAACTCAGCCAGAGAAAGACAAATATCATTTGATATCACTTGTATGAGGAATCTAAAAAGAAATGATCAAATGAACTTGTTTACAAAACAGAAATAGACTCACAGACATAGAAAACAAACTTATGGTTACCAAAGGGGAAAGGCGGGGGATAGGTAAATTAGGAATTTGGTATTAACAGATACACACTACTGTATATCAAACAGATAAACAACAAGGACATACTGTATAGCACAGAGAACTATATTCAATGCTTGTAATAACCTATAATAAAAAATAATCCGAAAAAGTATATACTTATATATATCACTTTGAATGTACACTTTGAATCACTTTGCTGTACAGCTGAAACATTGTAAATCAACTATACTTCAATTATTAAAAATCAAAAAAAATCAGAAATCTCAAAACATACAAACAAACAAACCCACTGCAAAGACAACTGGGTAGTTCTCAGAACTGCTTCTGGAATAGTCTATCTAGCATTGATCTCTGGTATTCTGAGACCAGATTCACATGTGAATAAGTGAAGCTGAAGGTTGAAGGTTCACGGTGACCTAAGACAGAGCTGGCACAGGTAGATGGTATCAAGTTTCTCTCTCTCTCTCTCGCAAGCATTTTGAACACAGCAGAGATGATAGCTCTCCACTTGGGGTGATTTCAGGGTATTGGGACGGGCTCATTTTTTCTGCCCTTTTCATACTCAGATCTCTACTGGTCAAATGAACTGTACCTGTATAACCAAGATCTATTTCCATTCTGTTTCTAGTCCTGACCAGGGCAAAAATTAAAGTCTCAGTCTTACAACCGGTAGGGCTTGGAATTAAAAACCTTGCCCAATAGGTTTGATTTGCAGTGAGCCACGGCAGCCCAATTGCTTTTGTTGCTGTAGGTCAACCTTAAAGTTTGAACACTGCTTCTTCCTGTGTCTGTGGAACCATTGCTCCAGTCCATGGGATACCTTACCATCTCCCCTTCAGGTGGGATCTGGCCTGTAGAAGTGTTTGCTTTGGTCTATATAGTGTTTATTATTGATTTGAGCCCTTCTTTCAACTGTAGCCCTTCCGACTGGGGCAAGACACCCTTTCCTTCTTTTCTTCCTTCCTTACCTGAATTGTTAGAATTTTCCTACCTTATCACATCCGCTGGAAGGCAGAACTGATACATCTCAGAATCACGTGGCTCCAGCTTGACTGTCTCCCGACCTCCACACCCTCTGACTCTCAAACTCCTACTTGCCAAATGGGCTGCCCTGGCCACTGATGATTACCTGAGCCGCATCCGAGCTTGGGCCCTGTGTGGTGTCCTGCCGTGTTACTCTCACCAGGGTCAGCTTCTGCATCTGCTCTGGTTTACCTAGTCCCCGTCTCAGTGGGCTCCCAGCAAGCCTGGATCGAGAGGGTCTGGCCTGTCTTAGGGCAACCAAAAGGCTCCCATATTACCACCTCCCAAAACAAAATGAAACAGAACAAAACACCTCTTTCACTCTTAAGTTTTACCTGCAATTCTACCTATCATACTTATTTTTTTTTTCGCGGTACGTGAGCCTCTCACTGTTGTGGCCTCTCCCGTTGCGGAGCACAGGCTCCGGACGCGCAGGCTCAGCGGCCATGGCTCACGGGCCCAGCCGCTCCACGGCATGTGGGATCTTCCCGGACCGGGGCACGAACCCGTGTCCCCTGCATCGGCAGGCGGACTCTCAACCACTGCGCCACCAGGGAAGCCCCTATCATACTTTTTAACCTTTAAAGGAGAGATGGCAAACTGCCAGGATCTGGCCTGTGGAAGTGTTTCATTTGGCTTACATAGTGTTTGTATGCATTCAGAAAGTTGGTTTTCAACATTTACAAGTCAATTATGGATTTTTGATTCCCTTGAAAATCAAAAGTTCTGGCATGGCTGAGCCAACATGCTCCAGCCACAATTGGGTGGAGCAGAGTAAACTTGACCTGTTCAGGGGGGACCATTAGGGAAGGCCATGAGCTCTCTGATTCCCAGGAGGCCCCACTTCCCTCTTGTCTGTCTGCCAGGTTGGCCTTCCTGTGGGCATTGGATTTGCTCCTCCTACTTTAAGTACTTGCTGTCTTTTAAACAGAGCAATGTTCTCCTTCTTCCTTCCTCAGCCCCCCCCCCAATAGACATACTTCACCAATGTCAGCCATTTTCACCTTATTTTAAATGTAAATCTCTATATCAGTGTAGATTGTGGAATATGGAGCTGAAGGAGGAAAGGGAGGTGACAGAAGGAGGACACCGTGACAGAGGTGCTGAAGATAGAAAAATGACATCCCTGTTCTAAAGTGTCTGTACATAGTTTTTCATCTTCTTCAGGGCGTATTCCACAAGCCAAATACTCCAGCCCTTTGTGTAAGTCATTAGTCAAGATGATAACACATCAGACAAGCACAGACAACAGAGTCTTGAGGAAAGGATGGAAAGTGTTTCTTACTGTAGTCTTATCTACCCACGGCCAGGGTTCCTTTAGATGTAAGATAATACTTTCCACGACCTAGTTTTGTTGACTCATCTTGTTTAAATAATCATTACTGATAACCCCTAGAAGGTTAGAATTTAGAGATCATCTAGATCAGTAGTCTCCAAGCCCTGTTACCTGTCAGTACTAATCTGGGGAGCTTTAAAAAAATTCTGGTTGCCCAGCTTGCATGTGAAAAGAGTTAAATCAGGAAATATGAGGGGGGCCAGGCACGAATATTTAAAAAAAAATGCTTCTTGGATGATTCTAAAGCCTAGGCGAGTGTAAGAATTACTGATCTAGATCTTAGATCTTTCCTGAAAAGGCTTGATTTTATGGGTTAGGAATCTCAGGTCAGTGATTTACCTGTGATTTACCCAAGACTCCAGGGCCTAAGAATGGAAGAACTGGGTCAAGAATCCTGGTTTCCTGACTCCCCATCCAGGATTCTATACCTGACAAAACTCTGCCACACTGTGCAGAACTCTAACACTCCTCCACAAACCCTGTGAAGTAGCAGGGAACCGTTTTGTTACTCATTGAAGAAACAGGCACAGCGTTGGGTAACCACTGGCCCAAGACCACAAGGGAAAGAAAGGAAGAGGTGACATTAGATGGGGAAGCTTCTGCGGGCTATGGTCAGCACCAAATGGAAGGGGAGATTCCACATGCATCAGTGATTAAGTGGTAAGATTCTCTATTTTATTGATGACTTTTGGTAGTCTGAGATCTGAAGAATATAAAAGCTGATTGGCAATCTTCATGGTTATTAACAGAGAAATTAACAACTCGACAAGGAAACATATATCAGTCTTTTTTGTCTAGAATGGGAGACTATAGCAGGATTATTTTAATAGGAAATCTGTTTCTTAAAAAAAAAAACTTTATTCTCGTCCAATTTTCGACTTAGAGAAAAGTTGCAGAAATAATAGAGTTCCCTGTATACCTCTAGCCGAGCTTCCCCTCATGGTAATGAAACTATGGCATAATTGTTAAAACCAGCCCAATAGTATTGGTCTAGTACTATTAACTAAACTATAGACTTTATTGGGGTCTCATCAGTTTTCCCACTAATGATCTTTTTTCTGTTTGAGGATCCAATCCAGTATCCCACATGGCATTTATTTGTTATTTCTCCTTCACCTTCTCCAATCAGTGACAGTTCCTCAGTCTTTGTCTTCTGTGATCTTGACACTTTTGAGAAGTTCTGGTTCGTGTTGCAGAATGCTCTTCAATTTGGGTTCATCTGATATTTTCTCATGGTTACAATGAGGTTATGCATTTTTGGTAAGAGTATTACAGAAATGATGTTGTATCCTCAGGGCCTCATTTCAAGGGGTTCATAGGATCAATGTCACTTGGTTAAAGTAAAATCTCTTTATTTCTGAGGATCCAACTGAACAAATGAGTTAGGAAACTTGGCACAAGGGAAACCCCTAAGTAGAACCTTATGCTTTGGTGAAAAAAAAAAAAAAGACTATGTGGTATGGTTTCAAGGGGGCTGAAATTGCTCTAATCTCTCTTCTTCTCCTCCAACAACAAAACCCTTTTCCTTGCATGGGCTGTTGCTTGAAATTCTACCATTAGAACGTCATCCATTTAGCCAAGGCTTTGATTCCTATTAAGATACAGATGCTGAGGGAGGAATTCCACGTACTGCATTCAGTTATCCCTGGGAGCACCTTTGGAGAGAAGGTAAAGCAGTAAAGCCTTTTCTGTTTCTGTTTGCATATGGAAGCAGTGAGGTTCCTAAAAGGGTCCTGAAAACATTTGTTATGTAAGTGCCAATGTGGTCTCTTTGATGTGCCTGATCTATCCTGCATTTGGCTCAGATCTTTCATGGACTTTTCATTTTCCTCCAGATGAGCCTCTTTCTACTGTATGACTGCAGCTTCACTTCATCTTTTCCACCCTTGCTCTCTCCAGTCCAGTGATCCAGAACTTCTTTCAGTTCCCATCCTCCGAATTGTGACATGTGCCATTCCCTTGCCTTGAAACGGCTTCCCCAGTTCCCTTCTCTAGTTTGACTCTTACCAACCCAGCAGGTCTTAACTGAGTTATTACTTGCCCCAGAAGGCCTTCCCTTAACGCTCCAATGAGGCCAGTTGCCCTTCTCTGAGCTCACCCAGTCCTCTGTATTTCCTCTTCATTGCGGTTATCATTTTGGTTTGTAATTTTCTCTAAACTTAAAGGTGTCTCCCTCTAGACTAGGAGTTCCCAGCTATAGGAGATGGGCCAAATTTGGGCCCCCTCCTGTGCTTTTAAATAAAGTTGGATTGGATCACAGCTATGCTCATTTCTTTATGTATCGCATATGGCTGCTTCCATGCTATAAGGGAGAATCTAGAACATAGTGATTGTACGGCCTGCAAAGCCTGAAATACTTACTACTTGGGCACTTACAGAAAAAGTTTGCCAACCTCTGCTCTATATTATGCATTAGTCTGGAGCCCCTGTTCTAACGCACCTTGATAAATAGTTGCATTAACCTTGTCTGCTCTTGAATTCATAGCTGTCATCACCCCAGGATCTAGCCCAGAGTAGATCTTCGATAACTTTTTTTTTCTTTTTTTTTGTGGTACGCGGGCCTCTCACTGCTGTGGCCTCTCCCGTTGCGGAGCACAGGCTCCGGACGCGCAGGCTCAGCGGCCATGGCTCACGGGCCCAGCCGCTCCGCGGCATGTGGGATCCTCCCGGACCGGGGCACGAACCCGTGTACCCTGCTTCAGCAGGTGGACTCTCAACCACTGCACCACCAGGGAAGCCTGATGACAATTTTTTGAACAAAGACAAACCTCACAATTTCACTCCAGCCCAGTCTTGTCCACATGTTAGAGCCAAGTAGAATGACTAATTAAATGGAAGAAAAAAAAAAGTCTGTGGTATTTTCTGTTTATTTCTGAGGAAGAATTTACCAGAGGAAGTATGTCTATAGCCTATTCTCAACGTTTATGTCACATTTCTCATCCTGAAATAAGAAAGAGGAATGGT
Source organism: Aethalodelphis obliquidens (assembly GCF_003676395.1). Classification (NCBI taxonomy): domain Eukaryota; kingdom Metazoa; phylum Chordata; class Mammalia; order Artiodactyla; family Delphinidae; genus Aethalodelphis; species Aethalodelphis obliquidens. The sequence continues at coordinate 10,796,515 of NW_020837963.1, read as the reverse complement.
TTTCAGTTCAATGAAGCCACAAACCTCATTAACAAGATGATATTATATTCACATAGTCTGACCACAGGTTAGACTGATACTGACCCGTTTTACTGATATTATTGGGATTTTTGAGGACTCAGGAAGCACATCCTGGCCCAGGACAATTAAAAATAAAAAACCAACTTGGGATTCGCGGAGAGTTTCCTGGTGAAAATGCCAAATTTAACCAGATTAACTACCATTCAATAAGGTCATGGAGGAATTAAAAAGATTTCCCATAAGTGAGTAGCTAAAATTAAATTAACAAAATTAAGAGGTAGATGGAAAGAAATGTTTACTCTGTTTGCTCTGATGACTTGGAAACGTACTTGATCTTCACCCTAGGAGGCCCTACTTACACCTGCCTCTAGTGTGGGTTTGTGGATTTCATTTCCCCTCCAAATATGAGAAAATATAGACTGAGTTTTCAGACTCTTGACTTCCTCTGGGAGAGGGTTTAAGATCAAAGCAACTATTTCGACAAACATTTTAAACATCTTTTCTCTTCCTGCTTTCCTTCCCCCTACTGCTTTGCTTTTGAAAACACTAAACACACCAAGTTTTCCAGACTCTGATGGCCCCAGAATACTTTTCCTTAGCAAGGACCACATTACTGCCATGATTTATGGCTGGTGAATAATTAGGAACCTGTTGCTATGGTCTGGGGTTGAGATCAAAAGAACCATGTGTCAAAGTGAAGGGAGGGGTGGCTGGAGCAGAGGCAAAGGGTGGTGGTGTTTGTTTGTAATCCTAAGCAGAGAGAAGCTGGGCCATCGCTTAATTGGGAAAAGGCGCAGCATCTGAAGAAAGTCATGAAAGAAGAGCCTGTTCTATGAAAAGAATCTGTGTGTTTTGCAAATCAACACTATTTAGTGATAGGTGAACCCCTAGGGAACCTGGAGGCTGGACGGTTTGAATTAGTACTCAAAGGTTTGGAGAAAAATGTGAAATATATAAACACTGAGTATAAAAAATTTGCCCAAATGGGCTGGCTTATGAGATTTCTGGTATTTCCTTCTTCTGGTCAAAAGGAAATGCCAAAGAAGAACTGCAGTATTTCAGTACTTCTGTATCTGTCATCCAGGTTCCCAATGAATATTGATTCTCTGCTTTCTCTTTGTCCCTCCACCTTCCTGCTCATGAAGAGAAGAATCCTGGGGGCAGAGAGATGGGGTGTCCAGGCTGGGCTGGCCTGAGGGGTCCAGAGATGCCAGGGGGCGGGGTGGGAAGGGGGGTCCTGAGGTTCCATCTGCTGTGTGTTTATGACTCTCTATAAATCACACAGGGAGTGATGGAAAAGGCCCTGGACAGGGTGTCAGGAAACCCGTTTTCCAGTCGTGGCGTGGCTTCTAACAAGCTGTGTGGCCTCGGACAAAGCTGGATTTCTGGGTCTCAGTTTCCTTTCCTGTCAAACGAGATTGACTGGCTTTGATGGACTCTCAGCTCTAAAATGCTGTGGGCAGATCCTTCTCCCCAAGCCTTGGAAATCGTAGGGTGAGAGCTCCTGCTCTGAGCATAGGTCCTATTCAAGTTTGACTTTTCCTCTTGAGACGGAAATATTGAACCCGGCTGTGACTGGAAGTCATTTTTAAATGAAATAGCTCTGCTAGGGAAGCGTTCAAACACACCCAGTGTACAAGGTTGCAGGAATTAAATGGAAAGGACCTTGTGGGTGCTCACAAAGTGAACAGAAAGCAACTGCAGACCTTGTTCACATTATAAAACCACAGGCATCAGAGGATGAGATTAGGATCTGGGCTGCGCAGAGTAAAAGTCCTTTAATCATGTTTGAAGAAATCCTAGGGTGACGTTTCCAGCACTGAGACCCACGTTGCCAGGTAAAGTACAGTCACAGATGACACTTGAGAAGCTGGGACCCTTTAGAAGTCGTGTGTGTGTGTAGGTGTGTGTGTGTGTGTGTTCTGTGATTGAGCCTTGTGGGCTCTGACTGCTGGGGCCTCAGCTCTCCCCACATGACCAGTATACCATGCTGCCACCTAGTGTGGGCTCAGGAACTTCTTGGTGTGCTCCTGAGATACTGAGGAACAAAAAGAAATGAAGCCAGGAGTTCCCAGAGGCTCACAGACAGAGGCACCATTCATGTTAAACAGTGGGACTACTGAGGCCTCCTTTCTCCTTGTGGTAACCCCACTTCTAGTTATGGACATGTGTGCTTCTCTCGCTAGCTTTCTTACCACTTAGGACAGAATCTTGAATTCTACACGGAAAAGGTTCCTAAAGAACCTAAAGAAAAGGTTCTTTAGGGCACCAACCATTGGTATCCACACATTCTCTCTCTGAATAAAATGTTGAAATTGAAGGTGATTAAAAAAGGAAAAGCCTTTAGTGGAAAGCCAGAGGAAGAATAAATAGATTGTCACTTGCTATCAATGTTCCCTTGCTCATCAACAGGGAAAGGTGTGAAATTTGAAAAGTTTCCTTTGCAAATTATGCAAAGGGATTTTATCGCCAAGTTTGCCATTCATGTCAGTTAAAGGTGGGTATCTCAGCATTGACATGATACCGTGAAAATATACCCCTGAATGTCTCTTCCAAACACGTGCCCACCATGGAAACGTATTCTTGATAAGGCATGGAATGGGTGGAATTACGCTAATCAAGGAAAACCTTACAGGGTGAGTAATTTAGTAACCTCTTTCTAAGTGTAAGAGCCTAATTTAAAGTTCTAAATGGTACCATAAATGTAGTCAGGCATATACTTCCCTAGTGATACTGGACAGTAAACACAGTCGGAGTCTAAAGTACCTTGAGGGACACCCTGTTGGGCTTATTGTCCTGTACTTCCCTCCTAATCACTAGAGCCTAAACTTTAATACTCAGGGCTCTGTTTACCTAACACTCCGTCAAGTCCAATACATTTTAGTTCTCTTACCTTTCCTGGAAAGGTAGCCACAAGCATGAACAGTTGTTGTTTTTCTCCTTAGCACCAACTTGAGATCTTTTGTTATAGGCTAAGTCCATATTTTTTAAATGGAGGTGTTGGGGAAGATTGGATTGGGAGTTTGGGATTAGCAGATGCACACTATTGTATGTAGAATGGATGAACAACAAGGTCCTACCGTACAGCACAGGGAACTATGTTCAATATCCTGTAATAAACCATAATGGAAAAGAATAGGAAAAATAATGTAATACATATATATATATATATATATATATATATATATATCTGAATCACTTTGCTGTCCAGCAAAAATCAACACAATATTGTAAATCAACTACACTTCAATAAAATAAAAATTTTTTTAAAGTTAAAAAAATGAACGTGTTTTTCAAAACTTTAAAAAATACTGTATTAGAATCCCACGGATGCTGACGCTGAACTAAGTCTTAAATTACCATACAGAAGCTTCACTAAAAAACTGAAAATATTTATGCTTCTAGAAATACTTTCATGGCCCCTTTGACGGAATTTGTAAGGAACCAATGTCATAGTTGTAAAATTTTGGAATGATAAATTTATATTGCTAAAATACTGCTTTATGCCTTTATAGGTACTGGCGTTTTTCCAAAGATTCATTTCCTCAAAAGCATTCAGTGCTGAGAAGTTTCAAGTCCATTCCATTGTCTCTGTTCCTTCATCTCTGCAATGATTTTTTTTTTCACAGAAGTGCTGAGGGACTCTATCTTAGCCAATCTCATTCTGCAAATCTTATTGTTAGTGACCTCTCTTACTTTGTGTGTGTGTTTTTAAAACATTTTTAATACATTTATCAAATTGCCTTCCAGAAAAGACTTGCCCTAATTACGTTCTTTTTAAAAATTGTAAGATATTTAAGATGTACATCTAGGTGATTTGATGTGTATACATTGTGAAATAATTACTACACTCAAACTAATTAACATATCCTTTACTTCACACAGTTCCCTTATTTTTTGGTGGGAAGAGCACACTTAGGATTTACCTTCTTAGCAAATTTCAAGTATACAGCACAGTATTGTTACCTACTGTCACGTTAGATCTCCAGAACTGAGTCATCTTGCAGAGTTGAAAGTTTGTACCCCTTGACATACATCCTCTCTTTCCCCCTCCCCCCAGCCCCTGGGAGCCACCATTCTACTCTCTGCTTCTACGAGTTTGACTAATTTATACTCCATATGTAAGTGTGATCTCCCTTACTTTAACTCTCTGAGAAAATGGGAGCATTGGGAGAGAGAAGTAATGGGAAAATTCTCTGTGAACAGTGACCAAATGTTCAATCTGATGCTTGTATAAGGAATGAGCTAAATCCAAATTTCAACTTTTCTGGACGAGAACTAAAATTTCTGGTGACATCCAAGTGCATGAGTCGAGGAGAGGGAGGAGAGGAAGAGACAGAGACCGTAGGATGGGGACCATAACCCATTCCATACCCCAGTCTCATGGTCTTATCACTTCCCACATGGGAGAGAGGTGTGCACCAACTCAAGATATTTTAGTGGGTGTGGATCCCTAAACTCACATGCAGGAGGTCTTTATGCTTCAAGTGGAGAGAAGAATGTTTTCCTCCTGCAGCGAGGCAGCAGCTGTATGTGGAGCAGATTTCAGGTGGCAGACTGTATGTTACATGAGGACAGAGGCAGAGGTAAGAAAAATCTCCATAACCGTGAACCCAGGGAAGGAAGACAACAGAATTGAGTGCTCAAGTGCAGAGACTACGCACTGGGACTGTGTGTGGTTTCGAACCCCAGGTTTACCACTTACGAATCATGTGACCTTGTGTAAGTTGTTTCACCGTGCTCTGCCTCTAGTTGCTCGTTTAAAAAAATAGTGATAACAGTATGTACTCATGGGATTGTTGTAATGATTAAATGGATTGCTGGTATAGACTGCATAGAACAATCTCGCACATAGTAACTGTTCAAAGCATGTTAGCAATTATTATGTCCTTGTTGAAATTAATGAAAAAATTAGATCTGGAAACTCTTAGAGTAACAAAAAGGAAGGCAAGGAGTTCAACTTTTGACCGCCTTCATAGTCAGAAGTTGGCAGGTCATCTGAGTTACACAGCAATCAGCTATACTTTGGGCCAAGTGGGAGATAAAAGGCCCGGGACTGGCTATGTAATGTATGGGACCCAGTGCAAAATAAAACGGTGGTGCTTTGTTCAAAAATTATTAAGAATTTCAAAATCAAGAGGGCAGAGCATTAAATGGAGTGTGGGGTCCTTCTAAGCAGGTGGCCCTGTACCACTGCACAAGTCGCATGCCTATGAGGCTGGCCCTGCAAAGGCTGTGTCGTATAAGTACGTGGTCTCTGGACCCACAGAGCTTGCCCTGTAGCTCCCAGATTCTATGTGATCTTTTCCCCTTCACTCAATTCTTATTACTTTACACCTTCATGGTAGTGTTCTTGTTTGAATGTATGGTTCAAAATGCAAGCTTCTTGGAAATTATCTGAGAGCATTTGAACCCTCTGTCTCTATTTCCCCACATTTCCTGCACTCTTCACTTCACTGCAATCTGGCTCTCACCTCCAGCACCTGTACCCCACTCAACCGCCACCATCATTTGCTCTGAATTTTTATGGGTGGGTACCAATGTTTTCTTAATTTTGTCTTTACGGTACCTGTACCTGTCCCACTTAAACTGTACTTATCATTTACAGTTTGACATTGATGACATGACCCTAAAACTCTCCTTTCTGACTTCAGTAAGGCCACTCCAGGGTCCCTTGTGTCTCTCCTCTCCTTTTCTGTTTTTTTCACTGCTTATATATCTTTGTTCCTCAACATTTGATAGTCCTTATGGATTTATTTATGATTTTTGGTCCTGGTTCTGATTCTTTTTCTGCACATATTTCTTGAGGATCTCATTCATTCTAAAGGCTTCAACCATCACCAAATAATGCCAACTCTGAAACAAACACATTCACCCTCTTCTCTGCTGATTTAGACCTATACTTCCGGTGCACATCTAGACAACTCTGTCTCGACATTCCTGAGGGGCCACACCCTCAACACATCTTAAACCAACTCACGTTCTCCTCATTCTTGTCTTCTATGGTCCACTTTTATTGCAATACAATTTAGGAATCTCAGCTAGAATCTTTAGTGATCCTTTAACTTCACTCTTTGCCTCACCACTCATTACCCAATTCTTCCCCATCTTCCATTTACCTTATTGTCTAAATATCTCCTGAATCTATACCCTCCTTTCAATTTTCATTACAAGTTTCACGCCCATCACCAAACTAGCCTATTAGTCTATATCTTTACTGTTCTATCTTTGCATTGGATTCTGTCTCCAGGTTTTCTACCTTCTAGTTATATTCTATACCTACCCTAAAATATAAATTTGTTCAAGGTACACCTTTGCTTAGGGAGCCCTATTGCCTGATGTTTAAAGTTAAACTTATTTGAAAATGGACAAAGATTTTTGTTTTTCTGTTTGATCCCAATTTATCTGAGATTAATCTTCCTTCTCCAGTCTTCCTAATCACATACCTTAGGTCAAGCAACTCCAAACTGTTGACCTTTCCTTGACTGTGTTGCCCTCTTTTAGATCTCCGTGTTCGTGCCCATGATGTTTCTTATGTCCAGAAATGCCTTCCCCTAAATTCTTTACCCCCAGATTCCTAATTGTCTTTTAAGAGGCAGCTTATCTGAGACTTCTTCTGAGAAATCTCTTCTACTCTCTGTGACCCCACAGCACTTTGCACATAATTACATTGATTGCGATTATTTATTTGCCTTCTGTACAATTAACCGTGAACTATAGTATTATGCTATACACTTCTTCATATCCTCAATGGCTACCAAGATCCCTAGCTCAGAGCAGAAACTGAAACAATGCTTCATGACTATCCTAAGTACAAAGTCAAGGGTTTACCAGAACTTATTCTGTTTTTCTGTTTAGTTACAAATGATAAAACTTGGACCAAGTAGAAAACCAAAAAACTTTAAAACAAACTTCCCATGCTGCCTCTGGAAATGCTCAAACAGGGGTTAATTTCCTCCCAGCGGGGGGACCTGCATTGGGATTGAATGCTATCTTAACTTTCTTATAGTAATTCCTTTGGTGGATAAGATACAGCAGAATTATCTCACAAATAATAGAACCTGTGATATGACTACAGCACCAGCAGCCCCTGTTCTTTTTATCTCCACTTACTCCTTTGCCCCCGCTCATTCAATATTTTTTAAATGAATTTATGTCTACTACTGGATGGTTATTACACTTTTACATTTAAGAACTTTTGTGAAAGAAAGCCAGAAATACCAGATATTTCTTATTTTTGATCATTAAACTTGTGTGTCAGGCTGGTAATGCCATTTGTTTAAGCTCCTCTGGTCGCAGCACTCAAAGTTACAGAGTCAATCCTCATATAGATCAGTTATGTTCCCAAAGAGTATTATCACCTCCTGCATTCTGAGACAGCATGACTTTCTCTTACTAGGTGAGGAAAAGTAGGTGGCTTTGAAGAACATCTCCATTATAGGAAATACAACTCCAGCTAGATGGAAAATCAATAGTATTTTTGTGTGTCTGTGTATTTTTACTAATATTTGTGAAATTGCAAGTGTCTCTAGCACCAGAGCTAATTTTATAAGGACAAAATTCAGCAGAGTTGTTTCTTATATATTTATCTTTGGCATCAAGAGAGTCAGACCAGGCTAACGATGGTAAACAACGCAATGGTGAATTACTTTTTATACTACATTTGTATTCTTCTACAATGTTTGAAGTAAATTTTGGTTGCTTTCTTTTACCATATTTAAAGCTGCTATGAGCCATGCTTTATTACCCAATTACATATGGTAATAGATGTCATCAAGTTTTCTAGTGAAGACCACAGGTCAGCTCCCAAGCTTAAATTTCTTCATTTGTCAACTGGCAACAAGGCTCTTCAATGGTGCTGTGTACAACCATCATTCTGTAAAGTTCTATAAAAGAAGTATACCAAGTTTTTGAGGCAACAGATTCAAATATATATTAGAACTAAGTTTGTTTAGAAATGGAAATGCTTTTGGATAGGCCTAGTTTGGGGGTCAGTAAGAGAATTCTTGGAGAAGAAGTGTCCACAACAGAAAATAAAAGTGATTTACATAGCATTGTAAACATTGGTGGCTCTAGGCAGTTCTGTATATATAATGTAACAAAGGACCTAGTCTCTGACCCTGAACAATTTTCAATTTATCACTACAAATGACCTAAGAATTCAGAACAACGCAGCACAGACTAAGGGCACGTTAACTATCAGTCATTGTCACTGAAATCTTCCTCCGGGACAAACTTTCCAAGAGGCTTTTAAAGGGAGGAATGTTGGCTGATATTAAATTGGCAGATGAGTCTAGGTCGAAAGAAAAGATTGCATGAACAAATAAAGCATGACCCTAGAATGAACTGAAAGAAGAGTGGGGACATTAATGAGGTCGAAGATGTTGATTAGATGTGAAGCCAAAAGTCCAAGGAAAGATAAGAGAAACCATTATATATTGCAATGAAAAGACAGTGAATATAGATCTAAATGTGTAGAACAGGGCTGGCAAACTTTTTCTGCAAAGGACCAGATGGTAAGTATTTTTGGCTTTGTGGGCCATATAGTCCCAATCACAACCCTTCAACTCTCTTATAGTTGTAGGAAAGCAGCCATAGACAATTCATAAGGAAATAGTGTGGCTGTGTTCCAATAAAACTTTATTGACTAAAACAGGAAGTAGACTGATTTGGCCCACAGGCCAAAGGTATAAAAGAACAAGGGAGGAAATAATCAAGGCAAATTGATTTACCATACTTCTAGCACTTTTGGCCATGGCATGATATCATGGCCAAATAACTCTGTGGCTGTCATTGAAATCAGAGTCTTATACAGGATTCCTGGGTAGTTAAGTAAATGATACCAATGGTCTTGTTCAGGGATGACCTAAAATTGTGCAGTAGGCAAACTGCCTACTTTCTCTTTATTTGTGCTCTCTTTTCGTGGGTACTTCCCACAATCCCCTGTCCTGAATATTACTTACATGCATCTTCCAAGCGACCAACAACTTGTTCCCCACCATTGCTGGGCTTGTGAACGTTAGATTCTGTATTTTTGACTACCGTAGAAATTAGTTTGAACAAAATTGGGAATGACTCTTTAAACATGATAATAATAGGAATCTAGCAATATAAAATGGACAAAAAAAGTTACTTCAATTAACTCTAAAATTGGTCATTATAAAGACTTTAGGAATCTATTTCATACCTGGAGACTTAGGCTTAATCACAGAAATTATTTATAATTAGGGGCAGAGAATTACTATAACCCAGGTCAGTAGATTCCTAAATTAGAGCTCTTTTGCCCCATTTGATGCTATTCTATTTATGTTGCTACTTTTCAAAGCCTTGAAAGTAGTTTTAAATAAATGCAAAGCTTTTAATGAACCCATAAGATCTGGACGCAGTCTCTATTCCTTCTGTATTGTGGATAAGCAGTAGAAGAGATTCCGTCTTGCTTAATATCAGGGACATTGACCAAGTAATCTCTTCTTCCACTCAAATATTACACTAACTCCATGAAAAGTAGATTGCACTCTGGCCCAAGAGTTCTCCACTTGTGAAGATAGACACGCACCAATTCACCCACCGTTCCTCACTCTCTTGCCATCAGCAACTACATTTATGCAAGGACTGGTCAGGCAGGGGATACAGGACATCACAGTCAAAGACACCCCTCCCAAGTGGTTTCAACCTATCACCAACTGTGCTAGCCAGCCACCAACGTGAAAAGCTAGCACAGCACATGTGTTTCTAAGAGGAGAATCATCCTGTTCACAAGTGGTCAACACCTCATGGACTGCTTTTGCTAGACGTCATTTGGCCAAACCCTAACGCTGCTAGTTTAGCTGACGAAATTTAAAGTATTCGAATCAAATAAATTGGATTACTACTCTTGGATTAAGAGAAATCATATCTCCAATTTTGGGTCTGTTTGCTTTGGCTGAGCTTGAATCCTGCAAACTCTGCTTTTGATAACCACACTGAAGCGGCAGGGAGTGAGCTAGCAGCAGGAGATGTGAGAAAGATTGAAATAGAAAATACATCATCAACAAATAACTTTTAAGATTTTTTTTCCCCTGGATGTTTTAGAACCTGGAATCCTTCTGTAATTGCATTCGTTACCCTTGACCCAGGAACTCCATCCCAAAGAAAATAGAATTGGAGATTAATGAGAGATTTGTGAAGAGGGAAGATATTACCGGTAATTCCTCTGTCTGTCCTTCACAAATTCAGTTATGGTTTTCCATGAGGTGGGGAGGATCATAAGGTATATGTGTTTCTAACCTGACCAAATGCGGGTGTACTCTGTCCCCATTCAGCTTCCCTGCTTAGAGGACAAACTCCAGTCTTGTACTGCCCAGGAAGCTGCAAGGCTACTTGGGGCTTTGACTCTGGGGCCTCTGTGACTTGCTTTTAGAATCCGTATGTTGTAGTCACTCAAATATTGCAAATTAGCCACAAACAAAACCTAAGTTCTTTGGTTGCTTTCAAACTCTGCAGTTATCATCATTGGAATCATAGCCTTATGCAGGTTTCCTGGAAGTTAAATGGTTTTATTCAGGGGTGAACTAAAATTGTGCAGTACGCAAATTGCCTACTTTCTCCTTTTTTTTTTTTTTTTTTTTGGCTGTGCCACGTGGCATGTGGGATCCTAGTTCCCCGACCAGGGATCGAACCTGTGCCCCCTGCAGTGAAAGCACGGAGTCCTAACAACTGGACCATCAGGGAAGTCACGCCTACTTTCTCCTTATTTGTATTTCTCCTTTTGTAGGTATCTCTCACCAGCCCCATCCCAAACACCACTTAAAGGCATCTTCCAAGAGACCAGCGATCTACTCCCCGCCATTGCTGGGGCAATGCTTTGTAGATGACTCTTTGTCTTTCCAATGTCCAATTTTCTCCAATGCCCTGGATTAATTCACATTAAGTTATTAATGACTGAAAATGGTTGAACCCCTCCTGAGCGTAGTTGTACTTATGAAATTGTTTTCTGCAAAGAAAGAAAACTCTGTTCATACAAGTTGGGGCTGACTTATAAAGGAAATCATTTGGGGTGCGGAGGGGGGTTCCATTATCCCTCGACTCATGTCACTTTTGACTAGTCTCCACTCCCTACTTAATTGCCTCCTGGAGCACGTGGCTAATTTCAAGGCTGCTGAGGTCAGGAAACCATTTGGAGAGCATATTGCCATATTGGCTTTTATGGGGTCCTTGCTTAAATTGGGTAAAATATCATGTTCTTTAACTCTGGGAATATAGGCAAACCTACCCTTGGAAAGTTTAATGGAGGGCATCCCAGAAGGAAATGGAACCAAAAGGTGCTCAGTGCTGTTGCAGAACAGCTGATCTGGGTGCTTTCAACTCCCCTTCATGTTCCAAACCAAAAAAACACAGGCACAGAGCCATGAATAGCCATGACAAGACTTAGGAGGTTTTTTTTTTTCCCCTTAGGAAAAATAAAACTCTTGAAAATCTTTTTCGCTCTGGAAAAAAATATAGGCTAAAGAATTTAATAAGATGGAGCCTTTATTTAGAAACAACATGCCTTCCTGTGAACACAGATCTCACTCGGAAAGAAGCTAAGAATGGACCTGTACAATTATTTTCTGGCAAAGAACCAATCACATTTGGAGACCTCAGCAGCTGAACACAGAGTGACAGCTGAAAGCTAAAACATGTTACAAAGATCAGAGACATTGCTGAATGCTCCATTTTGAAGTTTGATCCAAAGACCCAATTTATGTCATGTTGATTTTATTGAAGAGAGGACGTTTATTCCAAAGGCTGTTTTAAGCTCTAACTCCCTTCTTTTGCTCTTTTGGCCCTTCAGCCTCACAGGATTTCCAACATCCCTGGAAGGTATTTGCTCTTCAGAAATGAGTCCAGCAGTGCTTAGGAAGGCATTAGGTGCTTCTCCAAGCCTGCTTCCCCCCAGCTCCCCTCCGCCAGGAACCATGGTTACAAGCCGGCAGTTTCCCACATTCTAATAAGAGAATATAGTTCTCATTCTGCCTGAGGGCTGCTTGTTCTGGGTTCTTTCGAAATATCTACGGCTTGTCCAATATGAAAGAGAACCAGGACAAAGTAGATGAAGTTTTTTACTACTACCTAGATTTTAAAAAAAACTTACTAAATACATGGTATAATAAAAGATACAATAGAATAAGGAGTAGTTATGGGTTAGGGTCTCGGGCTCTAGAGACCGACAGCTGGGGTCTGGGTAGTACCTGTTTTGTGACCATGGACCATTCATTTCTTGAAGCCTCTGTTCCTCATCTATTAAAAAAGAGTATAATAATCTCTACCTTATAGGGCCATTAGAATTAAATGTTTTAAATGCCTTATATGTGAAAGCTTCCAATACATATGATATAATAATATGAAATGTAAGCTGGCATGGTTCAAAGTATAAATACTAAAATAGGAGATCAGAGGGGTTCAAAGATCACAGGATGGGGTGATGCAGTTAAGGGTGGGTTAAGCTGAGGTGTAGAGTTTGTATTTTTTTCCATAGCCTTGTCCAGAACTCATGTGTGAATTTGCTTCCATCTCTAAGGAACTAACAATTTTCTTTTCCCACTCAATATTCTAAGTTTAATTATTTTACATATATACTTTCAGAGCCTTTTGAAACCCAAATGAGTATTTTTGGTGCACGTAGAGCTTCACCCTCGTTTCCTCATTCCCAGGTTCCTCGCAGTTGGTCGATTATGTTCCCCATTGTATGTGTGGACCCCTGGCCAAATTTCTGCTTCCGTGGCTGGCCTCCATCTGACCCAGTTCAATCCAATTCTTCAAACCACGTTTCAGGAAACCACTTTAGTTTCGGGTGTTTTATTAAATTCAGATGCATTGTGTTTACTGAGTTTCCTATTCTAATTCTAGGATTCAGTTAAAAAGATCCAACTGGTACACCATGACACACTCACACATTTTGAAAATAGCCCAGAAAATTTAGTGGAACCCTTTAATTAACATGACTGCACCACCGTTAGAGTCTCTAACAATTGACACCTTTCCTCCCTTGCTTCTTATATTTTCTCTGCACTTCCTTTGCCCCACAATTTGTAGCCTACGCGTCCCTGGAATTTACATCCTTTCTGAAGTCATGTTGGATGAATATCTTTCCTTTGCTGTGACGCTGATCCTGAAGAGAATAACTGCTTTCTGTCTCCCATAGAGGACACAAGCTCCATTCTTACTCAGGAATTCCACTGGACAACATGAAGGCTCCACCCTAACTAGGTGACCTCCTGGATTAATGATTGTATTTGATAACTTGACCAAGGAGACTCTGAAATGTTTTATTATCAATTGCTTCATTGTCATTGAAACAGATAAATTTACTTATCTTCTGGAACCTCTAATTTTCCAATTTGTGCAACCCAAATTTTCAGCTTCAGTTTTCACTGGTTTTTCTCCACCAGTTGTTGTAAAGAATCAGCAGGTTATGGAGAAATCACTAACTCTCCGGGACTCCTGTGCCACAGCTCAAATCTATAGCCCTGTGATTCTGTGGCAAGTTTTCAAGTTGTGATATCTTTGTTTTCAACAGATTTCACGTGGGAAAGGCTGTGAGCTGCGGCATGTGTTTAGCCCAAATGAGACTCCTAGTTCAGGGGTATAGTAGTAACCATGATTTGCAAATAAGCCATGGCCATGCACATATTTTTTCACACACATATTTTTGTTAATATTAAGCAGTTATTTGCAAAACAGGCTGGTACAGTTTCTTGGTTGGATTGTTTTACAGGCTTCTATCAGCTGTTGCAAGAAAAGAACTGAGCTGCAAAAGGGATTTAAGTCGTATCTTATTACTCTTTGTTAGGGAAGGTATTGAATTTGGTTAAAAATCAGTCAACTCATTTAGAAATTATGTTGCTGACAGACAAATGCCAAATGCCAGATGGTGGAGTTGGGTAGAGACCTAATCTGAGTCAATGAAAAGTCCACTCTGACCCCTTATTCTTGTCCCTTTTAAAATATTATTTATTTATTTTTTTTCTCCCACTTAACTGAGTTTTGCTGTTGTATGAAACATAAAAATTCATAATACACTTTAACTCTAATCTTATTTAAAAGGTTGTTTTATATAGATCTATTCTAGATTCTTACAGCCTCTATAATCTCAAAATAGTCTTGGTTGACTAATTTTCCTGGTACCACTAGTCCTAGGACATAATGAAGATCTACAATGAACCACTTGCCATTTAAATTAATTCCACTTTTTATTTATATGAAGTCTTGTATAAGAAACTGATTATACCTTTTAAAGGTTCCTAGCTTGTGTCTCTTCCTTCCAAGAACATCGAGAAGCTTCAGTGATTGTATTAAACTAAATAATACTTCATTATTCTGCCATTATAGAAATCATAAGGCAGAGATAGTAACACATCAATTATCCAACTTTGTCAGTAAATGAGCTATTCCTTGTAAGTGGTTTTGTCAAGAAACGAAGTGTATCCTATTATGAGTTAGAAATATTAGCATTAATCATTTGGCATAGAAATCTACTAAAAAAAAAAATCACTGTGTACTTCCAGGCTACTCTGGCAGGATACTGCCACTTAAAATCCCATTCTCAGGCTGATGAGAGGAAACCAGGTAGCTCAGGAAAGAAGAAAAGAATTGCTCTGGGATTGGCTGGCCCCTGGCTGTGCATCCCCTTGTCCCCTTGTGCTCCCATTGGGAACTCCTCTTTCCTTGTAGCCTGTTTTGTGTTTACCCCTCTGTCGAGGTGATCCAGCTTGGTTCATTGGGTTGCCTGAGTCTCTTGTCTCTGAACGAGAGCTTTCTTTGACTCATGGTTACCTGTATCTCTGATTGGTGTCTTCCTATCCCTAAACTCTGACACTCCCAGATCTGTTCTCTGTCCCCACAGTTTTGTCTTTTAGAGAGTGGTGTATAAATGGTGTCATACAGTCTGTTACCTTTTGGGATTGTCTCCTTTCACCTACCATGATGCCTATAAGATGCATTCAAGTTGTTGTATGCACCAAGAAGCCATTATTTTCTATTGCTGAGTAGTGTTCCATTGTAAGGACGGACATCAGTTTGTTTACCCATTCCTCCATTGAAGGACATCTGAGTTTTTTCCCAGTTTAGGGTGATTATGAATAGAACTGCTAGAAACATTTGTGGATAGGTTTTTATGTGAAGTAAATTTGCAGTTCTCCTGGGATTGCTGGGTTATATGGAAAGTGCATGTGTATTTAAACTTTTTAAAGAACTGCCTTGAAGAGTGGCAATCTCATTTACATTTCCACCTACAATGTATGAGAGACCTAGTTCCTTCACATCTTCACCATCACTTGGTATTATTGATACTTTTTAATTTTAGTCATTTTGACCAGTGTGGAATGGCATCTCATTGTGGTTTTAATTTGCATTTCCTGCATGACTAATGATAATGAACATCTTTAAGTGTTTGCCATCCAGGTACGGTCTTTGGTGAAGTGCTTCTTTAAATCATTTGTCCATGTTAAAAATAGGGTTGTATCGTTAATTATTGCTGAGTTTAAAGTTTCCTTATATATTCCGGATACAAGTCCTTTGTGAATATGTGATATGCAAATATTTTCTCTCAGTCTGCATCTTGTTTTCTCATTCTCTTTACAATGTCCTTCGCAGAGCAAAAGTTTTCATTTTGTGGAATTCTAATGTATTAATTTTTTCTTTTTAGATTATGCTTTTGCTGTTGTATCTAAGAAATGTTTGACTAACCCAATGTCATAAAAATTTTTCTTTTTTTTCTACTAAAATGTTTATAGTTTTGTGGTTTAAAAAATTTTTTTTTAATTTATTTTTGACTGCGTTCGGTCTTCGTTTCTGTGCGCAGGTCTTCTCTAGTTGTGGTGAGCGGGGGCTACTCTTCATTGCGGTGAGCAGGCTTCTCATTGCAGTGGCTTCTCTTGTTGCAAAGCATGGGTTCTAGGGTGCACAGGCTTCAGTAGTTGTGGCACACGGGCTCAGTAGTTGTGGCTCGTGGGCTTTAGAGCGCAGGCTTAGTAGTTGTGGCTCACGGGCTTAGCTGCTCCGTGGCATGTGGGATCTTCCCAGACCAGCGATCAAACCCGTGTGCCCTGCATTGGCAGGCAGATTCTTATCCACTGTGCCACCAGGAAGTCCCTAGTTTTGTGTTTTACCTTCAGGTCTATGATTTATTTTGGGTTAATTTTTGTGTAAGACGTGAGGTTACAACATTTTTTTTCTGCATATGGATGTCCATTTGTTCTGATATCACGATGGCTCTCAGTTTTCTATATCTCTTTATTCTGTTGCGATATAGAAAACCAGAGAGCCAAATGTATTAGAATAACCCATAGGGACAGAGGCTTTGTAATACCTATTGTGGTAACTCAGTGGTCTTTTTACTTGCACCTTGCTCAGAGTTGTGCCCTAGGAGGTTGGGAGGACTCTATAAGTGATATTTGGATAACTGAGGTGTCACCATACGTAAAAGAAACATAACACGTCACCTGAGCTGAGTTGTGTATTTCAACACAGCTCAACATATATGATCACTGGGATTATGTGGACATTTTTAACAGACTGATAGAAAATTACTGAATCACTTGCATCTCGTTTTTTATAAGGTAGTCCATATGACTTACATGTATTGGTCCATTCATCAATTCACTTAACAGATAGTTGTTAAATACCTGCTGTGTGCATGGTACCACTCCAGATGCTTGGGAATCATTCATGAATAAAAGCAGACAAAAATCACCCCCTTGTCAGGTTTGGATTACACTCATGTGGGTAATAAATACATACTTATATGTTAGGAATGGGTGAGTTTATATTATTAATTGATATTAATAAGATAAAGATGTATAAGATAATATAAGATGAGCTATATATATGTAGTAAAATAATATAGTGATAAGGTAATAGTAAAAAGTCTAAATCATACATTTGTAAGTAGGACAGTTTTCCTATTGTCAAGGGCTTAAGAAAACAAGATGGGAGTTCCAAGTAGTTAGTGTCTTCACTGATTTCGTATTTATTTATTTAATAAATATTTATTTCCGGGTAATATATGCAAATCACCACGCTGCTCAAATAAGTATTTTAATATATTTATCGTACAATAAATATATCCTTTCTCTACCCTTTCTTTGGATTTGGCTGTGTGTGTGCACGGGTGTTGGGGTTTGATGTTGATGGAAAATATAGTGCACGTGTAAATATCATGCTCTATGGGTTGCTCCAAACCAGAGCAATGAGGATTCAGAAGAGGCAATCCTAGCTGCCGACATACAAGGCCCTGCTCTTCTAACCCCACAGCTACCATGCAGTGGCTCATAGCAAGGATTCATTCTTTATTTCGGAAACACTTTTAGCACGGACATTTTCGCATGGACATTTTCAAGCATATGCAGTATTAGAGAGAAAACCATAAAAAAAACTCCATGTTGCCATCATTCAGCTTTAAACACATTTAACATTATCAGCAAGGATTTTGGAATGAGGTGCATATGAGATCATGACCTAATTCTTTACTTGCTGGCTATGTGACCGAGATCAAATATTGACCCTCTCTTAGCTTCAGTTTTCTTATCTGCAAAATAGGGTTAAAAATGCCATCCACGGTGTGTACGTGAGGATCAGGTGAGACGATGATGGACATAACATATCTGTCACTGTGTCTGTTATATAGTAGAGGGACTCAGTACACACAGTCTACCTCCATGGTGCTCACGCTTGTTTTTAGCACAACAATTGTTTTGTGTAACCCCCCCTAGACTAGGGGCACCTTGAAAGAAGGGTGTATGCCTTTCATCTGCTTCCACTCTGCTTGGCAGATAGCATGTCTTCAAGAGATACTTATAAGCTAACAAGTGAGTAATTGGATAAGATTTCATAGGAGAGATATTGAAAGATGTTGATGTGTGGGAAAAGTATTCCAAGAAGTGTATATCAGAGGTAGAAAAGTCCAACATGTGCTCACAAAAATGATAAGCTGTCTCACTGGTGAGGTCTAGAAGATGAGATTGGAAAGATGCATTAGGTCCATGACATAGACCCTGGTATTTCAACATTATGTGGGTAACAAGGAGCCACTGAGGATTTCTGAAGCAAGTTACTTTTGGTCAGTGTGGCTATTGTCAGTATTTAAATGTGTGGTTTAGAAATATTTGAACAGAATTTTACAGTTAAACAATGTTATAGGTTGAATTGTGTCCCCCGCCGCCTCCAGAAGATATATTTATGTCTTAATCCCTGGTACCTTGAATGTGAACTAATTTGGAAATAAGGTCTTTGCAAATGTAATCAAGTGAAGATGAGGTCATTAAGGTTGGCCCTAACCCAATATGATTGATGTCCTTATAAAAAGTGGGACATTGGGACACAGAGACAGAGAGAGGGAGGGGAGAATGCTGGCAACAGAGGTAGAGATTGGAGTGATGGAGCTGCAAGCCAAGGGATGCCAAGGACTGAAGACCTCCATCAGGGTTTGGGAAGAGGTGAGGGAGGATTCTCCCCTGCAGGTCAAAGAGGGAGCATGGCCCTGCCAACACCTTGATTTCAGACTTAAAGCCTCCAGAACTGTGAGAGAATGAATTTCTATTGTTTTAAGCTACTGAGTTTGTGATACTTTGTTCTTGGCAGCCCTGGGAAACGAGTACAAACGGTTTAAGAGTTCTTCCTGGAAATCTTGTTGACATTATCCATTTGCATAACTAACACTTTAGGTAGACTCTAAAGATAAACTTTGGTCCTGCTCCCCATTGAATGGTCCCAAATGCAAAATTAAGGGAGTCTGGTTTAGAAATGTCAACAGGAAACCATAAATTAGAGGTATAGGGCCAACCCTCTCTGTACTGGGCATAGCTATAGACGTGTAGTATGAGAACGGCATATGGCAGTAGAGGCATTAATATATGCACTTTCTGGCCCAAAGACAAAAGTAAAATGTAGGGACATCCCTTCTGGTTCTCCTGGCTGCCATAGAGCCTCTGGGATTCATGAAGCATGAAGATGCTATACTTTTGAGTGAGTAGTGAGCTGTGTTGATGTTGTGACAGCAGGCTGGGGATGATTTTAGATGCCTATAGTGATGCTCAGAAAACAGGGGAGGCTGGGGGGAGCCCTGCCAGGGGGCTTGGAGCCCATCCAGGTTTGTTTGTCTTACTGTTCAGGCACGTCCCTCAGCTCTGCTTGGAAGCAGCCAAAAGGAACGCTCCGGAAGGATTTCACAGAATACAGGTGGGGACTCAGACAGTTTCCGACTAGTCAGGAGGCATCTCATGGTGAACAGAGTTCACTCCGAAATGAGGGAAATAAATAGTGGTGACTAGAGACCAGTCTTTCGCGACCTGATGTGGAAGATCTTACCCATTGCCCTCACTCAGCCGGAAGTCAGAGATATGCCTATAGCAGAGTTGACAAAAATAAACGGAAAGCAGGTTGTTGGCTCCGCCTCTTTCCAGCTGACTACCACGGGGAGTGGAGTAATTGCCACCTCGGTTCTCAAAAGAAGATCTCACGTCCCCTCCACGCATTTGGTCTGGTTGCAGGAGCTGTCCACGTCCAAGGCAAAGTTAGAGAAGAGAGGGGGGCCAGGCAATTTTATTAACAGAGACGGTTCTGGCATTGCACGGTCAGGCAGTGCTCAGCCCCAGAGCTTCTGCCAAAGCTCTCGGGTTGTTTGGGGGCTCTGAAGGGCTCCTGGACTGTTTCCAAATCCTAAGCATTGGCATTTTTCCCACAGAACAATATGGAGCAGGATCAGATCTCAACCCTATTCACTCTTCTTGGGTTTGCAGTTCCTATTTTGTCTCTGAGATTCCTTCCCTGTTATGGGTTGAACATTTCCCCCAAAATGCACATGTTGAAGTCTCAGTACTTCAGAATGAAATGTTATTTGGAAATAGGGTCGTTGCAGGTGTGATTAGTTAAATTAAGATGAAGTCATTAAAGTGGGCCCTAATCCAATGTAAAGGTGTCCTAATAAAAAGGAAACATTTGGACACAGAAACATGTACAGAGGGAGAAGTCCACAGGAAGACTGGGGTGATGATTCTATAACTCAAGAGACACCGGGGATTGCCAGCAAAGCAACAGAAACTCCGAGAAAGGCATGGAATAGATTCCCTCACAGCCCTTAGTAGGAAATAAAACTCAGAAATCAAGCTGATACCTTGACTCCAGACTTCTTGCCTCTAGAACTGTGAGATGATCACTTTCCTGTTTAAGCCGCACCGTTGGTGGTGCTTTGCTGGGATACCAATACATACCCCATCTTCAAGCATGAAATCAGACACGGGGAACGATGTGCTGAGAGTGGGCTGGCAGGGCAGCGGAGCAGATCTTGGGAGCAGGGTCCAGCAGTGGGGTTGTGATACAGAGGTTTGGGAAGCTGGCACGTGTCCAACCCTCCAGGGACATGATCCACCAACTGTCCCAGACTGTTTTTTTCCAAGCATCTGCCTTGTCCTGCATGCTGTAACAGCCCGCAGGGTAACAGTGATGGGAGAGAGGCAAGGGAGCGAGAATTCCAGGTCACATACATACAGACGAGACACGATAACCAACTCTTTTTAAATTTAATCAGAGAATTGAAGACAGGAAGCTGAAGACTTTCATTCCCTAATGGGTGATGTATTAGGATTCCAAGTATATCCGTTATTCTAAAAATAAAAGTAAACATATGAAGGAAATAAACTAACAAAATAGCCAAGTTTTCCTGAGAAGACTGCTGTTTTCCTGCCTTAGAAATCTTGCTCCCTCAGTGAAACCTTCAATTCTCCTGTAGGCTGACCCTTGCGGTGATAAACAAGACATTCCAGAAATCTGTGTCAAAACCCTTTACTTTCTTCCTCTTTTCACTCTTTTGTCTCCCACCCCAACTCTTAGTAGCTTCTTCATATAAATGAGATAATACATGTCTTAATGCTAATCAATGATTAGCAAATAGATACTTAAGAAATATTCTTTTCATTGTTTCCTGTCTCATAAACGGTCCTTTTTATTATATCTTCTTTAAATATATGTGCCTTTCATAAAATCAGAGGTTGCGGCCTTAATTTTATTTGTGTAATGAAATTTAATTAGTGGCTGACATGTTTGAAAGAGTGAGATTATGTATATATCATTTTAAAAGTGGATTTCCAACTTCAACATTTCTGAAGAAAATTGGAAGATCTAACACTATTCCTGTTGGAAAGAAAACCTGGTTAACATTTGCATTAAGTGTGTATTAGTAACGTTACCCCAAACGGCTGCCTATGTGAAATTCGGCAGAACCCAAAGAAAGCTGCAACAGTAGTGTTGCTTAATTAGAATCACTGGAGACCCACGCCTATGAATACTTTGAGCTTGTGGTTGAAGCTTTCTGAACGCTAATTAATAATAAATCTTTCCTTTTAAATTGTATTTTGTGAGCCAGGTCTCTAGTGACAGAATTGGACAGTGGCTGATGCAATTAAAAAAAAGAATTAATTTTTATTAGCATTCACACTTTGCAAAGTTTGCAAAGTTCCTTGATATGAGGACTGCACATCATCAACTTGGCTTTGGCAGTGATGTGTGTTGGAACCTCAGCAGTGACAAAAGGGAATGAGGAGGAACTGTGGAGTGATCTGATTTTAATACTGTCCTCTGGAGGGGTCATGAGAATAAGTGTCCTAAAGAGGGGGTGGGTAGCAAAACTAAGCTCAATCCAGCCTGGGGTGATAGAAGTTGTCAAAGGCGGTTGATGGATTCCAGCTATGATGATGCTTGTAGGCAAATGGAACTTGGCATCCTTCATGGGAGAATGTCCATCTGGTTTGAAGCAGGAATCCACAGAGGGTGGATGTTGAGCAGCGGGACCTAAGCAAGGGCAAGGTTTAGGTGGTGGGCGGGGCCAATGCTCAGGACCCACAGGGCTGGAAATGGTTCTGGGGGCTGTGGGGGTGGGGCTTAGGCTCAAGAAATAGAAGGGGCCCAGGCCTGCACCCCACCCCCAAGTCTCAGAGGGCATGGGACCTCACATGGGAGCCCAGCAGGCTTCTTGGGCTCGAGTGGGTGGGGCAATCGCCCTCCACTCCTCTGCCACTCCTCCTGGGTGGCTCGTCCTGCCTTCTACTCCTGATCTCCCTGGCCTCCTTCCTATGCCCCCAGGACCCACGTGGCCTGGATGGGGCTTTGCGGGGGGTATCTGCTTGGGAGCTCGGCAGGCTCCCCGGCCTCAGTGGGCCAGGAGATCGCCCTCTGCTCCTCTCCTGTTCTTCCGGGAGAGTCCCTCCCGCCTGCCTCTCCTGATCTCCCTGGCCTCAGGGGCGCCAATCCTGTCTGGCCTCCACTTCTCCTCCCTCCTCAGTCCCTCTACGTCCTACGGGTTCACTTTGGGGTTCCTCCCATCTCCTTGGGTGTCAGAGGCCCTCACGAGCGACCGGCAGGCGCCCTAGTTGTGGGGAGATGTTAACTCTGCGTCTTCCCACACTGCCGTCCAGGAGTGTTGTTTAGAAACCAAAAACTGAAAGGGAGGTGGTTGGTTTTAAGGATGTCTACAAATTAATTTTTTCTTTGGATTTCAAGGTTTTTCTCTTCTGTGTGTCTTGGTCATTTTTGTTTATCTGACACGTGCATGAGCTTGTCCTATACCTGGAAATATACACAGGCCTCCCCACCCCCAGTCTTGCGGAGAGTCAGACATACATGCCCAGAAAAGAAATGCTATGCTCACTCCAAGATGCAGGAGAAGCATCCTCTGGAGGGAGGAATAGGGGTCAGGGAAGGCTTCGTGGGGGAAAGCAATCTTTGCAGAGATCACTGAAGGATGCTTTCCTTGGTGGAGGTTTGGGAGAGCGTATTTTAGGGCAGTGGAGCAACCTGAGCACGACCAAGGGCAGGACACAGGAGCATACCGAGAGTCTGTGGGACAGAGCCTGGAGTCCCACGTATCTGGAGTTGTTTGGGGCAGGGATGGTGGGAGAGGCCATCCACCATGGCTCTGAAAGTCCTGTGTGTTCTTGCTGAGAACGCCTGCCTACTTCCGACCCAGACATCTGAGCAGCCCTGTTTCTTGAAGTGTTTGCTGTGTGCAAGCTTGAGGGCTGAGGTCAGGCTGGCTTGCTTCTGCTTGCTATAAAAGTGGCGAATCCCCAAGTTCAGCGTTCCTTTCCTGTAATGCAACCCCCTGCCTGTGTGGGCATCCACAATGAGCCCTTGCATCACCGCTTGGGGCTTGGGGCACAGGGCAAACCCATGAGAACACGAAGACCTCAAAACTGCTTTTACTAGGAGTGAAAAGACCTTTTGCTCTGATCCTGGAGTCTTGATTCTTTTGCTGGTGTCCATGAAATGATATCAAGCTAATTTATTAGCTTATCATAGGAAAAAATCTCAGAGCCTGCACAGTTCTTGATAAGGGCTGGGAGTTCAGGTTGGGAAGGCAGGTTGCATGTCTGGCAAGAAAAGCCTGGAACCCATTTTGTTCCCATGTGTAATCTGCTGTGGAGACTTGCAGAAGGTGGACGTTGCTGTTCCTCACTTCCTTTCTCTCCAAAGGAAATACTTTTATTCACGGTTCAAGCGTGATGGTGCACATTTACTATTTGCCATTTTTTTGGGGGGGGTGGTATGCGGGCCTCTCACTGCTGTGGCGTCTCCTGCTGCATAGCACAGGCTCCGGACGCGCAGGCTCAGCGGCCATGGCTCACGGGACCAGCCGCTCCGCGGCATGTGGGATCCTCCCGGACTGGGGCACGAACTCGTGTCCCCTGCATCGGCAGGCGGACTCTCAACCACTGCGCCACCAGGGAAGCCCCTATTTGCCATTTTTAGTGAGATGTCTGTTACCTGAGGATGGTCTTGCTCTCTCTTTGTCTCTCTACTGTTTGTGGGTTTAGAATATTAACGAGCAGAAGGGTGCTTGCCTTAGTTAAGCCTTCTTTTTGATAATTCTAGGTTGAATTAAACTGGGGGTATTACACAAGGGTGTGGATGCCCACACAGTGGATGCAGCTGGAGGGGTCAGAGGCAACTGTGCTGATGCCAGAACTTGTTATAATAGAGCATTCAAAGAGCAGTGAGTCCCCAAGGGGTCAACAGGCCACATGAGGTACCAGGAAGTGTAACATTTAAAGCAAAGAGCAGGTCAGAGCCCAGGTATGCAGATAAGAATCAGGACACAAATGCCAGGTTGTAAGGCTAGATGCAAACCCAGAGCATTATATAGAGCCGAGAACCAGGAGACCTGAAAGGGCAAGGCAGGTTCAGGGCAGGGTGAGCAGAGACTCAGCAGTTAGGAAGGACCTTGGTCAGTGAAGTGAGTACCCACCCAGCAGGAGGGTCCTTCCCCAGGCAGAGCCAGTCCCAGGGCAGGGCTCAGAGGAGACTAAGTAAGTGCTTTGCAAGTTAACGCTGGGTTAACTCAGGTAGGTGAAAAGCTGCTTTGAGGATGACATCTTCTTTTTGAAACACTATAATGGATTTTCTTGGAGGAGAATAAGAATGTAGTTCATCTTTCTTGGTGTGTCCTCACTAAACCCCAGCTCTACTGACATTTACACTTTTCAGCAGATCAGACCTTGATGATCTTTGAAAAAGTGATGCTATGGGTGAGAACAGTGCCGTTCAACATCGTGGTACTTGATACCAGTTACAACCTCCAGATACACGTAATAGTCTTTCTGAAATGTGTATCAGGCTATGGAATTAAAAATATGTTTATCATTTAAAATGTGAGATAATGGTTTCGGGAAGCTGACAATATAGAAATCAGTTTCTAAAAAAGGTGCTGTCTAGAAATAGACACATGCTCCCTCCATCCCCTCCGTCCTGGCACACATAACCCAAAATTTGGACCCTCACATTTGTAACTCATTTGCATACGTAAGTGCCAGTTGGCAGTATTTTGAATACTTCAGCACTTCTCTGCATCCGTTTGAGTTGGGGCTGCTACCGAAGCCCTGTTTCAACGTGTTTTGTTTTTCCTGCCATTTCAAAATGAAGTCGTGAGGTTGGGACCTCTTCCAAGAAGGTTCAGAAAGTAATTTATTTTCACCTTCTTCCTGTCCTAATTCCATCTCATTCGGTGCCTCTCTGAAGCTGTAACTAGAGGTCTCTTGGTCATTTCAGTGAATCCCAGAACGTGTAACATTGACTTTGGTGTAACATTTGGGAAGCCAGCCAGGGAAGATGGACATTTTGGCTTCTGTTAGCATCATGTAGAGATTTTCAAAGAAAGCAAAAACAGGCTAGAATGGGGCAAGGAGAAAAGCACATCACACAAATTCCATTTTCCCTAACTTTGAGTTCTTTTTCTAGGTTAAATCTGTGTGCTGAGATAGATGTTATTTTTTCTTTTTCCCTTCTTTCCTCCTTCCTGACCCTCACATTTCTTTTCTTTTCACCTCCAAGAAGGTACTCGGTAACTGATACACAAACGTTTGACTGAGTGATGGCACGGTTGGTTTGCCAACAGCAAGGGGGTAAGCTGGCAAAGGTCTTTGAGTGGAATAATTTAAGGACAGGATGATTTTTCAACTTAATTTTTAAAAAACTTTTATTGGGGTATAGTTGATTTACAATGTTGTGTTCAATTTAATTTTTACTTTAAATCTATTTTTAATTTGTAAGGTCATACCTTAATGGTTACAAATAGGAATACAGGGAGACATGTCACCCTTTCCTGGTTCCAAAGCCACCAGTCTCCTCTCCTCTTTGCTAATTGTGGGTTTCTCTTTACAATTTCACAGGCATTTTATGCATATACAATTGTTACAATGGAAGGTTAGCATTAGCCACCAAGGAACAGTATCAGATGCTTTCAGAAGGAGGTGACACATAGTATGTCAGCTGGTGAAGCTGATCTCTTGCTTCAGGCAAAGATTCTATTCATGCTCCAATAAAAGAGACTTGGACCTAGAGTCTATCATACAGAGTGAAGTAAGTCAGAAAGAGAAAAACAAATACCATATGCTAACACATATATATGGAATCTAAGAAAAAAAAAAAGGTCATGAAGAACCTAGGGGTAAGACGGGAATAAAGACACAGACCTACTAGAGAATGGACTTGAGGATATGGGGAGGGGGAAGGGTAAGCAGTGACAAAGCGAGAGAGAGGCATGGACATATATACACTACCAAACGTAAGGTAGATAGCTAGTGGGAAGCAGCTGTATAGCACAGGGAGATCAGCTCGGTGCTTTGTGACCACCTAGAGGGGTGGGATAGGGAGGGTGGGAGGGAGGGAGACGCAAGAGGGAAGAGATATGGGAACATATGTATATGTATAACTGATTCACTTTGTTATAAAGCAGAAACTAACACACCATTGTAAAGCAATTGTACTCCAATAAGGATGTAAAAAAAAAATTTATATGCTGCTGGTGGGATAATAAATTGGTATAATAATCTCAAAAAGAAAAAGAGGCTTTGTGCTTTGAAAGTCAGGAAATGTGAAGTTCAAAGGCATTGTCGGGATGGAGAGAGAGAATATAGGCTGCTGACAATTCAGGGGTTAGAAAAACCTTTCTTGTAGCCTCTGATACCTGTATCCAGATAAAAATAAGATGAAGGTGGAAATCAAGGGCCACCAAAGTACCTGAGTCATTTTTCCGAGGTGGGAAACCAGCTCTGGGTCTGGAGAGTCAGACCAATTAATGGACCTTTGGTTGGAAATGTGTATAAAAGTGGGGGATTTTGCTAAAACGCCATTGCTGGTTCGATCGGTCCGGGGTGTGGCCTGAGAGTGTGCATTTCTAACAAACCTCTAGGTGCTGCTGGTCTGCACTTTGAGTACCAAGGACCTAAACAGACCCTACCTTCCGAGATTCTGTTTCCACGGGTGTAAGACAGAGCTCTGCTTTTTGATGACCTTCCCTACGTGGAAAGGTAATTCTGATGTAGGTTGACCTCAGAACACACTTTGAGAAACCCAACTCTTATGCCTGGAATTTTTTTTCCTTCATATAAACAGAGTGGAGAACATTATCACAGAGGAAGATAGAAAAGGCTTGGGGAGGTGTAGGATGAAGCTGCGGGACGATGCATGGGGGGAGGGGAGGGATTTTGAATCAAATACATATCCTGCAATTGAAATGTAATTTTGCTTCTCACCAGTGAGAAGACTTTCCCAGAAGGAGGATCACGGGCCTTCCTCCACTTCTCTATTGTAGGCTTTGGGATAGTAGACACAGAGAATGTCACTCAACACACCATTCCTTGAAATGTCCCCTTCTCCATGAGCTTTGGTCCCAGTCATGTAATCTTCCACTTATCCCAATGAAGCCAATGTGCTTCCTTGTATCATCTCATCCCAGGACACCCAGATGCCCTCACGAAGGCTGATTTTGTCCCCGGACTCAGATTTGGCTTTCAGATGTACAATGTGCAAATGCTTAAAGGGCAATGTGCCCAGATTTCCGACACAGTCCTGACCTCTGTTCAGGCCATTGGTGGGCACCACTTCAGAATCAACCTGGTTCCAGTAAAATAAGTAAGTAACGTCTGTTTCCATTTCCTGGGAAACTGGTCTCTTTCTATAAAATCAGGCTTTTCCGGGAGGGCTTCCCAGAACATCTCCTTCTGGCAGGGTAGTCACGGACACAGTGCTGCAGTATGTACCTGCTTCTGGGCTCCCTGGGGCAGTGGGTCAAGGGTCCACTTGATGTGATGGAGGGACAATGGCAGCGGCTGTGATGGAGAATTTTGGCAGGCATCTTTGTCTCCTCGACAAGGAGACCCCTGTCCCAGGACCTCCATGTAGAGGTGACTGCCCCTTTTTCATCATGGTTCGTCAAGCCCCAGCTGAACAGGGTGCGGGAAGTAGCCTAGATTGAATTCTTTGCTGCTTTGTGCCCTCTTCTGTCCAGTGAACTGCTTTTCGTCACAACAACCTGACCACACACAAACCCCCGAAGCAGACCGGGGGGATGAAGTTCTCCATAACCGTGCACCTGCCATTGCTAATGTAGGAAGTGAAAATAACATCAATGCACTCCATCCCACGCAACAAAGAAACGCCAGCCCCCAAAAAATCCCCTTGCAAAATGCCACCGAGACACCCACTCAGCCTGCACCCTTACGCAAGCACAGCAGCTGAGCACCTGACATGTGGCACATCACCCCGTGTACCTCACGTGCCTTCTTGCTTGGACAGGAGCAGGGAAATTTAAGCATTGGCACCCAATGCACAGCCTTCCGGTTTCTCTACTTTATTTAACTCTTGCAGCATCTCTTTGAGGTGGTAGTAAATGTCTTATTATTATTTTCCCTCGTAGTAAAGATTACACAGCCCATGTTATGGTTGAATTGTGTCCCCTGCTACAAGTTCATATGTAGAAGTTGTAACTCGTAGTTCCTCAGAATGTGCCCTTATTTGGACATAAGGTCATGGCAGATGTCATTTGCTAAGATGAGATTATTAGGATGGACCCCAATTCAATGACTAGTGTCCTTATAAAGTAGAAAAATTTGGAAGTAAACATACCAGACCTACACATAGTGTTCTCCCTGTGAAGATAAAGGCAGAGATGAGAGTGATGTTTCTACAAGTCCAGGAATGCCAAAGATGGCCAGCAAAGCACCAGAAGCTGGAGGTGACACATGGAACATATTCTCTTTCAGAGCCCTCAGAAGGAACCAACCCTGCCGACACCTTGATCTTGGATTTCTAGCCCCCAGAACTGTGAGACAATTCATTTCAGTTAAGTCACCCAGGTCCTGGTACTTTGTTACAGCAGCCCTAGCAAACTAATATAGCCCCCAAGCAACAGCATGGGGACATAAAACAGGTTTTCTGGATCCTTCTCTACTAGTGCTATAGGCATGTTGTACCAAGGGGGAGCTGAGAATGCGAGGGTCATGGCAATGTTAACATTTTAAAAGCCAATGAGGAAGCATTTTTATCTCCCCAGTTCCCCACTTTAGACCCACTCAGCAAATCAACTTATACATAAGCATTCCTTTCTGCACCCAAATCTCCTTCAACAAGGCTTTGGACACTTATTCCCAGGCTGTATACAGTATTGCTGCACTAGCAAACTATCTCAAAACACAGAAACTTAATACAAATTGTGATTTACTACATCTCATGGATTCTATAGTTCAAGAATTCAGGCAGGCTCATCTGGGTGATTCTTTTTCTCCCCCTGGCATTTTCTAAGGTCCATAAGTCATCCTCTGCTGGTGGAAGGGCTGGTCTGGAGAAACCAGGACCACCTGACTCACATGTCTGGTGCCTTGGTGGGGATGACTGGGAAGTAAGGCTCTGGTGACTGAAATCCTTTCACGTAGCATCTGAGCACGGTGGCTGCAAGTTACTAGGACTTCTTGCGTGGACACTGGCTTTCCCTGGAATAAATGTCCCAAGAAAGCCAGGTAGAAGTTGCATGGCCTTTAATGACCTAACCTGGAAAGCCACAATTACCATTTCCATCACAGTCCATTGGTCAGATTGGTCACAGAGGCCCACCCAGATTCCGGGGCAGGCTTCAAAGACCTTACCTCTTGATAGGATGAGAATCGAATAATGTGCAGCCATTAAACAACAGCCACATTCTACCTTCCCATCACTCTCTCTCTCTCTCTCTCTCTTTTTTTTTTTTTAAATTTTTTGGCCATGCCTTGTGGCATGTGGGATCTTAGTTCCCTGACTAGGGATCGAACCCGCAACCACTGCATTGGAAGCACGGAGTCGTAACCACTGGTTGGCCAGGGAAGTCCCCACATCTCTTGGGTAGCAAAGGAAATGAAGAAAATCTCTAATTTTTTCCAGTCTCTACTCTAGTACTTCCAGGGCTAGGTACCTGGGTGTGAGGTACCCCCTGAGAAGCACTCCTAGTTTCTTATTTGCATTTTTTATAGCTGAAACTGTACCCGTGGAGATAAAAGTCTGAGCCCTTGTGGAAGGTCCGGTTTCAGGCCAGGAACCTCTTAGGAAGCCCAGATGGAAACAAAAAGGGATGAACAGGATCTCTTCACAAGTCAGCAAGCTCCCAGATATTTATTGTCTTAGCTTGTCATCTTCATGCTTCAGGAATTAGTTCGCCTCCTCCCAAGGACTCTTTCATTCAGTATCTCTTCAAAGCAGCCATGAGCGAAGCTCTCACCTGTTCTATTTATTGTCTTCTGGGGATCCAACGACAGGCTGAGTATCCAGAAAAGCAAAGCTCCTGGAAGAAGTGGAGGCCACATCACCAACCTGTGCCCTTCTTAAAACGTCAGCTCTACAAAGTGCGTGGGAGGAGGGGACTGGACTTCCTGTTGGCCTCCTTTGGCACTTCTATGTGTTGTTCTAATCTCTCTCTCTACTTGCATCTTGGTCTGGTGGTCCCCAGATTGTCCAGGTAACCTGGAAGGGTGCCTCTAGCTACAGAAGCCTAAAGCTAACGAGGCCCATTAGATTCAGAGCATCCTACCACTTACTTGATCCTCTAAGACAAGCACAATAAAAAACCAGACCATACGCAATTGTTATTTAACCAGAATATTATTATCTTGTGTATGTGTGTGTGCACATGTGTGTGCCTGTGAGTGAGTGAGAGAGAGAGAAAGGGAGAAAAAGAGAGAGTCTTACATCCCCCTCTAGGGAGTAAGTTCCTCGAAGATAGGAAGTGTATGATATTTACTTTTGCCTTTGCAAAAACCCATAGTAATGTATTCAGCCTATAGCAGGTAATGCGTTCGGTATATAGCAGGTACTCACCAAATGTCTGTAGGAAGATGGAGGGGAGAGAAGAGAGATTAATCAAGTCAAGTCTACTTTTTTCATTGCTTTCAGGATTCCCAGTTGAATCTTGAATGTATGCTCAAGTATATGGTGGAATGCGGAACAGGAGTAGAGAAGGGGGGAGGTGTCATGGTTGAAGCTGGAGCCCTTGAACTAGAACAAGACTGGTGGTTTGGTGGGTGAGTAGGTCGGTGGCCAGGTCACCTGGGTTAGCTTTGGACATAAGTGGTAGAGACAGAAAGGGGAACTAGACTGATGGCCCATCTCAAGCATGAAGAAATTTTATCAGGTGCTCAAGTTCAAGTGCTCTTTGAAGAGATGCAGTGATAGGCAGTCCATCTTGGGTTTCTCATGAAGGAAAATGCTGGCTTCTGTACGTTATTCAAAACCCATTGCCTATGTGTCCTGCACAGGCCCATATCTGCCACCCACAAGATATCTTCTCCTCCCTCACCTCCCTGCAATCTGCCGGCGAGCCCTCAGCTCCAAGTATTCTGCTGGAACTGTCCTCTAAAGTGTGCTGGTAAACCTGGATTCCCAAATGGGTGAAATCTTCCTAGTTTTGATTCTTCTAGATGTCATCCTTCAACAGTTCCCTATCTATACTTTCCTTGAAAAAAGTTCCTTCACTATGTAAATTAGAGTGGCTTGTTATCCACTCAAAAGTCCATTAGTCCACGGTAGTTCCTGTTGCTCTGGTGGAGATCTTGGAGGCTTGTAGTCAGACAAGCAACCTCAGGATGTCACTGTTTTAGAAAAGCTTGGTGTCAAGGTGGTGGCCAAGCTGGATGGGGCAGTAGACTGAGTCAGGGAGATAGTCAGGAAGCTTGGGAGTTAATAAAAGCTGATATGGACACGAAAGCCATTTTGAAGAAGAATAGACAGCTTTGAAGAAGAGCTGAAAACATCTGACTGACTAGATAAAGGAAAGGAATCTGAGATGGTTTCTAAGATGTTTAGCTGTGTGATTGTGATGTTACAGCTGACAGAAACTGAGAAGTCTGAAAGGGGACTTGGTTTGGGGAAAAGACCAGAGTTTGGTTTCCGACTTGCTAAGCTGGAGGTGTTCTGATTAAGAACTATGACATTGTGGACTAGGGTTCGTGGTCCACATGAAACTTCCCCTCCCCTCCTTCTGTGCCCGAGGAGGAGCTGTGATCTGGTCCACATCGTAAGCAGACCCAGGCATTTGGGGTTAAGGTGCCAGGGAGGAGTGGGCTGGTTAGTTCTTTCTCTTCTGCATGCAAGGACCATTTCCTCCTTGAATCGCCTCCAACTTAGAACTGTCTCTCATGCAGCTGGTGTGGTAAGGCGGGCATTGGAACTTTCCCTGCTATGGAGGCATTCCATTCCATCTTTAAACACTTCTAACCTTTATTTTTTTCTTGGGCCTTAAATTAAATGTAAAAATTAATCTTTATATTTCATCTGTGGTCCCAGAGGTAGCAGACCAGGTAGATGTCTGAGTGCAAACTTCCAACGGGAAGTAATGCTCCTTTGCCTTGGGATATAGCAGGAGGGTGAGTCCACAATCTAGGAGTTGAACAGTCAAGGAGTTGAACTTGGGCTTTTTTTTTTTTTATGACTAATGTATAATTTTGTTGGTGCTTAAGAGAGCAGAGAGGTGGGGAATATAAAATAGCAAGTTACTCATGTTTTAGAGGATAATCCAGAATATATTGTTGATGAAACTCGTGAAGGAAAATGTGTTGAAAGAAAAGACAAAGAAGCAGAAGTATCCTATTACAACCCAGCAATTCCACTCCTACACAGTTACCAACAATAATAGGCACATCCATTCACAAAAGACATCTACAGGAATGTTCATAATACATGAAAGCCAAAAGTAGAAGCAACCCCAAAGCTGATCAACAATAAATGAATAAATGGATTGTGGTTTCTTCCTTCAAGGGAATATTATACACCAATGAGCATTAACAGACAATAACCATAACCAGCATGGCTGAATCTCACAAGCAAAATGCGGAGTAGAAGTGGCCAAATTCAAAGGAGGACATACGCTATGATTACATCTATATGAAGTTCAAAAAATAGGCAATGTTGTTTTTGCTTTTAGAAGTCAGGAGAGTAGTTACCTTCAAGAGGGGAGCACAAGTGTCTTCTGGGATTCTGGATTTTTTTTTTTTTTCTGATCTGGAAGCTTTTTATACACGTGTGTTCATTTAAAAAAATTTTGGAGTGAACACTTATGACTTGCATCTGTATATATTTTATACTGTGATAACGTGCAAAAAGAAAAAACAAAATCACAGGGCGTATCTTTGGGGAAAGCTCTCTTTTAGAAGTGAAGTACAGAAAGATAAATTAGAAAAGAAGTCATAAGAAAAGTAGCAGAATTGCTTTATTCAATTCTACAGTTGTTAAGAGGAAGTCTTGAGAAATTGTAGGGAATGACATAAAAATGTTTAACTTGCTATGTCAAAACAAAGAAGTAATAATATCAAAAGTCAGGCAACAACCTGAAAGATATATTTACAGCAATAAGGAACTGGTTCACTCAGTTATGGAGGCCAAGTTCAGCCCTAGGAGAACTGATGGCATATTCCAGTCCGAGTCTGAAGGCCCAAGAACCAGGAAGGCCAGGGGTGGTAAGTTCCAGTCTGAGTCCGAGTCCAAAGGCAGGAGAAGACTGATGTCCCAGCCCAAAGAATTCTTTCTTACTCAGTCTTTTATTCTGTTTGGGCCTTCAAGGGACTGGCTGAGGCTCACCCACACGCTGGGGGGCGGGGCAATCTGTTTTACTCTCTCTGCTGATTCAATCTCATCCAGAAGCACCCTCCCAGACATACCCAGAAGTAGTGTTTAACCAAATACCTGGACGCTCCATGGCCCAGTCAAGCCGACAGCTATGACTAAATATAAATGAGCAAAAGGCATGGATAGAGGATATGAATTGTTGATAATGGCAGAAGCCATCACAAGTCCCACAGAATATACTCATATACACTATCATTTATGTTAGTTCATCACAATCTGGAAGTGTTCATGTAATAACCAATGACGTTTCTAGAGGAACATGTAAAAAACACTAAATGAAAATGAGCTTTAGGAAACTGAGCTCACTTGGTCAAAGCTTTTACCTCTCTGTGCCGTAACTCTACTGGATTGCAAGGTGTTTAAGCCAAGGGCTGTGGCTTTTGCATTTCTGCATCTCAGCACCTAATGCAATCTCTGAGCTCACGAATAAGCCCCTCATAACACAGGTACGTTGTAAGTTCGGTGGGCTCGGTGCGTTATGGTCCAGGGGGCTCGCCGTCATGCCAGGCTTCCCGAGAGGGGGGATGCACAACTGTCACTGGAAATGGCTGCATTGATTCCTCTGGAAAAGTCAGAGATGACTTTTGACACGTCAGTAAACTCACTGCTCATGGGCCCCTTCCTAACCAGGTCTTCTGACGTGCAAATTTGTCTTAGAGTCTACGGATGATCTAAATCTCATTAAAACTTAGATAGAAAATGTTATGCCTTTAACTGAAAATCCCTAGTTCATTTTAAGACTCAGAGTTGTTACAGATAAGACAGAATATATCATTTTCATAAAATAACAGGTAGATATTAATATCAATAATTTAAAACTATCGCTAGGAGGAATTTCAAGAGAAAAGAAATCACAGTGGTTTGTAGGGCATTGATATACATGACGCACACCTATATTTTCTAGGTATCTATGCATATCATTTGTGTGGTAATTACATTGTCTATTGCAACTAAGTGCCACAGGTATTTAGTTTGTGATACTTTTACACTTTTTCCTCTTGGGAGAACTAATTACAAACAATTTAATTAAGCTCTCTTACTCATTAATGTTCTAGTAGCTTAGCAAGTTTGGGTTAGCTCAGCAGGTTACAAAGGTTTAATTTTATCAGTTATCCTCCCATTAACTCATATACCATCAGTACTATGGTTGTTTTTTTATCCTTCTCTGCCTGGGGTACTGACAGAATTTAAAATATCATTAAAACTAAGAATTCAGGAAAGACTCTGTTAGTTGCCACCTGTCCTGATGAGGCTTGGATATCCATTTTGAATCTTTAGAATACAAGATTAAGGACTTCAATAATGTTCTCTTCAATAAGACCAAACAAACAAAACCCATATTTTATTTCTGATTAGAGTTAGAGCAATAACATATGGTTTTCATTAGCTTTGTGAGAAACATAGATTTCAGAGAAAAAAAACCTGTTCTATAATTCATTAGAAGCTCAAACACTAAAGATATAAGTTTTGGCTAAAAGAGTACCAATAAGGAATATATTTAACACAGGGACGAGGGGGAGAAACACAAATCAGGTCTCAAGCAAATATTTTTCTATGTATTCTTTCCGAGGACATTATACAGAGGCACGATTTATACTTTGATCTCAGGTATCACTAATACAGACTGCCCAGAATTGAATATATGAGCTTGTGAAGTTCCAGCTTGTTAATAGTTAATGCAGTTTTTTGGTATTATTTTTTAGCTGACTGACATTTTTTTCAGGTGTAAATGGTTAAGTAAACCAGGAGCAATTAGCTTCCTGATTTAAATAGTAAATAAGGAACAGTTCATGTTGTACCAAGCTGTTTTTCTCCAACACTCTGGCCATGAACCTTATGTTCTCTTATTAACCATGATGTTTACTAATAATTATTGGGCTTGAATCTCCTTTCTGTACTTGGCCATACAGGAGGATGGAGGCCACGCCTTGTAATGCTGTGTTTACTTAAGGAAAAATGGTTATGAAAGGAAAGACACTTTGGGTTTATTTATTTCTTTGTTTTCAATTCTACAAGGCTTGAAGTAACTTAGTAATTTTTTTATTTTTGAACTGGATAAATTCTATATTCTGAGAATGTATCCAGAAATAATTACATATTCAAAGGGAATAGGATAAATTCAAAACACCTTTGTAAAATTAACGGGAAAATAGAAATACTATTCCTTTAATAACTTAATGTACAGATTAGTTAAATTCAGGTTAACAAAAATATTTCTTGAAAATTGAAAGAGGAAAAGCAAGAGCTGAGAAAGGGACAATGGGCCTCTGAAGATGAGACCCAGGACAAGTTGCAAGATTGAGCAAATCAAAATATAGAACCCTCAATTAACTTTGAATTTCAGATAAGTAAAAAAATAATATTTGGGGATAGGTTTGTCCAGTACAATATTTGGGATACTTTTATCCTGAAAAAGTAGTTATCATTTATCTGAAATTCAAATTCAACTGAGCATCCTGTATTCTATCTGGCAACCCTAGAAGCAGGGAACTTGGGTGATGGGTTCAAGGTCAGGAGCTACCTTGTGGCACATTCACCCTTGGAACTTGGGTCTCATAAAATCATATTATTTCCATTCTATGGCATGTTGCTCTACATAATTCTCCTATGGACAAATATCTTTAATCAGTGGTTTTTAAAAATAAAAACCTTTTGGTCTCATTTTTCAGATGTTTCACGTCCAAAGACATTTTCTATTCCATAAAATGACACTATTAAAAACCTTAATGTAAAAGCCACACTCGGCTCTCCTGATTATTCTGTAAAATGGTTATTTTAACATAGAATATCAAAATTGTTCTTCACTCTGTGACTTTATAGCCAAGTAATTTGACCGTGTATTAAAACTTAAGGAGAATTATGAACAGGGAAATTACAAACAGGGATCGGACTTGCAATGTAAAACTTTGAACACTCATAAAATCCATATTTTTCCTCCTTGTTACTATTTTACCACCAAAAATGAAAGTAGAGGGTGGCTACTTACTGATGAAATGTACAGACACTGAAAAGACAATGATTTTTGCAGCTGAGAAATCTAGGTGGAAACGGGCAGTTGCTTATTTCAGTGGCTGTGATTTTATAACCTAAAGCTGTGTTTTCTGGCAGGAAAATTCAGTGCCTGGATCAGAAGTGTGAAGACATGAGGTCCTCTGCAGGATGCTGAGAAACGAGGCTGGTGATTCCCATAGCCTTTGAGAACAGGCACTGACAGTAGCTAGTTTAAAATTTAAAAAAAAAAAGAAACCAAAACCAAACCAAACCAAAACAAACAAAAAAAGCACTTAAAATCCAGAGTCTAAAAACCACGCTCACACCATCTTGATGCTTTATCTGAAAGGGGAATAACAAAGGGAATGATTTGTTTCCCTCTGTGCCTCTGTGAGTTAGGGGCTGGGAGGGTGATCAGTGATGGGTGGAAGGGGCGCTGACCTATTGAATACAGTGCAATTCGGTGAGCTTGTATTTGCTAGGCTAGGCTTTCAGGCTTCCATGATCTTACCCTCTAGCAAGGAAGACAATCTGGAAACAGATGGGCTACCAAGTTTGTTCTAGTGGTGAGCATGCAAAGTGTCACGGAAATTCAAAGGAGGGACCCTTTGTGGAGGGCTCAGAGGTTTCTTGCGGATGGTACTTCGTTTCCTTCCAGAGATCTGTATCAAACTATTTGCAAATGATGTGTTAGGCTATCTGAGATTTGCATCACAATGATATCACAGTGAGAGAGGGAAAATGAATGAAATACGTTAGCCATGAGTTGATATTAGGTGGAAGCTGGGTTTGAGAGCACGGAGGTTAATTATACATTCTGTCTATTTGCTATATTTGAAATTGTCCATAATAAACAGGAAGGAAGTTTGTGTGTGTGTGTGTATCTGTGGAGACTGAGATAGAGATAGAAAGACAGCGAGAGATTAAGATTATAAAACAAGGCAAAGGTGCCTGGGGAAAGTGGAACAGCTCAGAGAGAACAGCTTGTTTCAGGGCACCAATCTGCAAACGGATCAGTTTTTGCTCAGTGACCCCAGGAATGTGAAGGAGGCAGAGGCACCAACAGGGGAAGCTCCCAGCATCACTTCTGGCAACTAGTGAAAGGTCTTTCAAGGCTGGAATACGGGGAGTTCAACTCGTTTACTCACCAAGTCCACCAGACCTGCCCACTCTGGCTCACCTGTAAAGCCTATTATACCTTGATGGTCAAGTTCTCAGAGACCTACTTCCTAGGGCCTGGCAAGGGCAACTTGGACAACCACTGCCAGACCGACTGGACGAATTATCCTACCCAGAGTGTTAGAGAAGGATGCGGTCATCCTGGTCTCCCTCCGAGAAAAGTTCAGGTCCATGGGCTCTTGGGCCAACGTACATTTGTTCTCTGTGGTTCCAGCACCCTTGGTTCAACATGGCCAGTACTGGTCAATCCCAGCTGTCTGCCGAGCACCAGCCTGGGTGGGCAGAGGGCAACCGGCTCACTGTTCCCGTCTCTGGGGGAGTTTCAGGGTTTGTTGATTACTTCACAATCTTGCAGGGAGTGAGCAAGGGAGCCAGCAGAGCATAACCTCTCAGGAAGAGAATCGAGTGTACCTTTTTTAAACGTAGCCATTTAGTCACAAAAGCAAGCTGAGTTGGAAACCAGTCCCTCCCTGTCCTTCCTTGGCTGGGTAATCTAATTTGAATGCAAGGCAGTCTGGCAGTTGCAAATGCTAGCTGGCAATAGAAGCGCATTTTCATTGACTTCCTGGGATTCTTTGCCTCCCTCAAATATTTTGGATACAGAGAACATGGCACAGATTCTTCTGCCGGTGCTAATGATGAGAAGAGATGCATAATGGGGAGTGAGCCTCATCCAGACCGAGAGAAGCAGGGTCGATGCACGCAGCTCGCCCGAAAGGGAGGCTGCTTCCAAGGCTGCCAGGCTGGCGACCAAGAGCCGCAGAGACTGTGATATCCAAGTGTCGCGGCTCCAGAGTCGGTGGAGTCTGCCAGTTGAACACAATCAGCAAGCGCGACTTCTCAATTGTGTTGACAGATGAGGGAGAAAAAAATCAAATAGATGTGAGAGCTCTGTTGATCCTGCTGCAGTGTTTTGCAATATTATGTCTATTGATTTGCTTTTTGTTCCTGAGTTCTTGCGTGGAGGGTGTTCTGCGTTGCCTGTCAACTCGGCAAGCCTGCACTCACAGCTGCTTGTCAAGGGAGAATTTCTACACAAATCACCCTAACCCGTCCCACAGGGGACATTAGGCCAAAGATACTCTGTTGTGCTTTAATGGAAAGGGGGGAAAAAAAACTGTAGCATGTGGCTCAATTGTCTTTTTATAACAACTGGTTATAGCTTTTGAATTCCGTAACGGGGTGCAGCCCGTTGTCACTGGTTTTGTGAGTTCTTCTACCTTCCAGGAAGGTAGGCCGGGTTTTTGCAGCCGTTATTTGTTGTCATGGCTGACCCTCCTGTGTTATAAATTCCCATGGCCTTATAATACATTGCAACATCTCTCCAATTAAGATACAGCAGACAGTCATCTTAAGGGTGTATTGTTATTTTAAAAGAATGTGACACCTCCAAGCTCGCCACAATCCTTAAAGACATAGAATTGATCTTTGCTATTTTGACTTTCTCCCTCTGGCTGTACCTGCTCCATTCCTGGGAACATGCTTCCCAGAATGGAATACCGTCCCCGCCTGGATCAGTCTTCTTTAGCTGGACCACTCATCCCAGGCCATTTTAAATTCTAAACTTTAATGTTAAAATGGACTAGTCTCAAAAAGTCTTATGTCTAATGTAAGGGAAAGAGATTCAGGATAATTCAGGACTGTGTGATAAGCGATTTATACTCAGTCCTTTGTATCACTTTGACTTTGGAGAGAGGGCCTTATCTAAAAAAATGACATTACTCGATATTCTGTGATAACCTATATGAGAAAAGAATCTGAAAAAGAGTGGATACGTGTATATGTATAACTGAATCACTTTGCTGTGCACCTGAAACTAAGACAACATTGTCAATCAACTAGACTCCAATAAAATTTTAAAAAACTAAAAAATTTTTTAAATGGCAATCATAGCAAGAAATTTGAAAGCCATGGCAAGAGAGTAGGTGAAGAATTTGGGGCCCCAGGACTTGGGAGCCCCCCTCAAATCAAATGTCATACTCAGCTTTCTTTTTCTGCTACATGTAGCTCCAGTCTTGCAATATATCAGAATTATTAAACACATCCCTACTCCCCAGCTCCGTGTTTATTAATTTGCTTTTAAGTCTTCCACGAATGGGAACAGTTGTGGAGTCTCTTGGTTCAGCGTCCCTGCATGTGGGCCTCAAGGAACCCTCTCTATGGAATGGGTGTCAAGCTGGGCTGAGAAGCTCCAGAAGACAAAATCACATACATCTTGGCTATTAAAAAAAAACCAAAAAACAACTGCATTGTCAGCGTGTGTTCACCTGCACAAATTTCTTCTTGGTATTACATATCGAGGCCCCTGTGTCCAACTCATTGGCTGGTAGAGAGTTAGGTGCATTTAGGGAGATGCATTACTTTTCTGCAAACAACACAGGGACTGTTAAACAGCAGGAAGACAGCTCAATTTTAAACAAAATCTACGGGCCCTGGATGAACGCCCCTCCCTCAATAACTAACAACCAGGGAATTTCTTAGGCACTGGGAATTAGAAAGGCTGATTTTAAAGTTAATGACAATACATAAACAGGTACTTAAAAAGATAATTATTTGACATTCTTTTGGAACTTGAGTGAAAATTGCTTTCTAAGGACAGAAGCTCCTTCCAGAGGATCTCATATGACTTAGTACACGATGAAAAGGCATGTATCACACCCCAAGCGGGACTCTTTTGTAGCCATGCATCCTTTAAAAAAAAAAAAAATCAGTGTTTGCAGCTCTTTATTCTATCTCCTGTTCTGTTATTTCCTCTCTCCAGAGTCTCCTGCTACCTAAAATGTCATAAATATCATTATGGGAGAGAATGTGGTCTAGTGCAGTTTTATTAAAAAGTCTCACGCTTTTTGCAGCCAAATCATCACCAACATATGCTGTTCCCAGCCTGTCCTCTGTTCCAACAGGTTCACAGGGAATAACATCAGTAGCATTGAAGCTTCACAAGTTTTCAGATGCGGTTTTATTCATTTAGACAAATATCCATTCAGCGCCCGCTGTGTGCACAGGATGCTATAAATACAGGGTAGGATTTTTAACAATAAATCTCTGTCCTCAAAATGCTGACCATCTAGGTGTGATTGGACATTCACGGGAAAACATTTCTAACCATGCTCTAGCGAAAGGCAGGCATTTCAAGAAGCTGCCATGGGGCCAAGGCTGATTCCTGACACGGAGGATGCCTCCCATCTTTACAGGTTTGGGAGGTTGTGAAGTCTGGCCACATTTAATCCTGCCGGCACGTCTGTGATATAGGTGTTTGCATCTCTATTCTACAGAAGCAGAAACTGAAATCCAGGCAAA
The DNA here is from genome assembly GCF_003676395.1 of Aethalodelphis obliquidens. Lineage (NCBI taxonomy): Eukaryota > Metazoa > Chordata > Mammalia > Artiodactyla > Delphinidae > Aethalodelphis > Aethalodelphis obliquidens. The sequence goes on along the minus strand of NW_020837963.1, from coordinate 10,755,595 downwards.
TTAAATGGCTTGCCTAAGACTCCAAAACCGGTAAGTGACTGAGCCCAAGCCCTGTAGAGGCCACATGGGGTAATAAAAAGGCAAGAGTGTGGGGTCTGACCTGACTTAACCTTAACCTCCACTCTAATTCTTTCTAGCTGAGCAATCTCTGCTGCATCTGTAAGCTGAGAATGATGAGCCCTACTTCATAGGGTTATTGTGAGAATAAAATGAGGTGCATTGTGCTTCCCCGAGTTTAAGATATCACCTACCATAAGTGGCATCATTATTTTGTTTCACTAAGAGAAAAATGCCAGTTAATTTCCAAATACAATCTTTCTTATTACTTAGAATTTATTATTTATTCAAAGAGCTCTTTTAGACTTGTTTAGACATAGGTCTTTGAAAAATCAAATCTGACCTTGGTCATACGTAAACGGGGAAATATAAGAGAAATGAACAAGCCAAGGGTTCCTAGACTTCTCATCTGATCTTTCGTACCAGCTTTTGGACTCAGAGTTCTTGATGTCTCTGCTTTTTCCACAACTTCACCCTCTGGGCTTGCACGATCGATGGTGATGCAGTGTTTCCTAAAAGGATGTTCTATTCTTACATCTGGGATTTCTCCCAGGATGCTCTCACAAACATGTTTTGATTTGGGGGTGTCAATCGATAGAGGTTTTCAAATACTAACCAACACTTTTATTCCTTCTTCAAATGGTCCTTCAGTGTTTTGTTGACTGAAATGCCAAGGGGTTGGAGTTGTCCAGTCATTTTACCAAGAATAATAACTGGACAATGAGAATTATGTCATGTCTGCTGGACGGTCAGTAGTGATGGCCAGATCCAGTAGATTGTGAGGGGCATCCTGATTCCAGAGGCATTAAGATGTAAAAAATACTGTATATTTTAGAATCCATGAGATACAGATCTACAACAGTACAGTACCATACGTACTCCATACTTAGTAGATGGCTTTAAAATAATGGTTCTTTCCCCTTCTTTTTTGCATACACTATAGCTGTCAAATTGGAGGCATTACCAAAAAAAAGACTGAATGTTCAGAGAAGGAGTAAGTATCTTGAAATCGATCAAAATTGCTACATGGAAGAGAAGCCCACAGCTGGACAGAAAGGATAAGCAAAGAGATGCTGGAACTACAGTGGCACCTAGAGATTGCTTCAGTGGTACCAACCTCCTCCCCACAACTACCATCAGCCCCACTAAGTCCAGTGGGCTTGCTATGCAAATCAACTCTAAGAAAAATTCTTCGCCTCCTTCTTCCAGCTATATTGCCAACTCTGACTCTGGAGATTCTATTAAAATGTACAGAAATAAGAATATATATGACAAAAATGTAGATGACAGTTTGAGTTGAGGGGGTATAGTCATTGGGAGAACTGAGCAATCTATTTGAATTGTAGGGTTGGGAATCAGGCTGACCTTGGTCCTTACTAAGGACCTTGGCTTCAGTCCTTAATAACTACATGATCTTGGGAACTTTTCTTTATCTTTCTGCACCTCAGTTTCCTTTTTCATTCAATATTTACCTACTGAATGGGAGTATTACATTTAAAGAAAACATGAAATAATGTATACAAAATGTTTAAAACAGTTCTTGGTTCCTGTAAGCCCTCATCAGGATTTATCCTACAATGTAATCCTGATCAAGGCTCTAGTGGCAAGTGATGAGTCCATGCAAGACCTTAGAATCCACCTGCCTTCAAGTAGCAGCTTCAAGAAGTACTAGTTGTCGGACCTTACTTAATCTCTCTGAGCTTCAGTTTTTCTCATCTGGAAAATAACGTTGCTCAAAGAACCTATTTCACAGTGAGGATTAAAAGGGTACATGATTTTTAATAATTTAGACATGGGATGAATTAGTAAGTGCCAAATAAATGTTAGCCATTATTATCTATCCTAGAGGTATACGCCGTTTGCAGAAGATTTCTGGAAAAGGCAGTAGCTTGACGCAATCACTTAATATTTACAACATGCCCAGAGAATTATGCAACACAGTAAAATGCCAGGCCATGCAGAGGACATTGGGACAAGTCTTCTGGGGCGTTGCTTGGGAAAAGAGGGTTATGTAAATGATTACTTGCTCTACCCATGGGTCAAAGTAGCCATGAACCCTAACCAGCTTTTATAGCCAGTTTAATGAGTCTCTCCAGAGCCACGTAGAAGTGTTAGAGCTAACATTTGACTTCTAACCTGAGTAGGAATAAAATTTGCTACAGGACCTGACTTCTAAGTCCCAACAAGAGTTCTGGATGCAAGAACCCCCTCCCCACTCTCTCCATGCCCAGGGCACACATTTTCCCTACAGTAGAGAAAACAAGAAAACAGAATCTTCCCCAAAAATCTCCACTCCTCTTCTGCTCCGGGAAGCTCCTCAGATCTCCATAATACAATGTTAAACTTTTATTAGCTCTTCTAAAATTCTAAACTGATGACCAGGGAATTGTATTGCCCTCTGCTGTGGTTCAAAATTAAAATACGGCTCAGTAGAGTTGCCATGCCACCTTTACCGAAAAGTTGCATGCTCAGTCATTTTCAATGAGTCATTTATTTCGTTCATCAATATTTTTTTTTCCCTTCGGTTTGGGTGAAAAGCAGGCTAATCAGTGATGTGGCTCAGATGTTCTGATCCTCCAATATATTATGTTGGTGGCTCTCCAGAGTCACATTTGAATTTAAAAAAAAGAAAAGAAAAAAACAGAGCAAGTCAATTCTTTCTTAATACTGTTTGTTCTCTTTTGCATTCAGTTTGATTCTTTTAGCAAGTACAAATCTAAGCATTTAATTTTACCGTCTTCAACTCCCTAGGAAGATGAATGAAAATAGTATATTTCTCTAAAAAATTGTTCCAGGAGATGGAGAAAAGATAACCTTTAGAGTCAAATTGTAATTTTTCTATCCGAATGGGTCTTCCCATGTGGCTGCTAACTACTTTCGTGTATGCAGCCTCCTGGAACTACTGGCCCTTTAGTCAATAACTCATTATCTTCGGCACCTTGGGCCTTTGCATGTTTGGCACCCTCAAAAGAGGCCTCCTGTCTTTCTGGAAACCTTCCAGTCCTCCTTCAAGATGCAAATAAGATGTCACCTTCTCTGCAGGATATTGTTCATCCTCACCTTCCTCTCGTCTAAGGCAGACTTAGTTTCTTCTCCCCTGGGGTTCATGGGCTTTGGGTATTTACCCCTCTGGTAGAGTACCCAGCCCATCGTATCCAACTGCTGATATCCGTTTACCTCTCCTACTCAAGTGTACAAAATGGCCTGGATTACAAAGTTTCATCTTTTACTCCTGACTTTGAGAACATTCTAGACTTACCAAGGGTACTCAATAGATACATATTGAATGAATGGTTACCAAGAGCCTTCCAGGTATTATATGGAAAAATGGACAATTGTGGAATTCTCAGCAGTGTGAAGATCTACAGCATATTGAAGACATACTTATGAAAGCCAAGTGTGACAGTTATTGATTTATTACCTCTTAGCTCAAAATATACCCTTCTTTGTCTGCTGCTCTGTAATAATGGAGGTAGGATTTGTAAATATTTCTCCTCCGCCAGCTGGAAAAGCATTAAGAGTTGTCATTAAAGAGGGTGCTGGCAGGATAAGGAAAAAGGGGTTTCTCTTCCATGTTCCGGTGTGCTTGGCTCACCAGATTTTTACAGGGCACAGTTTCCCCCATACCTGGCTCCTTTTGTGGAAGGCTATTCTAGATCCCAGTTCCTGAAGCTTAATGTGGCCCATAGCAGTCAGAAGCTTCCACAGAATCTCCTGTGATGGCTTCAGCATGGAGTGCTGCTGGCGAGGCAGAGACTCATGAACATCCTCTCTCACCACTTTCTTGGGTGACTTTATAGTGATTTCTGAGGCTTGGCACCAGCATGAGGATTGCTTTCCCCAGAACCTCCAGAGGACAGATTTCTAGCAAGTCCTGCCAGCGTGGCACCTCAGCTACTCCTTGTTATCCCTTGAGCTATAGCCAGGCCCCCTTCAATGAGGTCTGTATCTCAGCCCTGTTTGGGGAAGGGTCTTTCCTGGCACTCTAGCTCAGTCCTAGGCATAGTGGCTACTCCTCATATGTGTTATTCCTGTATTCTTTGTTGTTTTCTTTAACTCCTACTAACCAAGCCCTTGTTACTCCAACTCTCTGTTAATCGTTCTTTATATTACACTGTCCATATTCAAAGTACCATGTGGTTTTTGTCTCCTGGTTGGGCTTTGACCGATACATCAAGTGCCAAATAAATATAGGTATGAAGACATTTTTTTTTAAATTTTGGAACTTCGGAACCAATGTCAAGGTATAGTGAAGTCTATGGATGTATCTATCTCTACATAAGATGTTTAATGTTTATTATACTAAATTTTAAACGCTGAATTTGGAAATAGTCTCTGATCATAAGACAGGACTGGAAACTACAGAGAAAAAAATATGAATTTAGACACTATCAATTTTGAAGTTTTAATAATTCAAAAACTCCTTACAAAAATTTTCTTCTAATTATTGTATGTGAACAGTATGATCACATCTGCAAAGGTAAGGTTTAAAAATTGCCACCCTACATTCAGACATACCCAATGTATTCTATGTGGCAGGTCCTTCATACATGCCGATAATGCTATAACTGATGGGGTGAATACAACCAAATCTTTCCGTTTATTAAAGGAGCTTCTCTAGGACCTTCTTCTAAGATACGCCTAGCCTCCCTAGATGGATTTACTGCATTTACACAGAAGTCACATTCCTAATATTTCTAAAAATAATCCCAACCCTAGTTAAGTCAAATTAGTGGAGTATTGGTGTCTGTTACTTATGTTTTTGTTGATGTTCTTTATGGCTTTTAGGTGGTGATTTTAAGAATATATTGAGCGATTGACATAGAAATTTTCCTGAAATAACAGAAGAAAAAATTAGGGAGGTTTAACCTACACACTCTAGCCTCTTCTGGGAAATCAGAGTCACATTAGAAAACTAAATATCACTTAGATTACATTACTGAGCTTGGGTTTCATATCTGAATCAATTAGTTGCATTAGTGAAGACATCCACCATTATTAAAGCCTGCTTAAGGATCTCATTCACTGTTAGCTGCTACTTTGAGACTTCCAGGGGAAATGCCCCTGTGACTGGGAACAATTTACCCTCATCTTGGCTGGGATGATAGCATGTGTTTGTAATGGCTCATTCTCTGACTAAAGCATTATTCGTGGGCTTTTCTTCTTCATATATAATTATCTTGTCTATAAAATTTAGCATGGGCCTGCTTATTTATATGGAGTCCTCATTTTAGTCTTTGATACAGTGATAGCATGCTTTTTGTCCATTTTTATTCTCTTCACCTTTCCAAATCTTTTCCAGCTAAGTAGCACGTTCTAGGCTGCCCAGCCCAACCTAAAGTACTCTCTCTTTCTCTGATCTACTTATGTAACTTTATAATTTCTAGAATAGGAGTCAGCAAAGTTTTCTGTAAAGGTCCAGATGGTGAATATGTTAGGCTTTGAGCACTATTCAGTCTCTGTTATAACTACTCAGCCATGCTGTCATGGTGTAAATGCAGCTAGAGACAATATGTAAGACAATGAACAAGGCAGTATTCCAATAAAGTTTTATTTACAAAAGCAGGCAGCAGGTCAGATTTGGCCCATAGGCTACAGTTTGCTGATCCTTTATCTAAACAAGAGTCTTCAACGTGGGGCATAAGAAAGGCTTTCCAGAGGGTGTCTGAGCATGGATAACTTTCAGGGAATCACTCTTCTGATTATGAACTTCAATCACATTATCTCCTGCAGTTAATCTGCCTGAGGTCTGTGGTAGGTCAATGCTCCTTTCCTGCCTGCTCTTTAAAAATTGCTCCACTTTACCAAAGAAATGCAAATCTCATCCATTCTGAATCTTCTTACTCCACTGTGTGAAAGCCTCTGGGGCACAAAAATCATTGCAAAAGGTGTAAACACAATTGTAACATAAAACAAACGTGTTCCTTGTGGATGACTCACTCCTAAGGGACTGTCCTTTAAGATCCAAGCAAAAAGCTACTATAAGAAATCTTGAAGGATGCTGTACCTTATTTCATCAAGGTGGAAAACTCAGGGAAAGCATCGTGCCTACTCTATCTATCATCTATCTATCTATCTATCTATCTATCTATCTATCTATCTATCATCTATCACAGATATAATTAAAGATAGAATTCAGAAAAAAAAAAGATAGAATTCAGAAATAAAAAGATTGCTACGGGGGACTTCCCTGGTGGCACAGTGGTTAAAAATCCACCTGCCAATGCAGGGGACACGGGTTTGAGCCCTGGTCTGGGAAGATTCCATGTGCCGTGGAGCAATAAGCCCACATGCCACAACTGCTGAAGCCCGTGTGCCTAGAGCCAGTGCTCAACAGCAAAGAGAAGCCACTGCAATGAGAAGTCCACGCACCACAACGAAGAGTAGCCGCCGCTTGATGCAACTAGGGAAAGCCCACACGCAGCAATGAAGACCCAACGCAGCCAAAAATAAATAAATTAATTATAAATAAATTTTTAAAAAAAGATTGCCATTGGGACATTCATTAGCATTTTATTTGAATTAGAAAAATAAAGTCAGATTTTATTTTTCCAGCATAAAGTAAGTCTGATTGGCTGATTTTTTTGAGAATGAGGACTAACAGACTATTTGAGTGAGCTAAATCCAAAATTCAACATATATTCATAGTTCAAAATATATTGATAAAAATACATCAAAAACACTTAGAGATTATGTAATACATTGCAAGACACATTTTTTTGGAATTATAAATATACAATAAAATTTATATGTGTACATTTAAAGTGTTTAAGGGAATACAAAATTTAAAAAATTTTAGAGGGTACATAAACAAAATATTTGAATTTTCTGGTGTAGAAAAACCTTTGACAATCATTCACTCCCTCACTGTGCCCGCGTTTTTGTCTTGAAGCTTATTGAAATCTTTTATTGTTATGTAATTTTTCCTGTGTTTTGGGTATTATCTCCTAAATGGATGAAAGCTTATCTACACTACCATTTCCTGGACCTGTGATCTCATTTCTTTTCTTTCTTTCTTTTTTTTTTCCCCAGCCTTACCTCGCGCTTGCGGGATCTTAGTTCCTCACCAGGGATTGAACCCTGGTCACCGCAGTGAAAGCACCAGTCCTAACCACTGGACCACCAGGGAATTCCTTGTGATCTCATTTCTTAGTTTCCATCTAGTAACAAATATCTGTAATTCGCCATCACCACCAAGATCAATGTGGTATCTGGCCTCAAACTTCACTAAAATGGATTCTAAAATTCCTCCATGTTCTCCTGTCCCATAAATCTCTCTCTCTTCCAATTGCCCATGCAATAGAGGAGATTGGATGTTAGTGAGTGCTAGTAATGTGTACCACAAGATAGTTTCCTAATCATGGATGTGTGAAAAGTTTATTTAAAATATTCAAGTATTACTTTAAATATTCACAGAGAATGAATGATAAAAGTATTCAACAATGAGAATTGGTTAACTTTAGTTACATTGTATCCACATGATGGAATTCTAAGCAGTCATTAAAAACGTTCCAGAAGAATTTTATTTAACAACATGGGAATATGTTCATGTTAAAACATTAAGTGGAAAAGAAGGCTACAAAACAGTTAGCTTAGTATAATCATAATTTAGGGAGAAAAATACAGCCAGATAAGTGTAGGAAGCTAAGCATCAATATGTCAGTAATGGTTATTTTTGAATTATGGGATTATAGGTAATTTAGTTTTTTCTTGGTCCTTTCCTATATTTTCTAAATCTTTTATAATTAATATGTATTTATTACCAGCAAAAATTATTTTGAAAAAGTGTTTTCTTTATGTGTATTTGTACTAAATACACTGTACAATATTTTACATTTTCACTTACCTCTTGTATTCTTCATTCTTCAAACATGACTGCAGTTAAATCTTTTGTTTCTTTTTGTACCATCCTGCCTAGGGAGCCCAGGACAAAACCAGCCACATAATCAACTATCAGCAGTGACTGGCAAGAGAAGGATTTTTAATCCAGATTAGAAACAAAACCCCCAAAACAGCAACAGCGACAAAATAAAAAATTCAAAACGTCTTGAGGAAGCTCAGACTATTCTCTATTTTCAATTTATCATAAAATATTTAAATAAACATAAGTCAGAGTCTAAGCTCGTCATTCTTCTGAAAATAACCACAACATTTTTTAAAGTTTATTTTCTCCACTCAAGTAATCTACTGCTATTCCTTGAAGTTCCAGTCTCCTTTGGAAGAATTGTGAGGCAAAGATGGGAAAGAGATAGAAAAATCTCAGGAGTCAGTGTGCTTAGTTTGGGACAGATGATTTATTTCATTCTGAGATCAAGATAGATATTATAATATGGTGCAAATTAGAATGAAGATACTAAATAATTTACGCTAATGCTCTCAGTTATAAAGATAACTGCCTCACTTTGCAACTGATATAAATTAAGGGAATATATTTAAATGTATATTTTAATCAATCAAGAAGGCTCATCTGCCAGCCGGTGTCAGATGCTAATGCATGCTCTCCCTGAAACGGTCTGTTTATTAACTAATTAAATGCCAACTGACTGAGTCACTGAATTCAGACACAGAAAAGGTGACAGCGTACTGTTCTGGTCATTGGGTATTGCTTCACGATACAAAGTTCTGCCTCTACCCAGCTGTGAAACTTAGTTTATGGCTAAATGACGTAGGCTGCCGTTTATGTGAGGTGTGTGATGGAATTAAGAGAAATGAGACATCAGAAGCAAGAAAATACTGCAAGAAGCAACATTAAGAAGAACTTGCATGTACATTGTGACTAACGGGTCCCTACTCTTGCTGCCCAGCTGCCTAGCACATAGTAGGTTGCTCAGTGAAGCTCTGTGAAATTGAATTGAATGAAGCTGAATGGGCTATTACGTATCCTGCTGAGCTGGAAGAAAGACTTCTTTTCAGTGTATCTTGGGGACTTGATAAAAAGCGTACCTAAATAACTACCAGCATCAAAAGATGTAGTGTAATAAAGGAGATGGAGAAGTACAGGTATAGGTACTGAATGCCTGAGTTGAAAGCAGAACCAACAAATCAGGGTACATTAACAGCCCGGGAGCATAAAACATGAAAGAAAAGTCTTTTGAAAGGAAAGCCAGAAGAATGAGACAAACTAGAAATTCACAATCAGGACCATTTCCTTACTAATCAAAATGCATTTTTTCAGCTTTTTATTTTTTCTGTGCTGGCATTCTTCTCCCACAACATGGGCATAGAAAATAAAATCAGCCAGAAAAGTGGCAGCTTCTCGACATTGCCAACGAGTTGCTATCAAACTTACTTTTATTTTCAGGTTTCTTCTTGTTCCTAAATTTGCCTGCTTTATTTCTGAAATTAAACAGGAAAACCTGAAGATGATTCCTATTGAGTCTAGCCTGCTCAAATAATGTATTTACGGAGTGAAATTCTCCTACCCAGATTTCATCCTCAAATGAATTGCCCTTTTCATGATATGTTAATTTTTTCACATCTTAAGGACTCACAAAACACTTTAAAATGAAGACTAGTGCGCTGACTAGAATGCAATTATGTGAAATGTGGTAGTTATTGAACTTAAAGCAAATGTAAATACAATTTTGGATTGAAAGCAATTAATATCTTTTCGACCATTAATTTGAAAGCCGACTTGAAGCAGAAAACCCTAAGTGGCAGATACTCTACGGAATTCTTAATATCTATAATTTTTGAAGATTTAATTTTTGTCCTTTTATCTAGCTATGTTTGATTCTCTATACATCTTGAAAAAGCTTCCACAAAAGGATCACACCAAATTGGGAAGCATATGCAAAGATTCCTTTTTCATGGAATCTGGGTGTTGGGGAACAATTTAACTGTGTTCTTATCATTTGGTCATTTGCCCCACTTTGATTACGGAGGCTGGCTTTAATAATACTCATCTCTAGGGCTTCCCTGGTGGCGCAGTGGTTGAGAGTCCGCCTGCCGATGCAGGGGACACGGATTCGTGCCCCGGTCCGGGAGGATCCCACATGCCGCGGAGCGGCTGGGCCCGTGAGCCATGGCCGCTGAGCCTGCGCGTCCGGAGCCTGTGCCGCAACGGGAGAGGCCACAACGGTGAGAGGCCCGCGTACCACAAAAAAAAAAAGAAAGAAAGAAAAACCTCATCTCTAGAATCTTAGATGGCTGCTGAATTGGCTTCAAAAATTACAGTGCTTTTTAAAAAGAATTTTTATTTAGTAAGAACCATAAGAAAGAGGACAAGTGAACAATGCCTAAGACTAGTTCCTTAATTCTTCTAACCTTCAATAAATACCCAACATGAATTTGGATTTGTGTTTCTAGTAGCTTTACCTGGAGTTATTTCCTATGTGAATGACCAGGTCCTGGATTCCTGAAAGTCTAAGTGAATTATGTAATGGTCGAAATTCAGTCGGGATGCTTTGCACCCAAATTTACTTCTCTACATAAATGGTGATAAAACTTCTCTTTCCAAACCTGTTTTTCAGCTTAGGAAAACCATGGACTTTCCAGGGGCTATTCATACTTCGTTTGTGTCTTGTTGATATCAGCAGGGATGATAATGTTTAAGTTGACCAGAAGAGGAATTCTAACAATGCATAATCAGACATGGCCAGATCAAGATCAAGTACATTTTCTTTTGCAATTCAAGGGTTTCTGTGGCCAATCACACCAGCCGGAGCCACGCTAACCTTGCTTCTGGAATTGAGTCCCAGGGCATTGCCATTAGAGTTACTCAACTTTTCTTTATTCCATTCCAGCACTAAAACTGCTAATATCTCTCTGCAAGTTATAGATTGCACAAAGGATGGCCAATTACTTCTACTGATGAAGTGTCAGCTAATAAGGAGCTGGATTCCAATGACTTTGGATGCTTTTCTCTTTTTTCCATCTATCCCAAGTCCTATTTCCCAAGGATAAAATTGTGTGCAGTTGAAAAGGAGGGTTTGGTAGGAGTTAGGAAGGAAGGACCATTTTAATTTTATTTGCGTGACATCAAAACTTTATGCCAAATCTATCTTATTTACTTTCTCATTTTAACTTTGTTGACTTTTTATTGCCCATTGAACAAGTCAGTATAACATTGTATCACTGACGTATAGAATAAAATATTGAATAAATATTTTGGGTACCCAGAGCTGCATTAGATGCTTTATATCCAAATGTTTCCTTTTGAAAGTAATAAATATTGCCTTTCATTTTGAATTGTAGGAAGAGGGAAATATATCTAGCAGATTGTTTCTGTTTATAAAATTAAGTGCTACGTATCATAGAGCTAGTGGTGTTGAGAAAAACTGCAGCTGAAAGTTGGAAGTGCCTTAGAAATTAGATCTCTAATCTTATTTTATAGATGAAGAAACTGAGACCCAGGGAGGGCAAGTAATCTGTTAAAGGTTACTCCATCTCATTAGAGGTAGGGCAGGAATTTGGTCCTAGGTCTCCTGAGTCCTTGGCCAGTATATGTTGCCTTTGTCTCATTGCCTCTTATAATAGTTATTTGAGGATGTGTGGGATCCTTTGTTACTTTAGTCCCATGATATGAAAAAATATTCAAATGAACGAGGTCTGCTTTGAGCCGTAGTTCTTTCTATAGTTGTATTTAAGATCAGCACTTTATTTTGCCCTGAAATGAAAAGAACAAATGCACAATATTACATGCTAACATTTCTAAAGCTTCATGAATCACTGGAAATGATATAGACGCGACAACATCGATATAGTCTATGCCAATTATCGCGCCTCTCTTATGGGATAATTAGGAGATGTTCACTGAAATATGCTTTTCATTTCCATTCACTGGTAATGACCATGCACTCCTTCAGAGAAGATTTATTTTCCCTCCACCTCTGCATCTACCAAGCTAAGCACTTCTTCTGAACTCATGCAAATGAAAGGTGTATATTCGATGCAAGAGAGTGTGTGTGTTTGTGTAATTAAGACGTACATATTAACTTTTTAGCTGACACAAGGAGCTACAGCTTCAACATATTGGAAATTTGCTCTGGATAGAACACATCTTCATGTCCTCTATTCTATATAAAACAAGCGATATTTACAGGAATAATTCTCTATGTAATTACACAATTATTAAAAACATAGTAGTGAAGTAGGAGCTTTTATCAAGTCATTCAAATTAGTGCTATTTCATACTAATCACTATCTACTTGAATGTGTATTGCTTGGATGTGACTGTAGGAAGCTCATTAAATAAATTTTCTTTAAAATTTAATTACTGGGAACTTCTTCAGATAATAATGATTATGGGTATAATTAGGATCTTTGTTCCTCTTTGTTGTTAGACTAAAAGGTACAAAGACTCAGAGAAAAAGATCGAAATTGCATATCCAACACTTGGAGAAGTAGTTGTCACAGGCGTTGTAGAATATTAAAGAGCCCCATCCCGCAGTGGAGAAGCAAGATCGAAGTATGGAAATTGTAATCTGGCATCTAGTGATTTGTCTTTCATTTTCTTCCTAAATTGCCTGGGTTGTATTCGTGAACTATAAGGGAGAAACAATGAAAGCCCGTTTCCTTTACTGTCAGTCTCTAGAAGATGTCAGAAATTTATAATGTCTTCACTTATAACCACTGTAGGACCCAGACCCTGTACTTTGGGAGTTCCATAAACTCACATGAGAGGTGCTGTGTGTTGCCTTCACCGTGCCAAACAAAACTAGCATATATGCTCGCTGGAGTTAATGCCTTTGATCCTTGTAATTCAGAAAGAGGAACAAACACTCTGACTAGTGAAGTTTTAAGACCCTCTTTTTAGAATGGTGATTGAACTTTTCTATGAACTGAAAGTTATAACAAAATGTTTCCTAAGATTACTTCATTTAGAAATGATAAACACTTTGATAAGAACTACTGCATATAATTTCTGGATTTAAATACTTAAACGATTTCCCAGTCAAAGACAGTCCCAAACAGTACACACAAACATTCTCTACTATGAAACTCTGAGCTAAGAAATGAATTGTGACTATTTTGTCAAAGACTTCTGATGAATGTCAAAAGTAAATATGTGTTAGTCATCTAAACCTGATACAAATTATGTTTTTAAAGTATTCAACGTAAGAAGTTTGACAATAGTTTAGCTAAATAAGGGAGCCTCTTATAAGAGTGAAGAGGGAGGCTAGATTCTTGTTCCTACATTAGTGCTAAAGCACAGGATGAAGGGGGTTCCATAGATATTAGCAAAAATAATGACTTTAGGTAGCAACATTCTGACCTAGAGCCTCTACATCACCTGGCAGCTAGGACCTTTGTGTGTAGGCTGCTGTGCTGGGCGTCCCATAAGGCATTCCAACTCTCCTTGTCATCGGAAGTACAGAGGACCAAAGTGTCACCAAGCAGATCAAAGCAAATCCAGAAAAATATAATTGGCTGTGTGAGACAGAAACTAATCGATATTTGCATGGTGTCTGAGCTGCTCTGAGCCGTGAGAGTTACACAGTCTACTTAGGGTCCCTGGAATCAGGTAGGATGAATAAGAGCTATTGTTTTCAATTAGATGAGACAGTCATATAGAGGCATAGAAGGAGGAAGCGGGGAGAGGCAGCGACACCATCACTACCATCAAAACGATAACTTTCACCACAACTCAAAAGTTTTGAGTTTTATCTTCCTGTCACTGAAAAGGCCATTTTTCTGTCAAGAAAGCTGGAATATCCTTGACAGGAAATAAAAGATGTGGGTGTGACTCTTTCTCCTCTTGGGCTTCTACAGGTTTCTACATTGTTTCCACAAGGATGGAAATCTTCTGTTCCATCACAACACTCAGTATTAAATGTAGGACTGCTGCCTTTATTGGTTAAACTCTAGGTTAGAATGTTTTTAGGCTACATTCAGCAAAGGACAGAAATCAGGGGCCCTTTTGTCAAAAAGGAAGAAATGGGATTATGGAAACGCCCACCCAGAAGTTGCTCTGTTCATTTTAATGGCCAGGATATGTGCCTCGTTTATCAACGTATCAAGAACTATGATTCTGTAACTGCCTTTCATTTCTCATATATGATCGCTTCAACATGAAGATATGTATAAGATATGGTCTTGATAGGCAGTTCAAGTGTGAGGTCTATGGGAGACATAAATGACCATTTACATCTCTGGGCATCTTAAAAACATTAGGACAAGTGACACCATCATTAGTCTAAATTTTAGGGGTTACAATTTAGCATGATGAAGGTATCATCCTCCCTCACACTCCGAGAGATTCACATACAAAACGTCATTCTATTTAGATGTCTGTTGCTTGTGTTTCTTTAAATCATTAAGCAATGTTTAGGCAGATTATTAAATCTACAGTGGGATTTTTGCACCTCTAGTTCCCAGATGTGAGGTCATTTTGGATAGTTTATATGTTAATCGATGGTAGATTATCAAAATAGTATTTTTGAAGCAATAGTGTTGTAAGTGGAGGAGAATGAGTGAGATGATCTCTAAAACCCGTTCTGAATCCAACATTGCCTGATTTGATAATCTTGAGTCTGCTGCCACAGATTGGCACCTCCTAGGGGCAGTAGATTATGCTGGGGGTGGCTATGTAAGAATAGGAAATAAGAGGAAATAGCTAGGGCAAAGGAAGCCTTAGGCAAAAATTAAGTGAGCATCCAATGTCTAACAGATACACCAGTGGGAAATACATCCCTTCAGGCTTCCTTCCTTCTCTTGATTCAGATTCTCAGCACCAATCTCCATCTCTAAGTCTGACCTTCGTGGTGAGCCCCAGACGAATACAGCCAGCTGCTTCCTGGTTGCGTCAAAGCTTCATGTCTCTAACTGAACTCATCATGGATTTGCCCTCAAACCTTTTTTTCTCCTGTTTCCAATCCTGGTTCTTATAACAGTGAACTAACAGGTTTCCCCTTCTCTAGTCTTGTTCTCATCAGATCAACCCTCCCCTCTAAGTCTGCATGATCTTCCGAGAATGAACCTGATCACGTTATTCTTCTTTTAACATTCTTCATGGATCCCTCTTGCCTCCAGAATAAAGCTTGAGCACCTTGGGATGGTATCCAAGACTCTTCATAGTCTGGTCTTCGTTGACCTTTATGGGTTTTTGAATCAAGGGCACCCTCTAGTATGAGTTCCCTCTGCACAATGGAAGCTTTATAAGGTCAAGAACTTCACCTGTTTTGTCCTGATGTCGCCTGATCCATAGAAACCACTTAATAAATATTTGTTGAATAACAAACTGAGTGGATGAATACATGAGTGTCACTCCTTACCTCATTTTTATTATCTACCAATGTCAATTGCTTTGATTTCTCTGAAGGCACCATACTGTCCACACCTTCAAATCTTTGCTCAGGTGTATCCTTCTTCTTGGGCACTGACTCCACCTTTCTTTTCCTGGCTAATAATTCTCATCTACAAGACCTAGCTCAGGAAATGTTTTTTATGAAGCCTTCCCAGAATCTCTAAGTGAAGCTAATCCACCTTCCTTTGTGCTTTCAGAACATTGCGTGCAAATTTCCATCCAGCTCTAACTCCAAATTACCTTGAAATGCAGTATTTATAGCTCTGTCTATCCCATTAAGCAATAAGCTCCTTAGAACCACACCTGGCACATAGTAGGTGCTCAAAAACTATTTAATGAACTGATCTGCATGAACTAAGGTTTCCTCATTCATTCGGGACAATGCCAGGTGTCATTTCCTCTGGGAAACGTTTCCAATCGACCATGCGGTATATTGATCCTGTTAGAATTCCTACAATTCATCATCCCCAAATCTTCTTCCAACTTCATCACATACTGCTTTTTTGTTTGTTTTTGGTTTAACAGGTTTAATAAGGTATAATTGACATACAATAAGCTACACACATTTAAAGTGTATAATTTGATACGGTTTGACATATCTATACACCCATGAAAAAACCACCACGATTACGAAAATTAACACATCATCTATAACTCCTAAATATTTCCTTGCGCTCCTTAACCTCTCTTTGTATTACCCTCCCCAAATAATCACTGATTGACTTTTTGTCACTACAGATTCATTTGTATTTTTTAGAACTTTATATAAATGGAATCATAAGTATGTACTCATTTTTTTTTTTGTCTGCCTTATTTCACTAAGCATAATTTGAGTCCATCCATGTTGTTGGGTTATCAGTAATTCAATCCTTTTTGCTGCTGAATAGTATTCCATTGTACAGATATACCACAGTTTGTTTAGTCATTCAACTATTGATAGACATTGGGTTGGCTATTACAAATAAAGCTACTATGAGCAGTTATATACAAGTCTTTGTATGGACAAGTTTTCATTTCTCTTGTGTAACTGCACAGGAATTGAATGGTTGAATCATATCATTGTAGGTGTACCTTTAACTTTTTAAGAAATGACCAAGTTGTTTCCAAAATGGTTGGATAATTTTATATTCATATCAGCAGTATATGCGAGTTTCGGTTCTTCCACATCTTTATTAACACTTGGGGTGGTAAGTTTTTAAAAATTTTAGCCATTAAATTAGGTGTGTAATGGTATTTCATTGTGATTTTAATCTGCATTTCCTAATGATGAATGATATCAAGTATATTTTTAATATGCTTATTTGCTACCTGTATATCTTTGGAGAAGTCAGTATAAGTGTTTTTCCCATTTTAAAAAAAGGTTGTTTGTTTTCTGATTATTGAGTTTTGAGAATTTTTTATATATTTTAGATACAAGTCTTTTAGCCAATATATGATTTACAAATACTTTTTCCCACTTGGTGATTTTCATTTTCTTAACAGTGATTTTAAGAACAGAAATTTTAAATTTTGACAAAGTCTTATTCATCAGTTTAGTCTTTCATGGATCATGCTTTTGGTGTTGAATCTAAGGTATCTTTGCCCATCCCAAGGTCACAGAGACTTATTCCTATGTTTTCTTTTAAAGTTTTAAACTATTAGGTTTTACATTTAGGTCTATGATGCATTTTGAATCAATTTTTGTATTGGTGTAAATCAAAGTAAGTTGTATTTTGCATCTGAAATTTCAATTGTTAGGCACCATTTTTTGAAAAGACTATCCTTTTTCCAACTAACACTTCTGCATCTTTGTTGAAATTCATTGATCCACATCTCATATATGTATGAGTCTATTTCTGGACTCTACTCTCTTCCATTTTTCTATGCATTTATCTTTGTACCGGTTGCCACACTTTCTCGGTTACTATGGCTTTCTAATAAGTCTTGAAATCAGATAGTGTTAATCCTCCAATTTTGTGCTTTCTCAAAGTTATTTTGGTTACTATTTTTTTCAATATATTGTTTTGCGTCCTTGTTTTTACACTAGAACTGTAAGCTAAAAAGAGTTGGCAATGGGGCTTCCCTGGTGGTGCAGTGGTTGAGAGTCCGCCTGCCGATGCAGGGGACACAGGTTCGTGCCCCGGTCCGGGAAGATCCCACATGCCGCGGAGCGGCTGGGCCCGTTGAACCATGGCCGCTGAGCCTGCGCGTCCGGAGCCTGTGCTCCGCAACGGGAGAGGCCACAGCAGTGAGAGGCCCGCGTACCGCCAAAAAACAGAAAATAAAAAAAGAGTTGGCAATGTTTTATTCTATCTTGACCACCTGAAAATATTTCACCATGCACGCTAAATCCTTTTTTTTTTTTTTGTCTAGCAATTTTATCTGATTTATGCTTTTTCAATAAACTTAGAAATACGGCCGTCTTTCCCAGTCTCTTTGGAACTTGTTCTTGCCATTTGCCAGAATTCTTTGAGAATTTTTGAAACGTGACAGTTTCCCCCAACTTTAGTTAATCACACGAAGCGCTCACATACTGAAAACACAGTCATTCTATATGTCGGGAGGCGGGCTTTCCCCATAGAAGGAGAAGAAAGATAAAGAAAAAAATCCACACACATTAGTGACAATGCTGCAGAAGGTGTTTTCTTGAACTCTAGACAATGAACGCTAATGGATCATTTATGCTGTATGCTGAAGCCTTTTGAATTCACGACAAGAGAAATCATCTCTGATGATGCTTTGCTCAGCCAAGTTCTCCAATCAACCAAATTACAAAAACTGAAACTTCAAGGAATGAGACCATCTTTGGAAGGACAAAAAGTCTGCTTGGCAGTTTGACTACTGAATAGCATGTGGAACAAGCTGGGCAATTTTCTGGAAAGGTACAAATGTGTACAGGGTTCATCATTCTGTGTGTTAACATTGTCTAGTCCTTTCTTTATTCTTCAATACCGCTCCCTTTGTAACACAGGGATAGTAGGTTTCTGCAATACATCCATCCCGACCCATTGGTCCAGATTCTAGTTATGGGATATGACATGTGAAGTTTTCCAGAAACTCGCAGGTGTTAAAGCATCTTTACATTGTCCTAGTCAGTCCCTCCTGCCACTGAATTGAAATCACTGTAACCAATTCAAGTGGTTTAGGAGCAGAAAATTCTCCTTCTCATTAAAACCCAAATGGAAATATAAAATCTAAAATACCAGCTTTGTTTCAGAACCAAGGTAAGGATTGGATCTTGACTTAATTAAGCCACCCCACAGATGATGGTAAACACTTCTGAAAGGTTCTTTGAAGGGTCTATCTTGCAGACGGCTGGTAGGGTGGAAAGGCCTGTCCTGTTCTGATTCTTTTGCTATCTATAAAATGAGTCTTCCTTGATATCACATATTGTAGAAGGTTGGAGCAATCATATCACAGATGTCATTTTATTGTGGTATGAAAAATTGCTCTTTGGAATCTCCTCTTTCCCTAAACACTTTAAATATTTTTAAAACGAGGACTTCTCATCAAAATATAAATGAAATTCTACAACATTTCCTTGTACCTAATACTAAACTATGGCCACTGAAAAATTGACCTATTTTTTTAAAAAATGGTTTTTCTTCAGTGTAAACGATCTCAGTGTTCTATTAAGAACATTTAATATCAATGGAAAAATCTATATTGAGAGGCTTATTTGATATTGTTCGCATTTTCTGTAATGGATAATTCATCCATTCAACAAATATTAAGTAAACACCTATTATGAGCCACTGTTTGGCCACTAGGAATGCAATAATGGACAAAACTTCATGAACAAGCATTTGTGTTTTTATTCAAGATGGGGGAAAACTGAGGAAGTTAGAGTTAGTTTGTTGGTATTCTGTCCATGAAGCTATGGCACGGTTTTAAAGTTTTGATGGTCTGAATGACAGCAAAAGGTTTACTATTGCCTTGTGGTTTTAAATTCTAAGCCCTGCAAGGGCAGGCTCATAAGGTTTCCCCACAACTGGACATCCAGTGTTTTACATGGTCTTAATCGTATATTAAGGTGCTCAGTAAGTATTGAACCATATGAGTAAAATTCAGAAAATATAAATATTTCCTGAGGTCATGAAATATAAGAGAAGAAGCTGAGGGTTCATAGAAGTTCAATGTTTTGGTCTTTGTAGGCTAAGCAAATGTCAGATAGTGTTTAGTTTAACCTTACAATATGTTTTTAATTTTTTAATTTGTTGGTGAAAATCTGTGACATAAAACCAACATTTGGGAAATGAGGGTCTACCTTTGAGTCCACAGTAGTAAAAGGATGGCCTTTTATTCTTGAGCACCTTCCTTAATAATATATCTTTATTAAAGTACCTTTTATTATGGATGAATTTGATCATCATTATCATTGTTGCTCAGGCTAATGGTATCTGTAAAATCCAATGGTACAAAACTCAGACCTTATTGTAGATGGTATATTGGGAGAGAAAAAGCCAAAGCTCTTACTTGAGCATTTTTCATCTGGAGATGAATCATAGGCAATTAACAGGAACAATGCTAATTAACTGACATAATTAAAAAACTAATAATGTTTAACATTATTGTTTTATACAATGACATTAGCCTTAACCGTCTAGCAACACATCAAGGCCTCATTTCCATAGTCACAGAGTATATTATTTACCCTAGATTTCTCTGGTAACCAGTTTGACAATAGTAACGGTAATATGGGTTCCTAAATTGTTTTGCCATACAGCTTCATAATTTATGCCGTTGGCAGTAATTGTAATGTCTGTATAATTTCCTTTTAATTATCAACTAATGAAATTTACATTCATTGGGGTAAAACAAATATTCACATTCAACTTCCAATCACCTGTCCATGCTTTCATTTAATTTTCTTAAGTTTGGCGTCTTTTATTTATATTTTTAATATCAAACTGTAAGAGGAATATTAACATTTATTTTCCGATTAGTGCTTAGGGAAATACTGATTGTGTGGTTCTTTTCTCTTCTTTGCCTTTAAATTTCAGTGTGTGAATTTTTTAATTCAAGAAGATACATACTTCCTGGTTTTTTCACATTAAACTCCAAGGAGTTTAAGTGGAATTAATTTAGTAAACTTTAATTGCAGAATAATGTCTGCCTGTTCCCTTATCTCTTCATTTATTACAGCATTTATTTCTACTTTGAAAAATTCTCATCAGTTTCCCAGGGAATTAATTTAGATTTCTAAAAAGACAAAATAAATTGCATCTAAATTCAAATTAAGATGCTAATTACAATAATTATTTCATCACATTATATAAAAACTTTGTATATATGAGTATAGCAATTTTGAGGCAAAAAATATTATTTTTTCACAATCCTAATTCTAGCAACTTTGAACAGATGAGCTTCTTAGTTTAATTAGTTGTATACAAAGACACTGTCCCTCAAAAGAAGTTATGCTGAATGTCAATCAACTGCTGATTTGAAAAACTGACAATAAATAGTCTTTGTAAGTGAGCTGAGTGTCAATATGAACCCACCAAAGTGAGATGAGCTTATGATTAGTAAACTATGGGGGTCGATCATTAACAGGCATAAACAGTACACTTTGGAGCAGAGAGATCCACACTCATGGACTGTGCTTTTCCAAATGGGAAAAAACTTATTGAAAAAGTGATTATAACTTTACTATTATTATTAAGAAGGGGAAACACTTTAGGAAGAACATTTGTTTACTCTGCACCTGGACCGGATCATTCGGGCCCATTCCCCTGTGTACTCAGTCATTGGATGGCCACAGACTCCACACCCAGTGTTTAATTCTGTGAAACAAACTACTGGGAGAGCTGACGAAAAAGCATGTGCACCTCAGTATTGCGGGAAGGAAGATTTTAGCAGTTCTGTCTTGTTCTTTTGATTGGGGGAAAAATCAAGGATTTTTGACTCTGGTGTTTTTGAGGTGGGGAGGAATTAATTCAAATTATTTCTCCTTGTACCTCCTGAGATAAATGTAGACTTGGTGCCCAAGTGTAGATAATATACATGCATTGAGAGTAGAGTTAATGGATCTGTTCTTAGGGATTTTAAAATTTTTTCACTAGACTGGGGACAAATATATTTTAACTTAGCATACTCATGCAAGGTACCGATTATAGTCATTTTTCATTCACTTTTCTTGGAAAGCTTGCTAAAAATCAGATTTTTGGACTTGAGTTTGTTACTGACCTATGCTAAAATTTTGAAGCACGTTGTGTTAGGAAGATTGCAGGATTTGGAGCTAAAATAAATAGGTCAGTTACTTACTATGTAAAGACAGTAAGAGACTTTACTTCTCTGATCATTGATCCTTGGCTTCCCATTTTGTAAAATAGAGATGGGTAATAATACCTGCTACCTCTGAATTCATATGAGAATTAAATGAGATAGTAGAGGCCAAAATGATTTACAAACTGTAGTCCTAAACAAATAAGACACGGTTACAATTATTCTCTTTTGGTCTTCAGTTAAAAATGGAACTAACTTCAATGCAACTTCCATTTTGTAGAATGTTTACATTTATTAATAGACACTCAAAATACATATTTTCCAGAGTGAATTTATGATTTATCTTTGAGTAGTGAAGACTATTTTATAAATATAAATTATGACCTCCTAACATAACTGTTCTCTAATTTTGGATTTTTCATATTGATAACTTTACTTCTAAAATTACACACATTTTTAGTAGTAAGTCTCTGATAGATTGTAACAGTCACATTATTAAATATTTTTCCACTCAGTTGATTTTACTAGAGGCTGAGACTACACTATGGCCATTTTTAACAGTGATGAATAAGTAGTTACGTAGTTTTGGGACTCCCTGAGGTCATCTAGGGAGTCCCAAAATAATTCTTAGGTAAATCTCCTATGGCGCAGATTGGGAATTTGACTGCTTGATCCTTCAATTTAAGCAATTTCCTTCTAATTTTGATAAGCCAAAAATAATAAATTCACTCAATGTACAAAATGAACCACTACTTGTTAAAACAGAAACACAGGCAGTGAATGTCTTAATGATCATGTGAATAATTATTTTAATGTTTAGAGTGTTCATGGCAAATTGCATTGGTCAATGTAGGTTTGTAGGATTTATATTTGGGTCCTGTATTACTTGTGCCATTTTCCTCTTATCATAAAAAGGCTTGGAATGTGGTAAAAAAAAAACACCAAACACTATTAGAATTGATGCCCCTTTTTGTTACCCATAATTTGCAATGCTCTCCAACCTGAAAACGTCATCAGCATAAACACTATCTGTTGACTGCTTGAAAAGTGTTTAGATGACAAAGGTATACTATATTTGTATTATTTTTAATTTTTATTAAGTTTTGGAAAGCATCCTAACAAGGTAAAAACAAAAGTTACAAGGTAGCTTATAGTCAGTGTAAAATGAATGGTAGAAGTAATAGGTTTACGGTAGACTTTTAGTTGGTTTGGGGCAGAAATATCAGTATTGCTTTTGTCACATCTTCAGGGACGCAGTACTTGTTGAAAACACAGGATGCCAGCCTGTGCATCCCTCTGGCACCCTTTACTAATTCTGTGACCTTGAGCAATTTATGTTCTCCGTGTCTCAGTTTATTCATCTGTAAACAAGATTGATTATAGCATCAACTTGCTAAATTAGTACTTTCTATTATCATTTTTATCTATGTTATTATCATCTATTATTTTCATCTTCCAGATTAGAAAACTGAGGAACAAGGAGAGTAAATAACTCACCTAGTAATATATCTGGGATTGAAACCAAGCTCTTAAACCCCATGCTGCTTTCCTTTTCAGTAACTCTGCATATACAAATGCACAGACAACTTCTGAAAGAAAGTGCATTTCCAATTTTAACACAGGTGGTAAATGTATCCCTACGTTATCACTGAAACTTCAAAATCTGGAATTCATGAGTGAAACTCAATAATGCAAGAAATTCCCAATTTAGTTGAAAAAAAACAGGTGTAATGCATGGAAATATACAACAAGTTGAATTGTAATTAATGCTTTAAATGTGAGTTTAAAACAATGACAACAAAAATGTCAAAAGATAGTCTTGATAAATTGCAAATTAACTATTCTAGCTAATAATTATTGCACTAGCCACTATTTAGAGAAATCAGGAGAAAGATACTTTTTTTCCCCCTGATTGAGGAGCACACTACAAAACCCAAGAGGTTGTTCCAGTCTCTCCTAGGTTCAGCTATGAGTAATAGAATAACCCCAAGAAAGAGTGACTTAAACAAGATAGAAGTTTATTTCTTTGTCACTTCAAGAAATCATGAAGTCTAGAGCTGGTATGGCAGGACATTGTATTAGGGTTCATTCTCTCTTGTTCTATCTGTGGGTTTCCTTTGCATTGATCCTTATGGTTCAAAGTGGCTGCTGGAGCTCCACCTATTAAGCTTATATTCCAGCCGTTTGGATGGAGAAGAGAGGGAGAGGGAGAAGGATCTTCCGCTTATCTTTAAGGATGCTTCCTGGAAGCTGTACAATCAAATTCTGCCTCTATTGTACTGGCCAGAAGTTAGTTGCCTGACTCAACTGATTGCAAAAGGCTAGGAAATACAGTTTTTTTTTTCTGGGTAGCTAAATGATCGGATAAAAGTATTTCTGTTACTGAGGGAGGTGGAGAAGACAATTGTCAGTTTCTGCCCTACTGCCTCATAAATCACCATTTATGGGCACCAGCTCAAATACTTTTTGACAGGCTAGTCCACATCCTGACAAGATTCAGAAGTAAAAAAGTGGATGGAGACTCTGGTCATTTTCAC
This sequence comes from Aethalodelphis obliquidens, assembly GCF_003676395.1. Taxonomy (NCBI): domain Eukaryota; kingdom Metazoa; phylum Chordata; class Mammalia; order Artiodactyla; family Delphinidae; genus Aethalodelphis; species Aethalodelphis obliquidens. Next base: position 10,731,550 of record NW_020837963.1, on the reverse strand, counting down.
ACCCTACCATAACTTCTTTCTTGTCCTGGCTGAGTGACTAAATGGCTTGGTGAAGCTAAGTTATCATCACCATGTCTTTACTTCTCTCCACCTTGGTAAGCATCAATCACTTGCACTAGGGTTACAGATGAGAAGAGCCAATGAAATAACCCCAGATAAACTTTTTAAAGCAATATACTGTGATCCCCAGGTTTGCCAAGAAAAATGTGGAAAAATGAATTCTCCACATCGTTCTCAAAAATTGAACATGTTCCCACAGTCTTCCTGAGAAAGCTCTATATGTGCAAAAAGGAAAAGAAAAGATGTGCATGGATTTGCAAAGTATTTGCAAAGCAAATAATAATAGCACACATCATAAGCCATGCTCAGGCCTGTGTTTAAATAAGAGACTGATTATGTGAACAGACCGTGGACTGACACAGAGTCCCAGATCTCAATTTGTAGTTGTTGTTTTTGTTTTATTGGTGTTCTGCATGATCTTGAAAGATTTATTTAAGCTCTATGAATGTCGTTTTCCTCTTCTGCAAATGAGAGACCAAAATTAGTACCCTATTCCTTTCCTCTCAAGGGAGAAAGCAAATTAGTATAAAGCTGGGGCAGTTATTTGAGTTCCATAGAGAAAGGTATAAGCAATTTCTTATAAATTCCTACAGGGAAGACCATTATTATTTATCTATATATTTTTCTCTACCTAGAAAGCTCTTCCAATCCATCTCTGCCATCTCATCCTTCAGGATGACGTCACTGATATCCCCTGGTTAGATGTAGATGTGCTTCTTCTTCCTTCTCTAACACTCATGTGGTCCCTGACCCTTGCAGGATGTATTTGTATCTGTAATGTGACTTTTATGATCCTATCATGCTTTTTCCCTGTGATCTATTGGATGGTATAAGAGGTTAAGCACTCAGGCTTTGTGAGCAGAAAACAACTGGGTTCAAACTCCCAATCTACAAAGTTTACTTTGTAAACTTCAGTAATTTAACTTCCTAAGCCCCAATTTCCTCAACTGTGAAGTAGATATAGTTAATACCTGTTTCATAGGACTGTTCGAAGAATTAATGACGATGATGTGTGTAAAGCACCTTAATCGATCCAGCTCTAGAGCAAGAGCCTGATAAATGAATGCTGTCATCATTTTAGTGACATTATCAAAGATAGTGATTTTTTTTTATTGCTGTGTCCCCTGAAACTTAAATACTTGTTGGATAAGTAGTTAATGAAAATATTTATCTTTTTTTATGTACAGTGAGTGGTAATCATAAGATCATACAGTTTGCAAATGGCAGGACTGTAATTTTAATCCAGGTTGTCTGATTCCAGACTTCCTGTGAGTAGTTACCAGTCTTCCCTCCAGACCACCGGGGCTCTTATAAAGTAGCGCACAGGTACCTCCAAGGACTCTCAAGAGTTCTGTCTGCAGATGACTGTGGGGCTCCAGTGGGAATGACAAGTCATCTGTGATATCTCCTGAACATCTCTATGGTGCTGATGGATTTCAAACACTGGACTCTGTCACTTAAACTTGACTCAACCTTTGGCCCCTGGAACTGGAAGGTAGTGCTGGACATCCCCAGTGCAGGGCTGTGTTTTCCCCAACACACTGGGACAACTCAGCCCTCCAGCACATGGTGCCCTGCACTGCTGCAACTCACAATTCCTGCCCTGGCCCTGGCTCTGTAAAACACTCTCTCGATAGAGACCATGTGGCAATGCCTGCCCTGATCCCCATGATGGGGACAGACTGTTCTATCATTATTCCCCCCATGGATAGGGCCCTCAAATGCAGTACTATCAGTATTATTTCTCAAATATCCATGCTATTAAGGGGAGCACACATATTCACTGAAAATATTACAACTGACTTGGGTGTGCAGGAAAAATAGACTCAGAGTGATATGATAGGGTTATGAATGCGCATTAGAAACACAGCTACACACACATACGCACACAGACACATACATACGCACACAGCCTTATGCGCGTACTAGATCTCTCTGTGACATCTCACTCCCTCTATTTCTGGTTTACTCTCTAGGGAGCTAGGGCAGAGGAGTTGGGGGTAAGGGCCTTGAGAGATGGAGAAATCTTTCAAGAGTTTACTAGTTGTATAATTCACATATATGTAATTAGATGGCTATTATACATGATGAGACATGCCAGTAGAGTGAATTGAATGATATCTGCAAACACCTACCAGAATGCTTACAGACATCCCTGAGTTTGTTGGACTATAATACTCCTTGTGGTCTACAAATACTCTTTGAACATTTTATCTTCATCTGAGTAATTTCTGTCTTCACAAAGAGAAACTGGGGGAGTTGGTGCTGCCATCATTTTGCTGTTGCCCCAAACTGCTTTAGAATTCTTTTTTTTTTTTTTGCGGTACGCCGGCCTCTCACTGTTGTGGCCTCTCCCGTTGCGGAGCACAGGCTCTGGACGCGCAGACTCAGCGGCCATGGCTCACGGGCCCAGCCGCTCCGTGGCATGTGGGATCCTCCCGGACAGGGGCACAAACCCGTGTCCCCTGCATCGGCAGGTGGACTCTCAACCACTGCGCCACCAGGGAAGCCCTAGAATTCTTTTTATTTTTTTAAATAAATAAATTTATTTATTTATTTTTGGCTTTGTTGGGTCTTCATTGCTGCACGTGGGCTTTCTCTCGTTGCAGTGAGCGGGAGCTACTCTTCGTTGCGGTGCACAGGCTTCTCATTATGGTGGCTTCTCTTGCTGCAGAACATGGGCTCTAGGTGCATGGGCTTCAGTAGTTGTGGCTTGTAGGCTCAGTAGTTGTGGCTCGAGGGCTCTAGAGCGCAGGTTCAGTAGTTGTGGCACACAGGCTTAGTTGCTCCGCGGCATGTGGAATCTTCCTGGACCAGGGCTCTAACATGTGTCCCCTGCATTGGCAGGCAGATTCTTAACGACTGCGCCACCAGGGAAGTCCTAGAATTCTTTTTTGGAATAACAAAACCGGGACACAAACTTTTAATTAATCAAAGAGTGCAAGATATATTTTAGAGTTACTTTCTGAATTATAGAGAAATTTTTCGAGATCCCTGGGAGGTAACTTTGGGAGATAAGGTGGCAGACCAGGCTGGATAGAAACATCTAAAATTAACCAGTGAAGACAAAATCGTGTCATTTTTCTGTTATGCTCACTAGATTACTTTGAGGTCAGTCTTCAAAGATGAATTAGAAGAATATGCTTCTGGTGATGGCAACACCTTGGGAATGAAAGTATAGGAGCCTCCTAGAGCAGGGGTACCAGGAACCGGGCTGCACAGCAGGAGGGGAGTGGCAGGCTGGTGAGCAGAGCTTCATCTGTGACTCCCCATCACTCACATCACCGCCTGACCCATCTCCCCCTCCCCGTCGTGGAAAAATTGTCTTCCATGAAACTGGTCCCTGGTGCCAAAAAGGTTGGGGACTGCTGTCCTAGAGTGTTTAATTTGAAGGAGATCAAACAAACCTGAATATACAAAATCTAGAGTTTGTTAAAAATTGACAGCTTTCCCTTAGGGTTGTGCTTTGTCCCGTTTAGCTCTTTGCTTTTTCAGATCAGTGGATGACTCTCTTTCCTGGGCTAGACCTAATTTCGGGACTTTTTAAAATTAGCAGCAAAGCAGAAATAGCACACCGAAAGATGGAGACCAGGGCACTTTTCTACCCTGCTGTTTTGCTCTATCGCAAGTGTGTTAAGTACCACTCTGGTTCAAGTCCTTGGCTTAAAATAATCTTTTCCCAAAAATCCAAGGCACTTAGTGGGGAAGATGATACAAGGCAAACTGCTTTAAATGGAGGTTTTTTGCTGACCTTTTTTATTACCTCCCCAAGGCAGAAATGATCAACTTTTGTGAAAGTCAATCATAAACCCATTACCTTATATGACATGAGACTAACAGGCCCCCCTATAACTTAGCGGCAACATTACAGTTAATAAGCAAAATTTTGGTTAGGAAAGATTTCTTAAAGGAAATTTGAGACCTTTACACACCCTGCTTGTTGCAACATCTGATTTTTATCTTTGGGAAAACTACCGAATCTTTTAGTATCACTTTGTAATATACCACGATTTGTTAATTACATTTTATTTCTGTAGGAGAGGAAAGAAATCGTTAGCCGTACAACGAGTGTGGGTGAGGTTTAAATCTAGAAAAGGGAAATTTGACCAAATCTCTCCCAGATTTCAGTGCTTCTCAAATTTAATGTGTGCAGGGATCACCTGAGGTTCTTGTTCAATTGGAGATTTGGATTAGGCTGGTTTGGCTGCAGCCTTAGTTTTTAATTTCTAACAAGATCCCACAAGATGCCAACGCTGTTGGCCTGAGGGCTGCTCTTTGGGTAGCAAAGATCTCAGAAAATATTCCTTTCTGAGGAATTCTTATTAAAAATATATAACAAAAAATATATAACACAACCTCCCAGTTAAAACTTCGACACACGCTCTGTTGTGATTCATGGCATTCTGGGATCTGGAAGCCATTAGAGGACTCAGTACAGCAACGTGCATTTCTGTGTGTATTGCGCATGGGATCAATTAGCGGTGGACTAGAACCTTTGTAGTTATTTCAGGTGTGGGTGTATTCCATTTTTAAAACAATAAAGATCAGGGTTGGTGGTTTTGAGGATCCAGAAACTCAGGGGCATATGGTACCTTTGGGTGAGCACATAAATCTTCAATGTGAGAAAGAAAAGGAACTCTTGGGTCTAATTAAAAAATTTGTTAGACACAAAAACCCTGTCAGATATTTTGCTTTGATGTGAATTCTTCTGCAAAAATAAGGCCTGAGTCATGATGAAGGTCAAGGCGGTTACAAAAGCAATAGAAACCATGAAAACAAAGAACTCTCCCTAGGGAGGCCATCAGGATTTTCTCTACATTTGCTGTTATTACTTATTCTGCAATATACTGTGTTTGAGGATATGCAAGGCCTAGACCTTAGTGTCCAAATGTGCTCTTTCATATCAGGGAAATGAATCTAACTAATTCTTGATCGTTATCTCAAGAATGGCATATACAGGCTACCATGGCTAGATACTCTGGAAGCATAGATGCAAGAAAGCGTGCTATTCGCACACTGCTGTAGAATTAGGTCAGAATGATCGTCTAAGAGTACGTTTAGAGAAGAGCAATGTCACATGTCAGTTTGTAATAAGATAAGATTTTTTAATCAATGTAGAGCTGAAAGTTATAGCAAATTTCTACTTATACATATTTTCTAAATATGTTCAGATTGACAAAGAACTTGAGTCATACTCTGCATATTCTCTGAAGGTTGGATCCAGTGTCCTACAAACCTCATAGACTGGCCAATTTATGTCCCATTGGAACCCCAGTCCTACAAGGTATTTTGAAAACATGAGTCCCATTTTCACGTGTATGTTGGAAATGTTGCAGAATATATGTTCCTTATCAAGATTCACAATTCACTCTATCAAGTGAACACTCTGAGACATCCTGTGATGTAAGAATTTTTATTTACCCTTATTTCTCTCTCTGGTAAACTATTAACACCCTGCACAACACTTTTGAAAAAGGAGCTTTTGATCAAGCTTTTATATATCAGTGGTGATTTTTTTTTTTTTTTTTTTTTTTGCGGTACGCGGGCCTCACACTGTTGTGGCCTCTCCTGTTGCAGAGCGCAGGCTCCGGACGCGCAGGCTCAGCGGCCATGGCTCACGGGCCCAGCCGCTCCGCGGCATGTGGGATCTTCCCAGACCAGGGCACGAACCCGTGTCCCCTGCATCGGCAGGCGGACTCCCAACCACTGCGCCACCAGGGAAGCCCAGTGGTGATTCTTATATTATCAAATATCTGTGGCTTCTGTTTATTGTTTGACTGCAGCCATATTATGTTCATTGTGTTACAGTCCAGATAATTTTAGTGAGATGGAAAGACTGGTAGAAAGTTCTGGGAAATTCCTAGCTAATTCCATATACATACAGGGGTAATTTCTAATTTCCAGAATATGATTATGAAACTTTGATCTCTTGTGAATATCACATTTGCTCCTTTAAATGGGAACTCTTAAGATGAAGTTCTAAAGTGAAGAGTCAGGAGCCTAATATAATCCTTCCTATAAAGGTGCAATTAATATTCTTTTATTGATTGATTGACCAAAACTATCTATAGAGTAGCAATTACTATAGGCCTTGAATTTTACTGGGTGCTTTGGAAAGCACAAAGGGCAAAATTTCTGGCTTTTAAGAGTTGACAACGTAATTGGAGAGATAAGACAGCCTCTCTTGAAAAGTTAAATAAAAATAAAGACCGTATATATTTAAATGTCACATGCATGATACAGATATTTTTGACAATGGATATTTAGCAAAGAGGGAGGTTGCATCCTCCTGGGGGATGAGACAATTTCTCATTCCTTTGCTCACCCTCAAAACCTACTATAGAGTTTTGTTGAGCTGCACTGGATTCTATTGGTTGGCTTGAGTAGTTGAAGAGAGCTTCAAGGAACACAGTGGGCTTGAGAACTTTCTCACCTGCTGGCTATGCAAGCTTAAAAGGCTTTCGTCTATTGAAGTGGTGCAAACAGCCTCATCACAAAAAAAGTTGGCACAAGAGCAAGCAAGAAAGTTAGGAGAAATTATGCAAGAGGATCCTCAAACTCTACTTGGTGAGGCCACAGCATTCCACAGACGAGCTTAAACCAGAGCTAGAATCCAGCCAATAAATCCCTTTGTGCAGAATGGTGGAAAAACTCACACACAGCTATTTTTTCTCTCTCCCTCAAATAAATATTACTCAGCCTCCACTTCTATAACCGTCAGTCTTGTCAATCTTAAAGCTCACCCTGTGTCCCAAAAAAGATACTATAGGTCCTAAAGACCCTCATGTATCCTCCACAGATGTATCTGCCTTGCAGGATATTTTCATTTTCTCTGAAAGGTAACAGGAACATCTTTCCTTGGTTTCTGTGGATTTCAAGTTATTTTTAATTTTTACTTCCACTATGACTGTTTCTCTAACTTGGGACTCATTATACAAAAAAATCTCTGACGGGGAGAGTAAGGAAGAAGAATCGTCGGGGTCCAAATGAACAATATCTAGTCACCTATACACTGATTAAAATAATCTATTACTTGCGGAATAATTTGTTTTTGTCAGTTTTCTTTTGTCTATTAATTATTCCCATGCAGGTTTTCAAATTCCACTGTGTCCATATATCCATGGTGATGTCTTTGACTATATTTGCTCAACTCGTTGAAAGCTAAATGGACCATACAGAAAAATCTGATGAATGGGTGAGATGGGAATGCAAGAGAGAAGAGGACCAGTGTCAGTGGGATTGCTATGGTGCAAGGGACTTGGGGGAAAATGGTGCTTCAGGGATGAATTCCGTTGACTCCTGTACTCTTGTAGCTTCACTGTTCCCTGTGATTGGCCATGGGGTCTTTGCAAGCCATTTAACCTCTCTGAGCATGCTTTTCGTAATGGTGAGCTTGAAACGATGCTGTTTACTAGTTTGCAACAGGCTTTGGGATCCCTGTATGCTGTCAATTGCTTGATATTAACAATAATTGCCTACAGAGTTTTCTAAACCATTTACACGAAGAATCTCTGAACTATGATGTTCAGTTACAATATGCTAATAGTCAACCAATGTGGAACAGGATACTTTCCTACACTGAGCGGACACACCTTGCCTGCTCAAAGCAAGGGCATTCCATTTCAGACTTGCATTTTTTTTCTGTTTCAAGCTTACGACTGTCTTGGCATTAGAGAATGAAAATCTTTTTTACGTCAGCTTTCCTCTACACTTCCATTGTCCCACTGTGCTTGGGAAACCATGCATGTATCTCCCTTCCTGAAGCAGTGGTGGAAACAGTTCTGCATAGGTTGTGTGTAGCTGTGGTGAGAGACTCTCAGAATTCCTGTGAACAAAGAAAGCTTTGTGCTGAAACATAGCTTAAAGGAATGGCATGAAGCATGAGGAGATTTGCAGGAACCTACCCAAAGGAGAAATTGTAAGAACTAAATTTCAACCAAGAACAATGTAAATAAATCTAACTTGCACAGACTATATAAGCCAGAGAGACAGCAGAGAGGAACAGAAATGTCAGTGACCTGGTCCAGGTTTCTAACCTGCCTGGAAGGACATGTGGCAGATGAAAGGGAGGTAGAGGCTGCTGGAAAGGTATTTTTGGCAAAATTTAAAATTTCTCCCCTTTGGCCAAGAAATGAGTCAACCAACAGGACTTTATGATAAAATATCAAGTGGAAAAAAATGAAGGCATGAAAGAAGCACAAATCACAGTCTCTCACCTTGAGAATCCTACAGTTTAGTTGGTGAAACAAGAGAATCACTCCCTAGTTAAGCTCCTCTTTATGTTGGGAATCAGTGGATTTCACAAAAACATGCATCTTGAAGGAAGAATAGGATTATTTGGAAGAGTGTCTTGCGGCAGAGTCTGAGTTTCCAGGAGTTGGAATATCATTCCCAGTTGTTCAGGTACTTGATCTAGTTTATCACTGTATTACCAGCATCTGGAAGAGTTCCTGCCGTATAACATTCAATATTTGTTGAATGAACGGATTACTGAATAAAAGTGAAACTGAGCAGTATGAGTACAGTAAATATGAATTGGGGTTCAGATGACAAGGATTCCCTTTATCATCCATTGGAAAGGGTTGGGCCATCAAAACAGCAAGTATAACAGCGAGAGAAAGCATACAGGGATTTTTCTGTTTAGTGAAGTACAGGGCCGTCCAGTGCCATCAAAAACCTAGATCATTCCATGTTTTTGTTTTGCCATCTTTACCATGTAGGCTTTGTCCTTCATGGTCTGTCACCTCATGGTCACAAGATGGTGGTTGCTGTTATAAATATTACATATGTGGTTTGGGCAGGGAAAAGGGGAAAGGGGCGCTAGAATGAGGGGGAAAAGCTGAGCTTCTCCTACGGAGGTTTTGCCCTTTATGTTTGTCAGTTTCTCCTTCCCCAAGGATTCTTGCAGGCATTTTCTTGTCCAGAACCATGATAGGAGGCTATTTCTGACTGCAAGGGAGTCTGACACCTGAAGAGTCTGACAGCTTTCACCTTTGTCTCTCACAAGGCATTACCAAGTAAAGAATCCAAGTAGATTTCTGGAGAGATAGACCATGAGGGGAGAGAGAGAGAGGTTAGGTGAAATCTCAATGTCATATGGCTAGTCAATGGTGGGATTAGGACCCACTTCCATCTGTCTCTGAGGCTCGTACACTTAACCTTTCCTTTTCTAGCTCTGTGGTAACGTGCAGTTGTTTAACCCCTTGTAAGACTTAGTTTCCCCTTTTTATACAATGGGATAGTTATAAATTCAGAGGCTTTTAAAAAAAATTAACAAAAATAATGTTTATAAAATGTTCAGTCATATACACACACACATACGAAATGCACACAAAACTGAATGACCGCCCTATTGACATATGAAAATCAGAGATTTACACACCAAAACCAGGTCAGACAATCCCTTGTGTAAATGACACAGTTATTTTATTATAGTAGCAAATTGATACAGAACTTCACTGGAGTCAGGATTCATGGCAAAAGATAGTTACTTTCTCCAAGATTGACAGCGTACCGTTTGCTGGTCCCCAAAGCATTAAGGTTTGGATGAGTGAGGGTCACATTAGACTTTCTGGAAACGCGTCAGGCTCTCTCTGAGTCCATCCTCCTACACATAGGAGCTTTCTGCATTTGTTAGCCTGCGTCCTGCCAGCCAGCTCATCTGGGCCAGGTGCAACCCCTCAACCTTGGAGTTACACAGTGGACTGTAGATTGCAGGGTTCTACAAAATGCAGGCATAAGCAAAGACTCTGCTTAAACTACACTTGGACTCTGCAATGAAGTGCAACCAGTGCCCAGGACGTCACTAACCTCAGAGCCAGAAAACTAAAAACAAAACCACTTTACAAAATTCAGTTAATTTTCTGAAAAAGTAGACTGAACAGCGGTTGTACAATAAGATGTGCTAGTGATTTCTTTTTAAACAGAAACCTTTACCAGGAGAAAACTGAAAGCTAGGATTTACAGCATTACATATAATTACGGAGTAATGAGGCTGATGGCCACCTGTGGTTCTCACTCTCCGTAACTCACATAGACTTGCCTTTCCGCTGCCAGAAAGTCTTTCTTGACTATGCACTGGTTAAATATAAGGGAGTTTGTAAAACTGTTCAAAGAACGAGATGCTAAAAGTTCTTAGTAAGAAAATTATTAGGTAGGTATTTTTTAAAAGACATGTATACAATGTTTTTAATTTCTTTTACCTAACATAAAAAAAAGATGACATTTTAGAAAACATAGGAAAGCAAAACTAAAAAAGGCACCCAAAAGTCTATAATTTAAACATAACCACTAATATTTTGATCTATTATTTTCTAGTCTTTTTCTTACAAATGTATTGATTAGTACTATATACATATTTAGCAACTATGTTATATATTTTTAAGTGCCGGCATGACTAACATAATAAAGTGAACATTTTAACATATTATTAAATACTTTTTACCACTTGCATCGATCGACATACAGCCTAAATAAACTGGCTTCTAAAACAAGAGAGCCAATCCATAGTTCCACTCGTGTTGAAGAATATTCATCATCTTTAAACCTACAAGCACTAAATATTTCATTCGATTTCATTTTAAACAAATAAAAATCAGTATGTCTTCAATTTTTAGAAAATATTTATTTGATTACTGCAGATCTAAAATTTTTCCATGTGCTTTTTGACCAACCATATATTATCATTTGCAAATTACCTGGTCTTTTCCTTTTTATAGTTTGGTGGGAAGTGGGACTGGAAGGTTTTATTTGTTCCTTATTGGTTAGTAAGAACTATTTCTGTAAAAGAACAATAAACCTTTGTCATTTATTGTAAATATTTTTCTCGGTTCGATATTTGGCTTTCTTATGGTCATTTTCAGTCGCAGGAATGTAATATTCTCATATGTTCAAATCTCAGGGACTTGGAAAGGATTACAAATGTAAATGCATACGTAAATAAATCTTTCTAATCAGGACATTCCTAAAATAGTTTGTAAATGGGAATGGGTATATTTGTGTATGCAGGTGGCTGCTGGCTGGTGATCGTCCAGCCTCACTCCTCTGCCTCTATCAGGGTGGCCAGGTTAAAAATGCATTTGCTGCAATTGCTCTATGGAAAGGTACGGGTTAGGTGCTCTTTCTGCTGCTAAGAGGTGGATAACCTTGTGAAGAACCCAGTCAGAGAGTGAGTTACTTAAAATAAAATGGGAGGAAGACTTTTAAGAGATGGAACATCTGTGATAAACTCATTTTCTGTGTGAGCACCGACGGAGATTCCTGTCTAGGTCAGCTGAACGGCATTTCTATAGCAGTTGAAAATTCATTTCATTTCATTATCGGAACTTTCAAGTACCACGGTTTGGATCAGGGAACAGCTTCTTAAACCTACAGGAAGCTCATTTACCCCTGCTGAGGCTCCAGCTCCCTTTCTTATGGGAAGGTAGAGAGGTAGAGATGGCTCGCTTACAAATCCTGGCAGATACAAATATAAAGATCTATATCTCCCTATATATAGCTTCCCTGATCATATATATAAATATGATCTGTATTGAAGGAATGTGAACATTTCCATCTCAAGCAGCCTTAATACTATCCTTTTTCTGTTTGATTTTGATCTGCTTCAAGGCTACTTTCCCAACTCCTTCATCTGTTAAAAATACTGCTCTCGGGGCATTAGTAAACAGAGAAGCACAGTGGAACAAAGGACAGAGCGTCAATTCTCTCAACAGCCAGCAATGAAGCAAGTTGGAGTATTTTTCAAACAACAAACACTGATTGAGAAAACTTTTAAAGAATCCCAGATGGCATTTACAGAGTCAGAATGAAATTAATGGAGGGGAAAAACAATCCACATTACTTGAAGCCTTTACAATGAGAGCCACAAGATTTCTACCTGTTCTTCAGTTGTGGCTCTCCGGGGCTCAAAAGGCGTAACCGAAAGTGCGTTTTTGTATCCTCCACGTCAGGGAAGGAGCCAGAAGCCAGTAGACACTGGGAAGAGGCAGACTGAGTGACTGAGACCAGGGAAGGGGGCACACTGGTAGAGACGGGGGCATGGTGATTGGGGTGACACACACATGCTGATGACAAAAGACATGCAGCCAGTTACGGCAATTCTGTGTCCAGAGAGTGGAGTGGCAAGGAGGGGGTGGCAGCATCCCAGGGATCAGGGAGCGGGCGCTGCAGGGGGATTCCAGATGGGTGGGCCTGGCATCAGGGTGAGAGAGTTTAGAAAGTGAGTTACGGTAAAGGAGAGTTTCTGAGGGGAACTCAGTGCAGGCCTCCATCCCTGGGTACTGGCAGGAATAAGCCACAGGCCTCTCCACCTCCTTCTGAAGGACACCTGGAAAGGTCACTGAAGCATGGACCTGGGCTCAGGGAAACAAGGCAGATTCCCGTGAGAGATGGTTCCCAGAGATGGTAGCAGCCCTACTGCTGAGCATGGACAGAGCAGCTCCTCAGAGGGGTCCACATGAGGCCCCCCTCTGCATGTCTGGGGTTCTGACTCCTTCTCTTCATCCTTCTAAAGATAGGATTGGCCTTCTTCTCCAGAGTGCTATGTCTGCAGGGGAGAGAGACAGACAGACAGAGAAAGGAGAGTGTCCAGCTGGGCTAAGGGCAAATACATGTAATAGTAATATGGTCAAGTTCTGCTACTTTTAAGGAGTTAAAATGGAAAATTTTACTAATTTTACTAATATTTTACTAATTTCAATGCCTGGTAGTATGTGTGTGTGTGTTTTTAAAATGGGACTCTATGAGTGGGTCGTAGAATGATGGAGGGCAGTGCCAACGGTAACACTGCAGCAGATGACCTTGCTTGAGTACTTACTACAGGACACACATTACGTGAAATGTTTCACAAGCATTGTTTCATTTGCAGGAGCCCTTTGAGATGGGTGCTCTTTACCAGTGTAAGTGGTAGAACTTGCACACAGGTTTCTCTGACTTGGAAGCTTACAGTACTAGATGCTGTAGCATATCTCCTGGGTCTGGGAATGTCTGTTACATGTAGGATCAGGCTCAGCCTGACGGATTCACTGCTGTACTGAAAGGACAGGATCACATATCTTGTCAAAGCAGGGTATTTGATCTGAATTCCCGACCTTCAACTGATTCACATTTTGCCCGCGTGAAATTAGTAAAATGGCTACATTAGCATTTCTTTTAATGCTCTTTCTTAAAGAGTACATTTTTAAGCATGGAAATAGTGCATTTAAATGTGCTCTACAAAATGCACGTTTTGTTTATAATAGACCAAGAAAATTGCGAATGCAAAAGTACAAATTGTTTTAGACATGAGCAATTTTTGTACTTAGAGTTCTTATAACAGCTTAAAATACACATTTTAGTCTATATGTGCTGAGAAATGTCTTTTTAAATGTTGACCTGTGATTTAGACATATCAAACATTCTCATTAATTGCAAATATAACTCAGTTACTCTCTATTTCTTGAATTAGAATAATACCTACCTCATTTTAATGACCAATATAGAGCAATTCACACATACGTAATTCATAAGTAGGAAGCAAGATGGAAAATAAATGTACAAAATGCTAAGTCCGTTACCTCAAAAGACAAACACCTTTATTTTATGTATTTGAACAATTTGGCTTGTTGCTAGATCTGGACAATAAAGGTGGAAATAGTGAGAAAGAAAAATAGAAAGGAAGAAAACAGAAATAGAACAATGGTGGGAGTTTGGGGAAATAATAGTTATTTAGCCACGTGACGAATAAAAATGAATGATTTTTTGGCAGAACTATTTCATTAAGGTAGGGCTGTGCCTTTTTTACTCATTTATATTAGGCTTAAATGCCAGAAAAATGTAATTATTTTGCCGACTCTCATTTATTAAAATCATTTTAAAAGTGTAGTTCCCAGACACCCATCTGTCATATCAGGAAATAGGCTAATTTCCTCTTTCTTTCTTTTTCAAATACGCTAGAAAAAATTAGATAAACTAATGTAATGTAATTTATTTATATCTTCTCCACTGTCAAGAATAATATACTTGTTAGAAAACTTTGAAATAAAGAAAAATAGAGGGGAAAAATCATTATTTTTTACCACCCAAAGAAAACAAATCTTAACATTTTAGTGAATTTCCTTCCTTCCAGTCTTTTTTTCCCCCTATGACCACTTAACAGGTTTAAAGCAACATTTTTGCAAACCACTAAAATATTTAATAATTACTGATACATTCTTATTATTTTGTCCCAGATTGAAAAGAAGCAACAAAATGCTTCAGGAACCTTTAGTTCATGCATCTTTCTCTGAGTCCTGCAGAAATGATGTTTTAGTCTACGCTGAGTTCATTTCAACCTTGCATCCCTCACTGCTTTTGATGTATTCAACCATATGTGCCACAGAGCAGAGCCTCTATATACTGTTCCCAAGTCTCTCTCCCAAGTGCATCATAATGATGATGGAACCATGAAAGCAGCGTCAATGAAGAAATCGCACCATTCAGAGTGTCAGTGTAGAATAAATCTGATGAACTTAATGTCTCAGGAGGTATCCATTGGTTCCAAAATTGGAACATAATACATGGTAAGAATTTTTTTCCCTGAAGACATTAGCCAGTAATAGGTCTGTTTTGATTCCATTAGCTTAAAGCGTAAGTTGCTCCCTGCACTGCTTAGTCTTTTACCAAAGATTGATGAGAAAACAGTCGACATAGTCCAAGTGAAGGGAAATGTTGATCGTTCTGTGGGAAACTCAGGTTCTGTAGGAGTGGACTTTGCATCTGACTGTGCATGTCCATGCTTACCCCACTTGAACGGCTGTGTGGCTGCTTGAATGAGGACTCAGGAGACCTTGGAAGTTCAGCTGCAACAGTCACTCAGCAGGCTGACCCTTACTCTCGTGTCTCCAGTGGAAGCACAAGAGAAGTTATTCTAAATCTGAGAATGGAGATTTGATATTAATGATCACTGATGTGGCTTACAGACCTAAACATTACAGACTCAAATTACGTAGGTTTGAGTATTAGCATTTGCTGCCTTCATGCATGAGGGGTCAGCTCGGTGTGAGAGGAATGATGGGAGGTTTTCTAGCTTTGGCTACTTTATCCCAGAGTCAGTGCTTTCTTCCTCAGGAAAGTAGTTCTGGTCTGATGTTTTCTATGACTTATTGTCTCGGGAAGGCGCTGTTGCCTTAATCTTTCCAAAGAGTATGTAACTCAACGCAGGACATCATCCAATTGTTATTTTTGGATAGGCTGGGTGCTCTTGTGTTATCCTCACATATTTCCCAAGAGGTTGACACCTACTTTTAGCGAATCAGAGAACTGGATTTGGCAGAATTCTCTAGGTTCTATTTTCTCTGCCTTAGTCGTGTTATAGTGTCAATGTTGTTGATGTGCACACACATACATTTTTAGGAATTGTATACATCATTGATTCATTTCTGTGTTTTATTATTGCCTTGGTATACAGAGCTATTCGGCATGAAGATGGTATTCCTTGTTCTCCTTCACTGATAACACAAAACTTTATTTTATTTATTTTTTTTAATTTTTTTTTTTTTTTTTTTTTGTGGTACACGGGCCTCTCACCGCTGTGGCCTCTCCAATTGCGGAGCATAGGCTCCAGACGCACAGGCTCAGCGGCCATGGCTCACGGGCTCAGCCACTCCGCGGCACGTAGGATCTTCCCGGACCGGGGCACGAACCCGCATCCCCTGCATCGGCAGACGGACTCTCAACCACTGCGCCACCAGGGAAGCCCACGAAACTTTATTTTACTCCCTCTTCCTCATCCAGTCCCTCTCCCTTCAAGGGGATCTTTACTGTTGTCCTCAAATAAGTCAACTTCTATTTATTCCTTGATGTTGCTCTGCTCACGTCATCACTTGCTTCTACCATGGTTACTATTATTGTTTTACTTGCTAATTAGTGAACCAGGGTCATTCTCGGAGTCTCTTCCTTCGGTATTTCTCTAAGTATTGGATTTCCTTTAGCTCCAAAATACTCTTCCCAGATTTCTTGTATTCACTTTTTGGTCTGGATAGGGAGATGGCAAACTTTTTCTGTCGAGGGCCAGATAGTAAATATTTTAGGCTTTGCTGACTATGCTGCCTCTGTAGCAACTACTCAGCTCTGCCGCTGCACCACAAAAGCACCACAGACGATATTTAAACAAATGGCTGTAACCGTGGTCCAATAATATTTTATTTATAAAAAGAGGCAGAAGACTGGATTTAGCCTCTGGGTCACAGTTTGCCCGCCTCTGTTCTGGACTATCACCTGCCAGGTCAGACTTGCTGGTATCCTATCACGTTTTTGGCACATTAAGAATTTATAAATATTTACGGGCACAGTTATGTTCATTGTTAACCGTTAAAAAGCTAATAATAAGGAGAACAACAACAACATTTCTTGAACACTTAATGTGTCCTAGGCACTGTGTTAAGCATGGTATATGAATTATCTCATTTAATTTGCTCCATGGCCTTATGAGGTCGATTCTAATATGAGTCATATTTTAAAGATGAGGATATTGACGCCCAGAGAGGTTGAGTATCTTTTGCTCAAGATTGGTTGAAAGATATCCAAGTGGTCAGCCTCGAGAGCCCACACTAGTTACCACTGTTCAGGTGATTCTAGGTGTGAGGATTATAAGCCCAATGGTACCACGGTGAAAATGACTCGTTGAGTGTGCTTTAACAGGCTGTAACCCAAGAAATAACAACAGTGCCATCGGTGATCGCCCATTCCTCAATGATATTGAAGATTGAGTACCGTTACCTCAGAAACCACTCTAAAGCGTTTTAGCCATGATAACTTCCTTCTCTTTTTCTTGCTGTCTTTTGATTATCCACAGAGAATGGAAGGGGAGATTTAACTGTTGGTGGAGAACATCTTTATTCTATGATGCACTGACATCGTTGCTTATATTTCCATTCACATGATTAATGGCAGCAGCAAGTCAGACAACTTTTAGCTTTTGGCAAAAATTTGGGGCTGGAGTAGCACATCCTTAAGGGTTTACGCTGACTGAAGCCTGTAAACAGCATATCCTTACTTTGCTTCGTAGAGCGTAGGTACAAGGTGAGGGATTACCCATATTATAACTTCTGGTTATATCACTTAGTCTCTGTAATAAATGAGTGCATATATTTTTTTTAAAAAATCTTAGTCTATATAAGAAAGCTAAAAAAATCTTTCTCTTACATGAAATAGTTCGAGAGCAGCTTGTGCATGGAAATGTCCTCAGAATTTTTGTGAGAGTGTCTTTATGTAAAAATGAATAAATGAATGTTCTCTGAGCATCTATTACATAAAATATGTATTCATTACTTAATATGTTATAGGAACTGTTGAGAGGGGGGTAAATAGTGTACCTGTCATACAATTCAAAAAACGTTAAGAACATTAAGAAACAACGTTAAGAACAACATTAAGAAAGGAAGTTCCAACTCCCCAACAACGTTAAGAAAACCTGATTATAAAAAACCGTTCAGTGTTGAAAATCTGAAGAATAAAAAAAAGAATGAGGAAAATGATTAAAATCCTCTTTAATTGCCCAAAGAGAACCATATACCAATTTGTGGTGTTTCCTATCTTCCTGCCCATATTCTACACATAGATCATTTTTAAAAAGTAGATCAAAAGATCTACTTTTCCCTGTACATACTCTATCTGTAGCTCATTATTGAGATAATACAGAATATAGCTTTACTTCCTTTTTTGCCATTCAACTTTATAGAGGGTTTTTTTTTCCGTATCATTAAATATCATGCAAAAGTATCTTTTAAATTATATATTGTATTCTGATTCCTCTTCACCAGGTAACAGGATTTCCTTCTCACAGTTATCTGGTACTCAGTTGTAATCCTCATCAGAATGGTTTATCTAAGAAATAAGGATGGGAATTCCCTGGCAGTCCAGTCAGTGGTTAAGACTCAGCACTTTCACTGCCACGGCTTAGGTTCAATCCCTGGTTGGGGAACTAAGATCCTGCAAGCCACACAGCCAAAAAAAAAAAAAAACAAGGAAAGTTAAGACGGTTCTATTAAAATGGTTAAAATAAAAACTTCGTGGGTTTAATGTTGGTTATCTGGAAAATTCACTTATGCCAAACTTATAATGGTAAATAAATGAGCTGTTAATGAATTCACATCATGTCTGGTCCAAAAATGTCTATCTACATGACAGAATATAATCACTATTCCTTTAAATCAATGCAGAGTGGTAGAAGCTGTTTATCAATACAGGTGCATTTTTAAATGAAAATCCAGAGAACTATAGATATATAAGCCAAACAAAAAATAAATTGACTACTTGGCAAAATTAATTAATATGAATCATTACTGTGATTTAGATATTCAAGAACTTTTATTTTCAAATTAACATTTTTAATCTTGCCACTCCTTCCCCCTTCAAAATACATACACTCACCCAACATGTACAACACATAACACATAAGACACAAGCACACACAACAAACACACACACTTGCTCACAAACACACATCCATATTCCTGGATTAGTCAACCAATTCTCCATTTTGCTGTCGAGTTTAATCATAAGATTTACTGACAGATATTTTTCATATCTTGTCATATCTAACTTGTAGAATCACGTACATATGGTGAATTTTGGTACAGAATCACGACCAGATTTTTTTCTAAAGCACAAATCAAAACATTTTGATCTTTCATTTAATATAAGCAATAAACCCCCTTGCTTGACCTTGTTTTGTAACTTTGTAAAACATGTGCTTTGGGTGGGGGGCTGTAGGGGTGAGTTTCACTGTGTCAAAAAACATCTTGAATCCCTCTGCCTTTTTTCCCCTCCTCCTCGAAGCTTCTTCAAAGTTGGAATTCAGCTCAAAATCTGAGTCTAACTAAAATTCAATTCAGTTGTTAATCCCATAAGGGGATACAATAGCTGCTACACATGCTGGCAGACTCAAAAATCTACAAATTTTTGCTTTTAATAATGTTTTCCCAGTGTCTAATTTCTTGTGTAAGAAAACATTCTCTTGGACAATTACCCCCGTAATGTCCTTGCCAGAATCAATTTCAACTTTAGCTGTCTCAGAGAGTTCAGTAGCAGTCTGAGAACTTTTTCCTACAATTTTCATTTTGTTGCACAAGAAAACTAAGTTTCCTTTTTCAATGCCTTCTCAAATGCTCTCACATATTGTTCAACACACATAAGACATACATGTTTTAACTATATGGCATAGGACAGTATTCAGACTGTCTCCAATTTACAAATGGGTTAAGTTCCTAAAACCTTTTTATCAACCATTTAAAGCATGTTACACATCTCCCTAGAGAAACAGTGGTAGCATTAAAGGGTAGAGTCCAAGAAAAACAAAAAATAATCTAAACCATAATGCATCAGTATAAAGCACTTTCAGCAATATTTTAATGGCACGTAGCCACCAGTGATGATAAGAAATTCATTCTGAATTCCAGTAACACATACCAGAAACACATCTCTCCCCATTCGGTGGTTTCTCTGCAGGGGACAGAAGAACTGGCATGTGAGGTTAGAGTGGATTGCGTGACACAGGCGAAAATAATCCCTATGCCAATATCTTGTTAACACTCCACAGCTTCAAAAGGAAACACATTTCTCCAGATAACTCACACCCCAGGCGGATCCAAACGGAGGGAAAAAAGGATAAATTTATCCAGAAGAAATGGGAGCTCTCGTCTTCAATATACTCATTGGCCTGGTGTTTGTCTATCAGATTCTTTCTTTTTTTTTTCCTCTGAGAAGAGGGTAAATATTTTTTTTGAATACCTTGAAAATGTAATGACATCCAACCTCCACAATACTGGGGTCTCAGAAGCTACCTTCTGATCACCGTAGCATTTGGATCTAAGCATTTCATCAGTGGAAGTGACCAGCAAGCTGCCTGCAAGGAGACAGGTGAAAGCATCACTTAGTGAATACGCCACCATTGAGGGATGAAATGGCAACTTCGTGTCACGGGAGCAGCTATCCACTTCCTGTACGCAGATAAGGCATCACTCATCAATTGCCCTATTGTTTCCTGCTGAGCCCGAATGAGGTTTCAGAATCTTTTCCTATAATGGTGCCACATTTTTTCATAAAAAAATACATAAAAAGCCAATCACAGTCATCAACCATATTATCAGACCAAACAAGAAAAACCATATGCTCATAATAAGAGATATATATGTAAATCTAACTCTAAATGGATCATGGACTTAAATACAGAACCCAGAACTATACAACTACTAGAAAAAAATGATAGGAGAAAACCTCTGTGAAATTGGGAAGGCAAAAGTGTATATATATATGTCCAAAAGCATGATCCATAAAGGAAAAAGTTGATAAATTGGGCAACATCAAATTTAAAAACTTCTGCTTTGGGAAGACATTGTTAAGAGAATGAAAACCAAGCTAGAGTCTGTGATAAAATATTTGTATATCCGATGTTTTATAAGGGATTTTTTTAATAAGGGATTTTTATCCCGAATTATATAAAGAACTCTTAAAACTTAATTATAGGAAACAAAAACCCTCAGTTAAAAACTGGGCAAAAGATTTGAACACACTTTTTACCAAATAAGACATACGACTGGAAAATAAACTCATAGAAAGATGCTCAACGTCCTAAGTCATTAAGGAAATTCAAATTGAAACCATAAAAAGATACCACTACACATCAAATGGAGGGGCTAACATGAAAATGTCTCACCATACCAAGAGTACGGGGAAACCAGATGTGACTTCCTGGTGGGAATACAAGATGGTGCAACTATTTGGTAACTTCTTAAAAAGTTAAACATACAGCCGTCATATGATTCAGCCATTTGGCTCCTAGGTATTTACCTAAGAGAAATAAAAGTGAATATCCATACCAAGCCTTGTACATGTAAAGCAGCTTTATTTATCTAGCCAAATACTGAAAACAACCAAAATGTCCATAAAAAAGCGAATGGATAAACATTCACTTGTGGTGTATCCACACAGTGGAATACTAGTTAGTAACAAAAAGAGATGAACTACATGATGAACGTGAAGGAATTTTAAAATGATTTTGCTGAGTGAAAGAAACAAGGCAAGGAGAGTATATAATGTATGATTCCATTTACATAAAATTCTAGAAAATGCAAACCAATCTAAAGGGACAGAAGCAGATCCGTGGTTGCCTGGGGACCATGGGGCAGGAATAAGAGAAAGAGATTACAAAAAATGACAAGGAAAGTTTGGTGTTTCACAGGTGTGTTCGTATGTCAAGATGTAGCAAGTTGTACATTTTAAATATTTGCAGCTTATTGAATATCAGTTATACCTCCATAAGGTTGTTACAGTACCAAAAAAAAACCAATCATCAGCTTTACAGAATGATTCAATCCTCTGGAGAGAATCCAACTGGATGGATAGTTCAGTTTCATGCAAGGAAAGAGTATTAGTGTTCAAGAATGGTTTCTAAACAGAGAGGAGGTTAAAGATGAACTATGGTAATCCTGTCTAACTCAGCTAACACATCGAACTATATTGATCATTTTTTAAGAAAACATTAAAATGGGCTATTTATTGGCAATAGTGGAGAAAAAGGCAAATGTACAATGATCTGAGCTTTTCCCCACTTCTGCTATCAGGGCTGAAGACGCTGAGCTTCCAGGCATCTTCAGCTCAAGAATGGATGGGACTGGTGATGGCTAGCCACCTTGGACCATTCAAGGCTCTGGCTGGAAAGAAAGCATCTCTCATTTTAGGTCTTTGAAGAGAAAGCACAGCACTCCCACTTCCAGACCCAGACTCAGCTGATTACAATGCTCCCTTTCTGTCTCTGGTCCTACCAACCTAGGCCAGTTTTGGGGTTTTTTTGTTTGTTTGTTTGTTTTTTTGCGGTACGCGGGCCTCTCACTGTTGTGGCCTTTCCCGTTGCGGAGCACAGGCTCCGGACGCGCAGGCCCAGCGGCCATTGCTTACGGGCCCAGCCATTCCGTGGCATGTGGGATCCTCCCAGACTGGGGCACGAACCCTCGTCCCCTGCATCTGCAGGCGGACTCTCAACCACTGCGCCACCAGGGAAGCCCCTAGACCAGTTTTAACTGCTCCTTCTTACCCATAGTCAGGGCTTAGCTCATCAGCTGACTCACTTATAGAAAAGCTGTATGTTCTAGTTCCTTACCCTGCATGGGGAGAAAGAATTTAAGCAGTGTGTAGAATCCCATCATTGCTACATTCAAGTCTTGCACAGAGTGGTAGCTAATTGACATTCTTTAAAAAAAAAAAAAAATCTACAGCCTAACCTCTCTGTCTACTTCTTAAGGTGACAGAATCCTAAACAAAACATTATACTATGTAACAAAGTCCCTGGAAAAAGCTTCACCCACTTTTCTTTCCTAACCAATCAAAGGAAGAGAAAACAAGCAGAATTTTAAGGAGTCTTCTAAACACGAAGGGGCTGTATGAGCTTGGGCCAGTCACAACTTGTTAGTCCTTGATTTTCCCAGCCATAGAAATGAAAAGATTATACAGAAAGATCTCGAAGGTCTCATTCAATTCTATGCAGACACATATGTTCCCAGGCCTTAGTGGGTTTGCAATCTGGTAGGAGTTGAAGACTAAGCATCCTGAAAAAACCGTAAGCATTACTAGAAAAAAATACAATTAGGTGTTCAGTTATGCGGTACAGATTCTGAGTATTCTAAGATTTGGGTGCACAGTCATTTCTGAGGTTGCAGAAGCAAGTGAAGGTTCATGGAGAAATGGTCGTTTCATCTGGGTCTTAGACATGACTTATTAGCATTGTAATTCCAAAATCCACTGGGGCAGTGGCTAATTTTCCAGGCAGGAACTGTGTCTTCCTAATGGTTGTACTTTTTCTCCTGAGAGCTTCTTGTCTACACCATCGGATTTAGCTCTAAATCCATTCTATCTTGTCCTGTTTACTGTGGACTCATGCATGCTAGTCCAACTCTCTTGTAAGGCTTTTGAAAGCCAAGCCTCTGCTCTACATTTCTGTATCCAGATTCATGGATTCCTTGGTTCAACATCAGACTAAATCCTATGCTCTTTAAGTCACAACCCTTTCTAAACTCATTTTCATAGAATTGAAATAATTTAAAGTGTGTCATAAAGACAGGCTTCAAAGGAAAAGAAATTATTAAAGAAGCAACGAGGAGCCTGCAGAGGAGCGGATGGTGATGGCAGAAACTTGTGTGGTACATACATACCACAAAAGTACATATATATGCCTATATACCCATCATTCCTTTGTGGTCATGGGCTGAAGCCTCGAGTTTTTTTGGTTATTTGGTGTATCTTGTTTGTGTTTAGCTCTACTCTCTTCTACCCTGTTTGTTGTCTTTTAAAATCCTTCCTCCACTCTATGTAAATTGGTACCCCATGCTGAGGTCATTAGAGAATTGTAGTCTAGTGATAACCGTGTCTGTATCCCTCCCCCAGACTCCAGTATGGAGCTGGGCATAGAGGGATGCTTTATAAGACATCAGTTTCTTCATCTGTTTATTTATCCCTTATATTTAATTTTCCTTAGATAATCGGAATGTTCTCTGCTTTACTAAATTAGAGTCAAATTTCAGGGCATGGTTAATTCTGGTGTAACAATTGGCTGAGGCTAGAGGCTCCACTGAACCTAGACCTGCCTGAACAGTATAGAAATTTGGGACATGATGGCTTAGGGGACTTGAGCTAGACTAAGCTCTGTGTAGAATATGGGTCAGGAGGGGTATAGTAGACTGAGTCAATGGTCTCCAATGGTCCTCATTCCTTCCTGAACTTGTGCCCTCTGCCATGTGATTTTGCAGTTTTAGTCAAGAGGTGAACTCTATTCCCCTCCCCTTGAGTTTTGGCCCGACTTGTAACTTGCTTTGGTCAATTAAATACAGCAGAAATCACAGTGTGACAGTTCCAAGTCCAGGCCTCAGGGGCCCAGGCATGTTCACGCTTGCTCTCCTCTTGCTCCTCTGTGGTGGCCATGAGAACACACCTGGGGGAGGCTGCTGGAAGCTGTGATGTAGGAGCAGAGCCCCACCATCCCAGCCAAAGCTAAACTAAACGTAAAACCCCAAACGCATGTGTAAACCCAGTCAAGGTCACCTGAACCCAGCCTGTGTTGACTGAACCTTGAAAACATGTGAGCCCCCAAAATGTTTATCGTTATCTGCCACTAAGATTTTGAAGTTGTATGTTCTGCAGCTTTACTGTGGCAATAGATAACTGA
Organism: Aethalodelphis obliquidens; assembly: GCF_003676395.1. NCBI lineage: Eukaryota > Metazoa > Chordata > Mammalia > Artiodactyla > Delphinidae > Aethalodelphis > Aethalodelphis obliquidens. The sequence continues at coordinate 10,707,318 of NW_020837963.1, read as the reverse complement.
TACAGAGGGCAGCCACGGAAGTGGGACTGGTGTCCAGCTGCAGCTCTAGTGACAGAGGAGCTGTTGGACTTTACATTCCTGACTTGTTGGTCCTGTCTGTTATTTGGAAGCAGAACTGGCCTCTTCTGGACACAGTCAGAGATGTTCTTGGGCAATTGGAGGGCACAAAAGTCCTCTAGGTGGTGATGCTGTACTTTCTGCTAAAAAGGGGGCTTCTTTTGGAGACTCAAATGATATAAAAGAGATACGAGCATCTTTTGTAAGAAGGACATGCCAGTTAGACTATATTTCCAGGTAACTTAGGAGAAATAGAACAAAAGGAAAACAACTAAATGTAGTACAATTCCTATCTGAGATATGGTGACATTTGGATCTATTAAAATGTCCAGAATGGGTAGACTGATCTATCCATTCATGCAACAAATATTTATTCAGCAACTTGCCTATGCCAGACACGATTTTGGATATTGGAGCTGCATCGGTGAACAAATCATAAAAACTTCCTCTACTTGTGGAGCTTCTGTTCTAGTGAAGGGAGAGAGAGAATAATCAATAAACATAGTAAGCAAATCATATAATATGCTGAAAGGTGAGCCAGGCTATTGGAAAGAGAAAAAAAATAAAGTAAGAGACCTTGGGAGTGCCACAGGGGAGGGTGCAGGGCAGTTACAATTTAAAGGTGACACTTAAGCAAAGACTTGAGGGGAGAAAAGTGAGGTGTGTGGAGGTCTGAGGAAGAGGCTCCAGAAAGAAGGAGCTGGTGGAGTAAAGGCCCTGAAGCAGGATCTGGCCTCATGGTTAAAGCAAAGCAGGAAGCTGGTGAGGCTGAATAACAAACGGGAATGGAGGAGTAATAAAGCTCAGAGAGGGAGCAGAAAACAACATGGTCTAAAACCTCGAAGACGGTGAAGAGAATTTACTTTGTACTCGGAGAGAACATGGGAGCCCGTGGAGGGTTTTAAGCACGGAGGTGGTCATAATCTGACTCAGCTGCCTGCTGGGTGAGGCTACACTGCCCTGGGGTATGGTGGAGATCAGTTAAGAGGCCATTACAGAAATCCAGGTGACATGCAGTGGCTTGACACAGTGCTGGCAGAGAATGTGGTGAGAAGGGGGCGGATTCTTGGTATATATTCAAGGTAGAGGGAAAAAGAATTTGTTGATGGATGGGATGAAGGGTATGAGAAAAAGCGAGAAGTCAAGGATGACTACAGGCTTTGAGAAACTAGAAGAATGAGGTTGCCCTTCACTGAGATGGGAAGACAGTGGGAGGAAGAGGGTTTAGAGGAGAGACTAGGATTTCTGTCTTAGACACATTAATGGTGAGCTATTCGCTAGACATTTAAATAGAGATATCCTATAGGAGGTGAAACTAGGATATTACTTTCTGGATTCATTGGAAAAACTACATTTTCCTTTTAAAATCATATAAGCAAAACCAGAAAGCCATAAATTCCTGATTTTCTAGCAGGGTGGTGACTATTAGTACCTGTTTGCTTTAGTTTCCCTTCTAAATAACTTGACCTAAACCTTTGCACACACAACTTAATTATTCCTTATCAGGATAGACCCAGTTATGTTATTTCCAAATTATGAATTTTGTTTGGTGACGTAAATTACCAATCAATATCACAAAAATCTCCCAAATCATCCCTTACATGATTTCCAGTGCAAACAGAGCTGAGAAAACCAGCATACCATCCAATTGCATATTTAGTGTTTTAATTTTAGATATACCTAAATTTATTTTATTCACACAAAAAACAGTTATTAACTAAATACCAAAAGTCTGGCATTGTGCTAGATACCAGGGGGTGCAGAGATTTTTTTAATTCCTTTTTTTTTTTTTTTTTTTGCAATTAGGATCCTGTATGAGGCAGAGGTGCAGGTGATGGATGGAGGTGTTAAGGAGTCAATGAGTAGACCGAAATATTCATTATAACAGAACCAAGCGCTGTAAAGAAAAAGTTTGAACAAATTGTGTGGGTGCACTAGAGGAAAGCACTGTCTCTCCATTCCACATGCAAATTCCATCCCTAGTATGCGGACAATTCCTTGACTTTTTAGTTCTTAGTTTCAACCCTTCCTCCCTTCTACCCCAGCAAGAGGGGCTGGTCGAGTTCAGAAACAACAGGCAAAACTGAGTTAATTCGATCAAATATTCAGAGATTCTGGGTTACCTTCCCAGAGAGCAATCTTTTATCCCTTAAAAAGTGACCACTCAAGGGACTTCCATGGTGGCACAATGGTTAAGAATCCCTCTGCTAATGCGTGGGACACGGGTTTGAGCCCTAGTCTGGGAAGATCTCACATGCCACAGAGCAACTAAGCCCGTGCGTCACAACTACTGAGACTGCACTCTAGAGCCTGCGAGCCACAACTACTGAGCCCTTGTGCCACAACTACTGAAACCTGTGCGCCTAGAAGCCCATGCACCGCAATGAAGAGTGCACGCTGCAACTAGAGAAAGCCCACGTGCACCAAAGACCCAATGCAGCCAAAAATAAATAAATAAATTAATTAATTAAAAAAAAAGAAATTGGCCACTCAAGTTTGAATTCTGGAGATGCTTTGTCATGTAGGAGTAAGGAGGATGTACCTACTGCAATCCTACTCCAGTGGCACTGCCTACTCTATTTCAGCCCAGGGGACACATTACTTGAGGTCCTCTTGCTTTCTTTCTTGGAAGCCTAGAGCTACTCCAAGTATCAAGTATCGTATACACTCAACAAAAAAACATGAAGTCACCAGCCTCCCCACCCAATGCCATATTTTATAAGATGATGTCCATTCTTGATCTCTTGCACAAGATAAACTGAGGGAGTGAGTGATGTCTGTTCACTTAAGAGCCTGGACTCTGCATTCAAACCTCAGCTGCACAGCTTGGGACCAAGTGACTAGGGTGAGTCACTTAATTGTCCTATGCCATGGTTTCTTGATCTGTAAAATAGGGAGATATATACATCAGAGATATATCAATCATATAAGATAATCCAGGTAAACCTTGGCACAAAGTAGATGCTCAATAAATGTTAGGCATTTCTCATTTCTGTCTTCTGGTCTTGATACTTGATTTTACAATGCAGATGTTGATGATTCTAGAGCCTATGATGACCATGTGAAACAAGAGGGCTGTATAGGGCGGTGTGGAAGGTACCCCAAAGTCCCGGGTTTTATAATCCTAAGTATAAACACAGTATCAGGAAACTGGATGTCTAGACATTTTATGAAATGTCCGCTAGGTGGCAACATGTTGTCATATTTACTGTCCTCACTGTCTAAATTTGCAGCAAGAATCCTGAGAGACTACATTCCCCTTAACTGATAATTAAGAATTTTGTTATCTCAAACAAAAATGCGCTGGCTACATTCATCATTTGAAGAAAGGAAACGTTTCAACTAGTGGCTTCTTGTTTAAAAAATAACATTTTTTATTCACATGTTTGAATTGGTTATTCTTGTATCGTAAGAGCAATGTAATGCTAACTATTACACTCTAGGATTCGTCTATTTCCTATTCTTGGGCTCTTCTTTATTTGAATTTTGAATGTTCTAACTTGTTGGTTTCCTGACGAAGGATGAATAATTTAGGAGATGTTCATATCCATGATTCAAAAAATTTCATTGCCTGCCCTTCTTTTCATTTGCCGTGATATTAACAACTTAGAGAGACAAAGGATAAAGAAGTTTTCTCTTCTCATGGATTTTGTGTTCTTTGATCAACGTATTGATGCAGATGAAAACAGTAAGGAACAGCACATGGGACTGATTGTGTGATAAAACAAGGGCGGCATTTTTTCACAAATATCAAAGTAATCTCTCCAAAGTGAACTTCTAATTTACGTTCTTGTGCTACTCCCTTTATAGCGTGTTTATTTGGAGAGGCATAGAAAAGGCACAAGGGAGAAGAAGTTGATGAATCTGACATGAAGCTTTGGGAAACAGCTATCAACGAGAGAACAAGGAGTAAATAAAAAACATTGTGGATGAGGTAGAAAACATTCCTAATGATTCCAATTGACATTAAAGATTTACATCCTGAGGAAGGGTTTAGGTTTATAGGGAAAGCGCAATTATATAACAAAACCATTATAAGGAGATGAATTGGAAAATATTTGTATGATGAAACTTTGTTACTTTACATAATACATATTTGAGTACATTATTGAGAGTGCTTTGAAAGTGCCACGACACAATTGATCGCTTACTTACTTTTACTGTGAAGCATTAAATGGATGGGGAATAGTTGATATTGATGAATGAAGTTCCAGAACAAGGGCTGTCTATAGGCATTGCTTCTGAAATCCCACTGCCTAGAATAAAACAATAGTATATTCTTGATCAATACACAGGCTAAGTCTTTACTTTTTAATTAAGTCATTCTTGATCAAATTATTACTTGAAAATGAACCTGTCAGCCTATTATAAAATTCTCATTCTCACACTCAGATTTTTAAGCAACATTTTAAAATTACTTTTGCTGTTATTAGTGATGGTACTGGGGCCCATAGTGGAAAAGGAGGCTTATTGATTATAATATGTATTATTGAGGAAGGGTCCTCCAGCATAAACTTCCAATTATATTGAAAGTCACCCTGTGGTAATATAGAAGTAGTTGCAAATGTTGTAGAGTAGGGTTTTATCTGTTTGTTTTGTAAAGAATACCCTGTCAGTATCTGAACGGTTTAGAATTATTGAGAGTTGTAGTTGCTGAGAGCTGGAAACTTTGCCTGAGCAAGAATAAAGGATATCATTGTTCATCAAACAAATATTTGTTGACTTCAGGATGTAGGCCTTTAGATGGTGAAACATGAATATCCGTCAATGTCGTATAGTGCTGCTTCACCGGCTTGTTTTGCAAAAAGCACATGAATGGTTTAGAATTATTGCAAGTTGTAGTTGCTGAGCGCTGGAAACTTAGTATATCATTGTTCCTTAAACAAATATTTACTGACTTCTTGATTTAGACCTCAGGAATTCAGTGGTGATCCAGATAGACATAGTCTCTGCCCTCACAATTACTCATAGGTTTCAATAGGAAAACAGACAATAAGTAAACATTTGTATTACATATAGCAATGATGGGAAAGCAGGCTAGTGGACATTTGAAATAAAAGAAGAAAGTTTGCCTAGACTGCATATTGAAACTTTGCTAAATCAGTGATTTGTACATGTAAAACAAAAAGACCCCACAAAAACCCATGTTGTTTAATGTAACTAATTAATGATCTTTCAAATAATCAGTAGACATGTTACACTACCACTTCGTTGGTACCCTGCGATCCTTCAAGCTAGCACAGAATCTACAAAACTCTATCTGATCCCCACCTCACTGACTCACTGGATGTAACTTCCAGGGTCCATTCCATTGATGAAATCAGTGAGTGATACCCACTGCCCTGAATATGGGCAGCTGGTAAGGTATGTCTCTAGAGCCCCCAAATACTTCTGCTCACACCAGTGAACTGTATGATTATTAAGTATCAATTACATTTTTCCCCAGACCTGTTTATGCCAGTTTTACTTTACATTTTAGTTTTTTTAATTTACTTAAATATTATGTAAACTGATAAAATAGTGTGAAAAGGAGTAGTTGTTTTTATGAAAACAAGTTGAATGCTTTGAAGGCTTAAAGACAGATTGCTAAAAAAATTTTTGCTTTTGAAATAGGTATAGGTAAGAAAATTAACGGATTAGGAGAAACAGTAAAAATCTTGAAGGGGCGTACCCTTAGATGGCTTCATAAGTGTGTTTAAGTCTCGGCTTTTTTAAAGAAACTGAATTTGGACATTGTAGTATGTGCCCTTTTGGGTGTATGCATTTAGAATCAAGATGTCCAAAGATGATTCAACAGACGTCAGCCACTTATTCAAAGACTTGGGCCCTGCCTCAAAATATTGATGAATAAAGGTACACTTACGTTTGAAGTTAAAGTGAAATGTTTAAAGTATTTACATGCCATTTTTTTATGATTCTACCACTTTAACCAACTATTTGGATCCCACTGCAATTTTTTTTTTTAACCAAAAAACTCTTTAAAGTGTAGTTAGACAGCCCCTGCTTCCATTTCTGTACCTTTCTTCCCCCTTAAACCCTTGAATCAAGTTTTCAGTGATCTTAAATGGGTCCCCTGACAGCCCAGCACCAGAGCCAGGGGACTGTGCCTTTCATTTCCTTTCCATTCTCTCTCCATTCCCTGTTCATTCCACATTCAGATGCTCAGATATTGTAGAAGACTCCCAGCTAGTTCACTCCCTCCAGCCGGCACTCTACATGGAGGCCAGATTAATCTTCCTAAAATACAGCTCTGTTCAGGTTGCCCAAGTCCTACCTGAAAGGTCTGTGGGGCCGGGCAGGAATAGGTCTGATAAAGTGGGGTGGGCATGGGAGAGGGGGAGGGGAATGGGGCTGCATGCAGGGGTTCCAGAGGCAAGTTGAATGACCCCCATAGAACAAATCAGCAGAGTTCACAGAAAAAAATCCAAACTGTCGTTGAGGGAGAGCCAGGAAAACTGTGTCAAATGTGAGGGCTGAAGGGTTACACTGAAGGGGGAAACCACAAAGGGAAATAGGATTGGAGAACTGGAACGTGGAATGTATATTGAATGTGGTCTGAGTAACAAGAAGGCCTTGAAGTAAGCAGGAGTGTGGGGTTGGCTTTCTCCAAGCTACCTGATATTTGAACTGTTGAGCAATCTCAGGTTTGGGGTTGAGTTTAAGAGCTGTGATGCCTTTTTTTTTTTTTTTTTTGCGGTACACGGGCCTCTCACCTCTGCGGCCTCTCCCGTTGTGGAGCACAGGCTCCGGACGCGCAGGCTCAGCGGCCATGGCTCACGGGCCCAGCCGCTCCGTGGCATGTGGGATCTTCCCGGACCGGGGCACGAACCCGTGTCCCCCGCATCGGCAGGCGGACTCTCAACCACTGCGCCACCAGGGAAGCCCTGTGATGCCTTTTTAGTTATATACCTATCCTTAGAAATTCCTTGGAAAACTATCTGTCTCCACTGCCTGCATTCTTGTCGGGACTGTTGACCAAGATTCTCTTCCTAACTTTGGCCAGATAATGAGCAATGACTCATACAGACCAATAAGATTCTCTGTCTTGGAAATTTGCATCTTGGGTGGACAGAATTTGGGGCGTTGACTCACTCTAACAGAAGTGTCTTGGAAGCACTTCCTACTGGGTCCTGCCCCTTGAATCCTGGCCTAGCAGAGCTATCTGGGTTTCTCTTTTTCCTGAGACTTGGTTGTTCAGCTTTTCCCTTGATTCTGTGACCTCCTCCCAATTAAATAACTTAATCAGGGCCCAATTTCTGTTGCAGGCTGCCGAAGGCACTGACATTCTTCAGCTTAAAGGACTGTCTTGGCCTATGCCTATGGGGCTTTTCTGTCCAAACATTCAATCGTTCCCGAGGACCTGGCATATTAAGTGTACGTTCCTCTCCACGAAGTTTCAGGCCTCCCAAAATAAAATAATGGTCTACTTCTTAAGTTTTATTTCCTACTATTTTTCCTATTTACATTCTGCTCTCTAGTCAATAAATTACCTGACATTAGCTTAGCCCTCTGGGATAACTGTCATAATAAAGATTGACGGTGAATCACACCCCCGGGTATCCATGCCTTCGCAGAGTCCCTCCTGCATTGACACTGGGCTTGGTCATGTGACTGGCTTTGGCCAATGGGACATTAGTAAATGCACAGAAGCAGAGGCTTTCAGAGAAAGCCCTTGTGCCTTGGGGTTTGTCCTCTTACAACACTGCTGCCACCAGGTGACAAAATCCAGTCTAGCCTTTTTGAGGGTGAAAGAGCAGGCAGTTCCAGCCCCCAGCATCCTCCTGATGAAGACTCATGAGTGAGCAACCCACAGAAGCCAGTTGTGAGTTTTGATAAATGATGGTTATTTTAAACTACTAAATGTTAGGATAGCTTGTTACAGAGCAATAGAAAACTGAGACAAAAATGTTCCCATCTCCTTAATCAGAGCCATAAGTTCATTAGATATATTTTTTAATTTTCTAAGTATTAATTTTTTATATTCCACCAACAATCCCCTTACTGCTGCTCCAGCCTCTGCCTGCTGCCTGGACACAAAGTCAAAGCCACATATTTTCGTTTACTTTTGTGGCAGCGTCTGCATGACCAGTTTCTATCTCTTGCAAAATTGCAAGTAAAATTCTAATGTATTACAACATTTTAAAAATGCTACTTCTTCCACGAAGCCTTTCTTCCTGTACCAGGTGTGATTTCTCCCTTTTTGAAACTCTCACCGTACTGGAACTTTGAACTTCTCTCATGGTACTAAGAATTTACGTCGTATTCTTTCCTGCCTTGTGTTTGTCTTCCAGGTGGCCTCCTGCGTGGCATTTACCAGATGTTAGAGCACTTGTCTCTGCACGCCCTCGGCTCTGCTTCTCAAAATGTGGTCCCCAGACCAGGAGCAATGACATCACTTGGGAGTTTGTCAGAAACGCTAAATCTCAGGCCCCACCCCAGAAATACTGTATCAGAATCTGTGTTTTACCAAGATCTCTAGATAACTTGAATGCATATTAAAGTTTGAAAAGCTTTACTTTAATGCAAAAGTATGCAGCTGTGCATTAGAGTACCTTGGGGATTAAACATAAAAAAATCTATCCCAATGCCTGGGGACCACACCAGATGAATTAATTTACAGTCTGGGTTGACACCCACCATTCTAAAATAGAATTGCCAGATTTAGCAAATAAAAATACAGAAACACAGTTACATTAGAATTTTAGAACAAAAGTAAAGATTTCTTTTAGTATAAGTCTGTCTCAAATATTGCATGGGACATACTTACACTAAAAAATTCTTTGCTCTTGATTTGAAATTCAAATTGAATGGAGCATCATAAATTTTCTCTGGCAGCCCTACTCTAATGTTTATTCCAGAGCAGCGAGTGATTTTCAAACATGAGAGTGCAACAGAATCGCTTGGAGAGATTTATTGAGTCCTAGGCCCCCATCCTCAGAGTTTTGGATTCAGTGGATTTGGGATGAGGAAGAAGAATTTGTGTTTCTAACAAGTTTCCTGGGAGAAAATGTTGATCTGGGAACCGCATTTAAGAACCATTGGTCTAGCATTAGATTCGTCTGAATGGATGCCTTATATGTATACAAATCAGTGACTGGGAGAAAACCTCTGGGCAGATACCATGGTTATCTTCATCAGCAATGCTGAACATGAAAAAACCTTATAATGGAGATGAGGATTATATAAAGGTCAGGTGTGTGGGTAAGAAAATCCGTTCCCTATTGGACTCTTTAAGTTCCACCAGGGTCCCTATGTGTGCCCCTCCCTCCAGGGCAATGGGAAGCTTGACTTATCTCTAAGAAGATGGCTCTAAACCAGAGCTATCTCGTAGAAATACAATGTGAGCCACAGATATAATTTTAAAAATTTTAGTAGTTACATGAAAATAATTAAAAGAACATATGAAACTAATTTTAATAATAGATTTTATTTAACCCAGTATTTCCTTCATCTTAATCTGTAATCATTATCAACAATTAATAAGATCATTGACATTCTTCTTTTTCATAGTAAGTCTTTGAAATCTGGTGTAGATGCTTAAATTTCATCTCAGTTAAGACCAGCGGCCACATCCCAAATGCTCAGTGGCCATATGTGGCTCGTGGCTGCCTTATGGAACAGTGCTGCTTGAAGCTACTGCCTGACTCTGAACTTGGGGACACAACCTGACCTTGGACTGATCACCTGGTCCAACCACCGCATTCTTCTCTGACCACAGACTTGGGCTGGTTTCCAGGCCAGTTGTATTCTGTGATTTTTCCTTTTTCCAAATTCCTACCCTTGCCCATCGCCTCCTCACTCCTGAGACTTTGCTTGAGAGGAAACCACATGAATGAAAATTCCAATGTCAAAAATAACTAACGGGGCTTAAAGGGACCTTGTTGCCCATCCAGTGTCACGCTGAAATGTTGCGTGAGACCATTGCTTCTTTGCTTTGGAAAGGTTTACCCATCACCCAAGAGGCTTAACCAGAGTCTCAGTCCAAGAAGCCCTTGTTAATCTGGTTTTAAAATCCTAAGTGCCAGAGAGACTAACATTTCCCTGGGATAGCTTGACTCCTATAGCTTTCCTGTTCAAGGAAGTTGACTCCATATAAATAACACAAGTGAAAGAGAAGAAATACCATGAAAAGGTGATAGGCCAAAAGTCTTAAGTTCCTGAATAAAACATAAACAGAGTGTTATAACTGAGACTATTATTTATATTTTTTTCACAGATCAGTGGTATATTGATCTCATATTTGAAACTCTTTAAGTTGCAAAGTTGTCAAAGAGTTTAGTCATTTTATAGTTACAAGTCGAAAAGAAATTATTTATCAAACTATTTCTCTATGAGACAGAACAGACAGATGCACAGGTTTTCTGTATATTAGTTCTGCTTTCATAGCCTTGGAAGGTTCAGATAAGTTTCAGACCAAGGTTCTGTGAGATTTGGAACTTGGCTACTTTCATGGAGAAGCAAAGTGGCAGACAGGGGATTCAAAAGCTAGGATCACTGCTGTGATCTAGAATTATGTGTGAGGTCCTGAGACATGGGTTAAATTTAACTTAGATGATTAACTAGATGAATTTTCGGCTACGATTTCAGCTGTAAACAATCTGACAGGGTGATTGGCAGCCTCTCATTATAGAGGCGTAGTGATTAATTAACACAGATCTTAATTAATTTTGTAAGGCAAGGAACAGTATTTCCTCGCAGTGAAAATCAATATTTGAATACTTGGGGCCCCTTCTCTGAGTTAATTTCACTCAGATATTTAGCTCACTTTAAATTCCCAGTTCCTAGTAAATGTTATGTGCTTCCAACTATTAAGGTAATCGGGAATATTTATGATATTCTATCTCAAGCTATTTTTGGAAAGATGTGAAGTGTAAATAAATATATTTTAAAATTCTAGTTTCAATTTCAAAAGCATATTTCTATTTTTGTACTTGTCAGGATGTTAAACTACATTGCTAAAAGCAAAGAGGTATATAGAAATGATGGGAAAATATCTCCCCTGCCCCAGCCCTGCCTTTGGTAGGAATTATCTCAATGCTGTGCTCAGTGCACATTTAAATCATTTTGCCACTGTGAAAGCCTAGAGAATTATTTCCTTAATTATTGGAGTGAGTCTCAGGGACTCCACAGAAAGGAGATCATTCCCTTGGCACATGACTTAGCGGTAATCTCCATTCTGCAAATAAAACAAGAATGGGAGATTTTCTTCAGCCTGGAAAAGTAATGTGCTGGGAGAAGCCAAAGATTGCTCAGAGGTTGGAAAGTGGAAGGGCTGAGATTCTCCCTCTAGCTGGGAAAGAGGGGCGATGCCTGCCAAGTGGCTTAAGATGCGCACTGAACTGCGAGGTGGTCACTTGGACCATGCAAAGTTGGGGTCAGAACAAATAAAGATGCTCGCTTCCCTGAGGAAGACGGCAGTGAATGTGGCATTGACCAGCGGTGCAGGGCAGAGATGCAGAGGGAGATGGCACAAGAGGGGCGGGGCTGGCCCTCTGGAGGAAAAGGTGCTCCAGAACATTCCTGTAGAGGGAATTATGGAACCTACTAGAAGCCCAGAAGCCCAGGGAGGACTCAGGGGTGAGGGGATGGGGATCTTCTTTTTCCTTTTGCTAAACCAAGAGCAAAGCTTGAGGGCTCTGGAAGGGCAGAGTGAAGAAAGCAGACAGGAAATGACTCCGCTCTGAAAGGGCCAGAGAGGATTGTGGGAAGTGATGGTCAGGAAACAAGTTCCAGCCTGAACACTGTTGGTGGGAATGTAAAATGATACAACTGCTGTGCAAAACGGTATGGTGAGATTCTTCAAAAAAACTAAGAATAGAATTATCATATGATACAGAAACTCCACTTCTGGACATATACTCAAAAGAATTGAAAGCAGGATTTCAAAGAGGCATTTGTAATGTTTTGTAGCAACATTATTCACGATAGTTAAAACATAGAAAGTGACCCAAATGTCCATCAGCAGGTGAAAGGATAAGCAAAATGTGGTCTATCCATTGCAGAGGAATATTATTCAGGCTTAAAAAAGAAAGAAATTCTGACACCTGCTACAACATGGATGACCCTTGAGGACATTATGCTGAGTGAAATAAGCCAGTCACAAAAAGACAGATACTGGGGGCTTCCCTGGTGGCGCAGTGGTTGAGAGTCTGCCTGCCGATGCAGGCGTGCCCTGGTCCGGGAAGATCCCACATGCCGCGGAGCGGCTAGGCCCGTGAGCCATGGCTGCTGAGCCTGCGCATCCGGAGCCTGTGCTCCGCATCGGGAGAGGACGCAGCGGTGAGAGGCCCACGAACCGCAAAAAAAAAAAAAAAAAAAAAAAAAAAGACAGATACTGTATGATTCCACTTATATGAGGTACTTAGGGCAATCATAATCATAGAGACAGAAATTAGAATGGTAGTTTTCAGGGGCTGGGAGTGGGGAGAGAATGGGGTGTTGCTCTTTAATAGGTACAGAACTTCAGTTGTGCAAGTTGAAAAGAGTTCTGAAGATGGAGGGTGGTGACGTTTCTACCACAGTGTGAATGTACTCAACTGTACCCTTAAGAGCGGTTAAGATACGTAAGTTTTCTGTATGTTTTACCACAAGAAGAAAAACTTAAACAAACAAACAAAAAGAAACAGTTTCTAGGACTGACGGAACCTCCTGTCACACCTAAAACCCATGATGCGGGTATTTCACGCTTGCAGGAGCAGTATTTTACTTTATGGCATGTGGGATCCTCCCGGACCGGGGCACGATTCCGTGTCCCCTACATCGGCAGGCGGACTCTCAACCACTGCGCCACCAGGGAAGCCCAGTATTTTACTTTAGTTTGCAGGGTAGTTCTCTCCAAGCAGTATATTGGCTTGGTCAAAAGTTAGTACACCAAATAGTAGTTATTTGGTATAGTTAAATATCACTCCTTTAAGGTCTCTTTAAGGTCATAGAATGGGGAGCAGTGTCTTCTTAGGACTGAAGTGTGGGAGTGTCTGAGTCTAAAAGCCCAGGGAGAATCAGTGAGGTGGGCAGGGGGAGATGAGGTACCAGAAGGAGAATTTCAGGATCATCTGTGGACACTTGGGGCCCAAATGCCTGCTTGTTACTAAAACCATGCTCCTCCCCAGGTGTCTGTGACTGCTTCACACCGTATGTACAAATCGTGTGCGCACAGAGGGGACATTTATTTGCTAGTAAAGATATGCTGTGACCTTTGGCAACTCTCTGCTTTCAGGAATAAGATGCAAATTAGACTTCTTTCCAGATTTTAAACTGATTCACCTGTTTGAGCAGTCCTAAATAGCTTCCTTTTTTATTTTTAATAAAATTTAAATTTCCCAGTTCGTCATCATGATAACATACACACATAAGCTTTCAATGGTTACATACTAGTCATTTTGATTCGTTAATTGGACTTGTGATCGAATCCTATTTTCATGGCATCATGAAATTTACAAAGAAATCTGAGACTTCAAAGCTACATAAATCCAGTTTTTCTCCCAATTCATTGGCTGTTTTTCCTCAGTTTTTGCTACATCCTCCTCCTATTCCTGTCATCTCAATATTTACTCTCTGTTCTCATTTCCTCAGTTCCTTCATCCAGTTCTATATTTTTCCCATGGCTATAATAATTCATATATATTTATATCCAATTTTGAATTCCAGACTCATATATTCAACTACTTCAGCGTTATCTGTCCTCACTGGGTATCTAATAGGCATTTTAGTCATAAAAGTTTGAACAAAACACTCCATTTTCTCTAAGACTTGTTCTTTCTTCTATTACTCCAATCTCACAAATTAGTTATTCAACAAGTATTATTGAGTACGTCTTATATGCCAGGCATTGCTCAAGACTCATCAGGGAACAAAAAACGGAAGGGGTAGAAAATAAGCAGCAAATAAAACACCTAAATAAATTACCTAGTGTGTCAGAGGGAAATAAGTGCTTTGTAAAAAAAGAAAAAAGAAAATTAGATCGGGGTGCAGTGGAAAGAGGCCAGCATCACTAAATAAGGTGGTGAGGGAGATGTCACCGAGAAGGTGGCATCTGAGCAAAGACTTGAAACTGGTGAGGGAGTTCAGCATCGGGAATCGGGTTAAGAGATTAGAAAAGAGACACTGGAGAGAATATCTCTTTTTAAGAGTTCTTCTATATGTTGGTCCAAAGGCATGGAAATCTAACAGGCAGAGGAAATGGAATCAAGACAATGTTTTTCTTAAATATTTCAATTGAAGTACAAAAACACATAGAATGTGCAAAAATTCTAAGCATAGATTGTGAATTATTTTTGTAAGGTGAACACTATCTAAACCAGAAAATATAATAACGCCAGCACCCCAGAAGCTGCCCTTGTACCCCAAGCCAGGTACTAGGCACCCAAGAGTAACGATTTCATTGACTTCTGATTCCACAAATTTATTTTTCCAGTTTTTGAATTTTATATAAGCGGAATCATTTAGTGTGTGCACTTTTGTGATGGGCTTCCTTCTTTCTGTTTGTGAGATTTATTCATGCAGGAGGAGGGCATTTATTCTCACTTCTGTACAGTATTTAATTGTGTATCATATCACTCTGTGATTTGCTTTTCACTCTCTTAATGACGTGATTTGATGAAAATAATTTATTAATTTTAATGTAGCGACATTTATTAATCTTATTCTTTAGGGTGTGTGAATTTGTGTTCTGTGTAAGAAAGGTTGCCCATGCCAAAGTTATAAAGATATTCTCCTGTGTTAAATTCTAGCGCTTTGCCTACTTTGTCTTTTAGATTTTGATCTAAAATCCACCTGGATTAATTTTATGTGAGGTGTGAGGTAGAGTACAAGATTCATCATTGATTATTGTTATTAAAAAACATCTTTTCCAATTTTTTCATTTCATAAATTATGTGACTGGATATATGTGACGTGTCTCTGGACTTTCTAATCTATTCAATTTGTGTTACTCTTTATCTTTGGGCCACTTGCAAAGCTAATTACTATAGCTTTTTACCCAGTCTTGATATCTGATTGTGTAAGTCCTCCAACACAGTTCATTTTGTTCAAGTTTATCTTTACTATTTTTGGATGTTTACATTTCTGTATAAATTTATAAATAACTTGTCAACTTAAATTTAAAAATATCATTTTGATTGTGATTTCTTTAAAACTAGAAAGATCAATATGAGGACAGCTAACATCTTTCTAGTATATTTTCCACTTTACTAGTTAGGCTCCCCAACTATGAACATATTACGGCTCTCCTTTTCCTACAATCTTTCTTCAGTTTGGCTTAGTCTGTTTTGTAGTTTTCTGTGTAGAGATCTTGCATTTTGTTTTATTTATTTTATGTTCACTGGTGCTACTGTAAATGGTATCTTTCTAAAAATCATCATTTTCTATGATGATTGTTGCTTTTATGTAGAAATAGAAGTGATTGATTTTCTTCATGTATTACCCATGTATCTAGCAACATTGATGAATTCACTTCTTAGTTCTAATAGTTTATGTGTAGATTCTTGTGGGCATTCCTCATATACAATCACACTATCTGTAAATAAGGACATAATTTTTCCTTTTCAATCTTCGTATAATTTATTTCCTTTTTTTGCCTTAGTTCACTGTCTAGTATCTCCAATATGATATTGCATAAAAACTGTGATGAAAGTATCCTTACCTCATTCCTGATCTCAGATCAGATGCTTTCAATTTCTCACCAAATTATGACATTTTCTATAAATTTTGTGGATATTCTTTGATCAAATTAAGGAAGATTCCTTCTTAGTTTTCTATGAGTTTTGTTTGTTTTTAAATCATGAACAGGTGTTGAACTTTAACAAAGTATTTTTCTCCATTTTTAAAAATTATCAGATATTTTTCTGCTTTCTTAACGTGGAGAATTATGTTGACTGATTTTAACAATGAAGCCAATCTTGCAACACTGGAATAAGCCCGACTTGGTTAGGGTATAGTATACTTTTTGTACTTTGCTGGATTCAATTTGATAATATTTGAGCACTTTACGTATGTGGTCATGAAGGACATTGGTTTTCATCTTCCTTTCTTGTAGTGGTCTTGTTATACTGTCTGATGGTCTAGTTGTGAGCACCAGATCAATGCCTAGCAATATCAAGGCCAGTTGACAGTACCATGCTGTCTCTTGGCTGACAGGGTCTGAATTTCTCTTTCTTAGTCTCCTCTTTTGGCCAAAAGTAAATAATGTTAGGCCACAGGGTACTGATGTAGGATATGTAGCTCTTTACCACTGCCATGATTTTACTGATCAGGAGCTCGTCCAGAGTGTGTTGTGTGTCGTTGAGGGAGGGTTACCGTTTCCTGCTCTTTTTGTTGCAGAATGAGTTATTCAAACCCCTGATATCACAATGGCTGTGGAGTAGCATTTAGATATCTGGGAAAGATACATCAGCCAACTGCAGCCCCAGTGATTACCAAAAACAAACTGGCCATCTGTTCTTGTACTAGACTCTGAAGCAGGGGCCTAGATTATCATCCCAGCTTATGAAAACATGTCCTGAAGTTCAATTGGTCTCTTCTAGAGACCTGGGTGGTCTTCTTGTCCTTACGATACAGAGGGAAGTGACATTGATTATTTCAGCTACTGCTAAGGCAGAGTGAACCATGTTCATCATAGAAAGAAAGATTATAAAAATCACAGCTTGTTAAGTCCAAAAGAATATACCCAACTGTGTACTTTGAAAGAAAATGAAAGAACACCTAGTCTTGCTAAGCGAGCAGTTTTAAGTAGTGATGTCTAGGGCTGACCTCCAGCTGGTCCACATTGGTTCATCTGTACCAGTTCATCATGGCCGGCAGCTTTTCTGATTGGTTGGTGCCATTGCTCAACCAGTAGGCACATATTTGGAATGTCAAGCTTGGTTATGTCATGGTTTTTGTATCCTTTATATGAAAGGAGTCTTAGAAAAAGATCTACCTGTTTAGACAGACATGCAGCTACAAGTAGCCACTCGTATATTGTTCATAAATATTTGCTAAGTGTTTTACTAATGAACTCAAAGCAACCAGAGTTTCATTTCCTACAGTGACTTTTTCTTTCCTCTCCTAGCAGGGATGAACAAGAAAAATCTATTACCTGGAGCTTTTGTTTGTTACGCACAATGTGTTTCCACCTCTCTGATTTATCTCCCACAGTCTCTCATGGTCCAGCTGGACTGGTCTACTGGGTAGCTCCCAAATCTGCCTGAACATTGACTTGCTTTTGTGCCTCCGCCTTTGTCTGATTTCAAAAGACTCCTCCTCTCTCCAGTATAACAAGGTACTTACACTCAAGACCCAGATCCAATCCTGCCTCCCCTTGAGGGTTTCCCTTGATTGTTCACTAAAGTCAATTTTCTCTCTTAGTCTTCTAGTACTTTTTAGCTCTCTTACTACTCAGTGATGATTTGTTTGGGACACTTTTAATTTATTATGTAATTGTATTTATAGTTATTTTCCATGTGCATGGGTAACTTATCCACCTATAGTACAAACTCATTAAAATTTAAAATTATAAAAATTGACCCCAACACTCAGCACAGCAGCTTGCATGGAGTAGAAGGATTGTTTTCCCAAGCTGGAGAGAGACATGTAAATACTCATTTTCCCAAGCTCAGAGTTCAGTCTGCAAGACTCAGGGGGGACCCACAGAGTTTGATTTTGTCAACATCAAATGCCTTCATTGCCATGTTTGCATTCCTTTCTCCATCCAACAAGTCCCAGAAAGCCCAGGAAGACTGTAGGTATGGGGTAGGAGGAAAACCTTAGAAAATCTGCCAACACCAGGCCCTCCTTAGGGCGGTATGGTGGGAGGGCTGTGCGAAAGGGAGTAGAAAGAAGAGGAGGGTAAGCAGAGGCATCACTAAAAAGGAGATGGGAGCATGCCTCCTTCATAATCTTGCCAAGCCTTCTTGATCTTATGCCTTTAAAAAATGAAATATTTAATAACAAAATCTAATTGATGTTTGAATTATAAAGTGATTTAGGAGCACAGCTGTGGTTAGTAGAATCATGACCTCAAAAAACTGTCCACATCCTAATCTCAGGGACTTGTAAACATGTTATCTTACTTTGTAGGTGTGATTAAGTTAAGGATCTTAAAACGGGGAGATTATCCTAAAATACCCCATTGGGCCGAATGTAGGTGAAAGAGGGAGATTCAGACTGAGAGAAAGAGATGGGGCTGGTTTTGAAGATGGAGAAAGGGGCCACAAGCCAAGAAATGCAGGCAGCCTTTAGAAAAGGATGGAAAAGTCCAAGGAACAGATTGTCCCCAAGAACTTCCGGAAAGGAACACAGCCCTGTTGATACATTGATTTTAGCCCAGTGAGGACCATGTCAGACTTCTAATTTACAGAACTAGAAGATAATAAATTTTCTTTTTTTTTTCTGTATGCGGGCCTCTCACTGCTGTGGCCTCTCCCGCTGCGGAGCACAGGCTCCGGACGCGCAGGCTCAGCGGCCATGGCTCACGGGCCCAGCTGCTCCGCGGCATGTGGGATCCTTCCGGACCGGGGCATGAACCCGTATCCCCTGCATCGGCAGGCCGACTCTCAACCACTGCGCCACCAGGGAACCCCAATATGTATTTTTTAAGCAATCAAGTGTGTGGTAATTTGTTACAGCAGTCAAAGAAACTGATACAATAACAAATGCAGCATATCAAGCATTTTATGGGAAGACCTAAGTGGGATGCCCCATGTAAGCTGGAAAGTTCAGGGAAGGTTTCCCTGTATGCAGCAAATAAATGGAGAAGGAATTTTCAGGGCAAAGAGGAGGGGAAAGGGCATTATAGTGTGTGAGATCAGGATGTGTGTAGAAGAAACATGAGCAAAAAGGAACAAGGTGAGAAATGAGAGTGAGTTTGGATCACTACAAGCCATCCCACCTTGCTAGCAAGCAACATGGCAAGAGATGAAGCAGGAGGGATGGGGTGAGAGTGTGGAGAGGACTTCTCTGCCCTGGGGAGGGGCTTAGGCTTTAAACCGGGGGGCCTAAGGAGGCAATGAAGTCTTTTAATGAATGGTGGTGTGTATGTGTGTATGTATGTATACTGGGGGGCTGGAATGACATGGTAAAGATTTGCACTAAAAAATATATCTTACATAGAATATATCTTACATATAATGTATATACACATACATATATACATATATATGCACATATATGTGCATATATAATATATAGTATATACATATAATGTATATACTATATACATTATATGTATATAATGCATACAATGTATACATTGTATATATTGTATATACTATATACATTATATATATGTATATATACACATATATACATATATGTATATATACTATATATACATATATATGTATATATAGTATATATACGTATATATACTAATATGTATATATAGTATATATGTATATATACTATATACATTGTATATATTGTATATACTATATACATTATATTATATACTATATACATATAATGGATATACTATATACATTATATGTATATAATGTATACTATATATATATGTAATTCTTCCTTTTAGCAAATAACTTCCAAACAGAAATAAACAACAGTTATTTCAAATATAAACCCCAGTGGCTGTGTCACAAGGCACAGGCTCTGAATGTGGGCACCTGATTTGCAGTCAGACCCTTCTTCCCACCTGGGCAACAACATGCACTGTGCTCCAGGAGGGGAGACTGCACGAGGCACTTTCTTCTGCCCCTAAATCCCTCCTCTTTAGTGGTCCCCCTTCACAGGGGCATTGTCAGAGGATTTATTCAGAGAGGGTGCTGATGGTGGTTTGGGGATGCTTTAGTCCCTACACAATCTCCATCGGACCAACCCAAGCTATTCCAAAAAAATACATAATACTAATACTTTTATAAACATATGGATAATCTTATAAAGCAGGTAGGTTTGAAGCTGCTCTGCTTGGAGTGGGTGTGGAGGCCATACTGTCTTCTGCTCAGCTTTCTCCCCCTGTCCACGGCACCCTCATCAAGCCCCAAGGATTCTTCGATCATCGTCAGTAAAGTACCACTCATTGCCCTCATTCATTCCACAGTTACTGTGCAACTACCATGTGTCTGGAGCAGCTTCAGGCAATGGAGGTACGAAAGTGAAAAAGACAAATTTCTCTCTCTCTCTCTCTCTCTCTCTCTTTCTCTTTCTCTCTCTCTTGTTAACTAATGTGCAGATGGTAACTAGTGTGATGGAGAAAAACAAATCTGGAAAGAAACTTAGAATTTTGGAGTTGGAGGAATGAACTCCAAATGGGTTAGAGCAGATAAAGTTTATCTTCAGATTCATTGATCTTAACAGGTACGCAGAGAACAAGGTCATCAGCTGAGCTTGCTGGAGAGGAGTTGTTGCTGGAAATCTGGAAGGAGAGGAGGAAACTTGAAACAGTCATGTAGGGGAATAGGAGAGAAACAGGTCTGGGGCTGTATCATATGATCACTGGGCAGCATTAAGGCCCATTTGAAGTTAATGATAATAAATTTAAAGTGAAGCCAGTTGACACCCTTCCCCCTCCCCCCAAAAAAGAAAAACAAATAATCTCAGGTAAGGTGTGAAGAAAAGAAGCTTCAGAATATTTGGCTATTTAAAATGATTTGTACATATTCTGTCATCAAAATAGCAACCAACTGCTATAGCCATAAAAGAAATCCGTAAACATCTAAAAGAAATCCTTCTTTCCCAATTTCCAACCTCTAAGACACACCACTGGCATTTTATATTTATGGGTGGTTTATAGATCCTCCTGAGCTGCATTATGTAGGTTGCCAATATTTTCTAATTCCACATTCTTGTTAATGAGTGGCTCCCCGTTGCCCTCCACACAAGATTTATTAAAATTACCCAGGGAATAGTACATTTACAGAACTATGAAATACAGTCACTGTTTCATACTGATTAGAATTGGTACTTTCAGTTGAAGTCTCCTCCCAGAAAAGTGCACAAAAATCTCACCTTCTCCTCCAATTTTGTCAATTTCTTCTGGGATATAGTGGGCCTTCAATACAAAATATTTTCCCTTAACAATTATTGTTTCTAGTAACTTTGTCAAAAATACATGAAAGACAGAAAATCACTTAGCTCTGTGATGCCAGGCACTGGGCCATCCATCCTGTGTTTAGCAGGCAAAACTTGGACCAATGGAGTAGATTTTGTTCTCCAAGGAGAGTTAAGGACAGGAAGAGAGGTGAGAGGCTCTCAAAAAGCAGGACAGCCTCAAATGCTGAGCCAGACACAAGCTCAGAAGGAGGAAATGTGATGTTTATGGGACCAACTTGCAAATGCAAACATGAGTCAGCCAAAGCAACATAACAAAGGATCCTCAACAGCTGGATTTCTTTGATGTTTAAAGTAGTAATAAACATCCATGACTATCTTTGGAACATGATTTATCTCTACATACACATATATCTATTTAATAGAACCACAAGGATTAGTTAACCAAAACTTACCTAAGAACTATCAACTTTCACTTCCCTAATTGGGTCCCGATGCACAAGTTTATCTGTTGGGGAAAAAAAAAATTTTTTTTTTACTTTCTATTACTGAAGTGGGAATCAGTAATTGTAGGGTTCCCAGGAAGACACTGAAAAACCCTCGGATTGGGGGGGATTTGGGCTGCAGTTCTCCAAATCTGTTACATGGGAGGGGGTAGAGCAAATCATTAGTGAGTTTTCTTGTCTCCTCAGGTCTAAAAGTTTATGAACTTTCAAAGGGATACAGGAGCCAACCTGAAAGAGTTCCAGCCAAAGCTGTAAAAATTTGAGCAACAAAATAAATAATGTAGTATTGAATTATAGCTCAAATTATAAACTAAATACGTATGAGTCCACACTGCTATAAATAAATGATTGAATAGATAAATATTTAAGAGGGAAGGAACACATCTACCTTACAGAATAATTCCAAACAATAAAGTAGATACTCCCCGCTCCAGGAGGTGGAGTTGCATTTCCCCAACCCTCCTCTCTGGAGTGTGGGCTGAATTTGGTGACACTCATTCAAAGAAAAAAGTATGGAAAGAGAAATAGCAACTGCTGGGCAGACACTACTTTAAGCCATTTAGGTCAACATCACCAGTAACAAGTCCTGTTGCTATCGTGTAGCCCCTGATAGGATGTGATAACGAGAAGGACATTTTACCTGTGTGGTCTTCCTCCCCCAAACCCATAACCACAGCCTAATCATGAGGAAAACATCAGAAAAAACCAAATGATAGATATCCACAAAATAGCTTAGCAGAATTTTTCAAAACACTCAAAGTTAAGAAAAACAAGGGAAGACCAAGAAACTGTCACAGACAAGAGGAGATTAAAGAGACATAACACTAAATGGAGCGTTGGGTCCTGAACGTGATCGTGGAACAGAAAGATCTCAGCGGAAAATCAGTGAAATCTACGTGAAGTCTAGTTTAGGCAATAGTAACGGATCAGTGTTCATTTCTTATTTTTGACAACTGTACCATGGTGATGTAAGATGTGAATATTAGGGGACACCGGCAGAGCGGGTTTAAGCAACTCTGTACTATCTCTGCAACTTTTTTGTAAATCTAAAATTACTCCAAAATAAAAAGGCTTATTATCAACAACAAAAGCAAACATTTATGAACCTGGAGTGCAAACAGAACCTTTTTGAAAAAGCAGCAGCAACTATTCCCCTTTACATAACTCAGTTACTGAGGCGTGTGCAGTGCTGGGAACTCGGGTGTTGGGATGCAGAAAAGGCAGCCCGGGGCCGGGCGTGCGCGTCTGGGCGCCGCGGGGGCCCAGGCTCCTCCCCGGAGCCGCTGGGGCGCCGGACTCTGCCCTGGGCGCGCCCTGCGGGGCGGAGCCACCAAGCCGGGCCTGGCCGACCCGGCCCGAGGTCCAAGCAGAGCGGAAGAGCAGCGCCTGGACCCTGCGCTCGCTGAGCGCCCTCCAAGGTAGGCGAGCCCCTGCGATCTGCGGGCAGGTCAACCCTCCCGCCCCCCCAGGTGAGTGGGTGTCCAGGTGCCCTTGGAGCTGCCCCCCCCGCCCCCAGCGCCGCCCAGTGTACCAAGGGCATTTTCCTGTAAACGGATCCTTGGTAAGGAGCATATTCACCCTGTAAACCTCTTTTCTGGGCTCGGATTCCCTGGGCGAGAAGTTTGTGCTCCTCCAGGAAAAGAGTTGCCTTCCCCGAGAAAGCTTACCCCCTCCATAGCCCTGTGCACACCTGATCATTTATTTAGATTGGAGTTATGCAGTCCCTTGGTCAGGGGTCCCCGCGATTCACAGGCAGTGGAGAAAGCCCTCTGGAAAACTTGCTGTCACCTGTGAACCCCCGCGTGGCAACTTTGACGGCTTACTGTGCCCGAAATTTTTAAGAGCATAAACAAATGAACGAGTGAAGGTGGTTGTCTTACCCTTCATTCATTCGTGCTGGCTTCTGTAGCTGTAGGTGTAGCGAAAAGAGAACAGCCTATTGGCTGACAGTTTTCTACTGTCATGGGATTTTAGAGCTGAAAGTTACTCAGCCCCAGGCAATTTTGCAAAGGGGCAGTGTCATCTTACGGAAAGAACAGTACAGGACAGTGCAAAACTGGATGATGACATGGCTGTAACTTTTCAACCTTCTTCGAAAGGGAAAATAAATTTATATATACATATATATATACACACACATATATACATATATATATGTATATATATATGAGCAGAAGAAGCCGTTAGCTCCAAATGTAGCTGAAGCTGTGTCTGTTTACCATTTTCACTATAGTTGTTTGATTTAAGAATCAAAACCTTTTTTACTTCTTGGTATATATAGACTAGATGAAGTGTCCAAAAGGGAATTACTTCTCATTTGCAATTGGGAAAAGATAATGTCTTTTTAACCTAATGCTATTAAATATTCAGTTCTGCGGAAGTCTGGCTTTTCAGAAATATGATCTGAGCTGGAGTTTCAGGTACCCTAGCACACACAATCGGTGCTGTTGTTTCTTCCTGCTGGGCTCTCCCCCCTCGCTCTTGCCCTACACTGATAATTTGAGAGTGAAGGGCCCTGACACAGAGGAATGTGCACCTAAGCAGAGGCTTCTCAACCACTTACAGAAAGAATGAAAATGGCTTACACTTCCTGTGACCTAGGCAAACTTCCCAAGGTTTTTACCTTTGTGATTTGCTAAATAAATGTAGTAACTAAACCTGCACTAACTAAAAAGAGATTTTTGAAATAAAGACAGACACTATTTCAGTTGTATTATTCACCTTTCTGATTCTGAGAATTAATGACAGACATGTTATTTGTTAGCGTATTGATTTATAATGTGCTGGACAGTGGGCTTGAGTTGTAATCCCCAAATCTGGACAAAGCCGGAAGATCTAAGCTAGATTTGGCCAAAACTGAAAAGTGAGGTGTACATTTATTTGTTTAGAATAATGGCTGTAAAAGGGAACAACGGAAAGTTTCTGAAGGGAATGTCATTTAAAGTAGTGGCTTTGACTCTGCGTGGCATTTACATCAAAATTAAAAGGCCATTTATCGATAGAAAAGCATTTCAAAATGGCAACACGTTACTCTCAATTTAATAGCATGTTTAAGTAAATTTACATTTCAGTAAGTGTGAAAACAGCCACCCACTGAATTTGGAAACCAAAAGCACGGTGTGTGTATGTGTGTGTGTGTGTGTGTGTGTGTGTGTACACTCGGTTTTAGAAAATATTTGGTGTGTCTGTGGATTTTCGGGCCTAGTCATATATTCACTGAACAAATATTTATTGTGTAGGGCACTACGTTCTTTCTAGGAGACACAGGGGGATACAGCTTTGTGTAAATAAGACACATTCCTGTCCTCGTGGAATTTACACAACTTTGGACTCCTCCGGGACACCCCGAGGCCATAGATTAGGAATCACAGCAATCACCATCCATCACTTTTTGACAGTGACCGAAACTAGAAACTAGATTAGTTTCAAATCACAGACTCTTTTACACTGATTGAAATAGATTAAAAAATCGTAAAGGAACTTATATGTTATTCAAGTCAGTTTTCTCTTCTGCTTAGGTTGGGAAAGAATTTAGGGATCCTGTGTTCTGGGTTTAATATTATGAAATATTGAGATCTTAAACCTGAAATAGCTAAATATCAATTTCATGCAAATTCAATGAAAACTAAACTTGTAGTAGCAGATGCAATCATTTAGGGGGTGAAAAATTCAAATCGAGAGAATCCTATCCATCAAGTTATTTTTTTCCTGTAAATTAGAAAAACATGACTATAATTATTTTTTAACCTCAGAGGAAAAGAGTGACTTTATGTAAGGCATTCTTGCTTTTTTTTTTTTTTTTTCATTTTGCTATTTTTAAAAACAGCTCTATTGGAGGTATAATTTACATACCATAAAATACATCCAGGTGTCCAATTCAGTGATTTTTAGTAAATGTATGGACTTGTACAACCATTATCACAATCCAATTTTAGAATATTTTCATCATCCCCATCCTTCCCAAATCTCAAGGGCCTGTTTTTAGTCACTCACCATTCTCACCCCCAGCCCCAGGCAAGCACTAATCTACTTACTGTTTCTTTAGATTTGACTTTTCTGGACACTTCATACAATGAGATCATACAATATACGGTGTTTAACATCTGACTTCTTTCACCTAGAATAATGTTTCCAAGGTGCATTCAGGTTGTGGCATGTGTCACTAGTGGTTCCTTTTTATTGCTAACTAATGTTCATCCCATTGGCTGGCTATGCCACATTTTGCTTACCAGGTGATGGGCATTTCTGCAATCACATTGAAGGGGTAAGACAGATACTTTGGTCCAGCTTCCATGGTAGCATAATTTGAAAATAACTGATAGGAGCCAAACTTGTATTTATATTTCTGAAAAATATATTCCTGATATGGATTGCTGATATTTACCAAATGTCGTAACTGTGATCTTTCTGTGATACTCCATGAAAGTAGTAAATGGTAAATCCTGTGCCAGTGGCAGGAAGCATCGGTCATTTCATATTCTAGGTTGGACTTAGAAGACGTTTAACTCTTTTTTTTTTTTAAAATGTGAGAATTTATTTTGCCTTTATTTTATTTTATTTTTTTATTTTTTATTTTTTTTGCGGTACGCGGGCCTCTCACTGTTGTGGCCTCTCCCATTGCGGAGCACAGGCTCCGGACGCGCAGGCTCAGCGTCCATGGCTCACGGACCCAGCCGCTCCGCGGCATGTGGGATCTTCCCGGACCGGGGCATGAGCCCGTGTCCCCTGCATCGGCAGGCGGACTTTCAACCACTGCACCACCAGGGAAGCCCTTGCCTTTATTTTTGATAGATAATTTTGTTGGATATAAAATTCTTAGTTGACATTTTTTTCCCTTCAGCACATGTAATGTCACTATCTCCTGACCTCCATTGTTTCTTTGAGAGGTCTGCCTTCAATTTTATTTTATTTTATTTTTTTAATTTTTTTTATTGGAGTATAGTTGCTTTACAATATTGTGTTACTTTCTACGGTACAGCAAAGTGAATCAGCTATACATATACATGTATCCCCTCTTTTTGGGGTTTCGTTCTCATTTAGGTCATCACAGAGCATTGAGTAGAGTTCCCTGTGCTATACAGTAGGTTCTCATTAGTTACCTATTTTATACATAGTATCAATAGTGTATATATGTCAATCCCAATCTCCCAGTTCATCCCACCACCCCCCTTCCCCTTGGTATCCATACTGTATCTCTATTTCTGCTTTGTAAATGAGATCGTCTATACCAATTTTTTCAGATTCCACATCTATGCGTTAATATACAATTTTTGTTTTTCTCTTTCTGACTTACTTCACTTTGTATGACAGTCTCTAAGTCCACCCATGTCTCTACAAATGACCCAATTTCATTCCTTTCTATGGCTGAGTAATATTCCATTGTATATATCTACCACATCTTTATCCATTCCTCTGTTGATGGACATTTAGGTTGCTTCCATGTCCTGGCTATTGTAAATAGTGCTGCAATGAACATTGTGGTACATGACTCTTTGAATTATGGTTTTCTCTGGGTATATGCCCAGTAGTGAGGTTGCTGGGTCATATGGTGGTTCTATTTTTAGTTTTTTAAGGGATCTCCATACTGTTCTCCATAGTGGCTGTATCAACTTACATTCCCACCAACAATGCATGAGGATTCCCTTTTCTCTCCAGCATTTATTGTTTGTAGATTTTTTGATAATGGCCACTCTGACTGGTGTGAGGTGATACCTCATTGTAGTTTTGATTTGCATTTCTCTAATAATTAGTGACGTTGAGCATCTTTTCATGTGTTTCTTGCCCATCTGTATGGAAAGGCGTTTAACTCTTGACGTTAACTTCTGTAGAGAGCCTATGTCTCCTTTGCTACGTTTTCTTCACAAATGATATGCATTTAAATTTGGGGGATTTTGATGAGTGTTTGGTCCAACAGTGATAACTGAACTACTCTTAAAGATATGAGCACTTCTTAATAACATATTTTAGTGGCACACTTAACATAAAGCAAGAGTCATCTAGAGCCTTAAGCCAAAAAGTAGAAGGGAGTGCATCTGGATTGACATGCTTTTCGTTTTATTATTCTGTAGTTTCTATGACTGTGCTAAAGGATGAACCTGATACAGCTGTTTGTTGATTTACCAAATCAGGCACTAATCTGAGCTCTTAAAATCTAAAACAGAAGAAATGCCACTCCTTGTTCCTCCAGGACCTTTAGAGGAGCTAGACCAAAGTAATAAATTATTCCAGGTTCTTACTACGTGGTGGTGTTTCTTCTATGAGTAGTCTACAGAACAAATGAAATAAGAACTCTCTAACACTACAAAAACATTGGCTTTTGGTTATAGTCTCTTAGGAAGCCGGGACCTTGAACAGCAGTTCAGTCAGAGCTGTTTTCTTAATTAGCCCCATTCACCCTGCTTTGTGCTAACTCTTAAGACAAATGCATTTTTAGTGGGTTACGTTTGACAACTTATGCTCTAACATAGATTTCTCCAGTTGAGTGGAAACTTCTGTAAAATGTTGGCAGATTCTGTGAAACTAAAGAGAAGACACTATGTCTCTGAATGCCTGTAAGTTACTGCTAAAATTGCAAGATCCTATGGGGAAAAAAAGAGCATTCAGATAACTTGAAGGTCTTTTTTATGGACAACTTGGAATGCAAGGATTTTAATTTTATGCTCCTAAAGTTTGAAAATAAGGTAGCCTAGGTTAAATAGTATAGTTTTCTGAAGCTGGATGTGCTCATTTGGAGCTCAGTTTGTCTGCTGGTAATATCAAAACAACTCGCTGAACTCGTGGCTCATAACACTAATGTTTTGCTGATCTGTGGTTAGATGAATTAAGTCTCTGTTGGCAACGTGTCTCTCTCTCTCTCTCTCTCTCTCTCTCTCTCTCTCAACTTGGTAAGAATTTAAAAATTTCTATAACAAATGTATTTTTCTAGTCTTACACTGACAATGTCATTCCAATTGTCTCTTGAGAGTCAAATGTCAATTACAGGAATCCATCTGCATCCTTCTCACCTTTTGGAAATTGGAGTGGACACGCTCCCCCTGTTGTGTCTGTTCACCAACAGCAAGAAGGCTCACTCAAGCATTGAGCTGTAAACTTCTTCTAGTTATTTTGGTGAGTTCACTCACGCATCACTAACGGTCACGTGATCTGGTATAAGGAACTTGGTTTCACCCAGAGCCAGGAGCTGCTTCTGAGCCTTGTATCTTTCTATTAGCTCCTGGACTTTGGTAGGATGCCGCACTGGGATCAGTCTAACCTCCTCCTGATATAGGAGGATGGGCAGAGGGGGCAGTGAAGCACAGGGTCCGGGCTGCTTCAGGGGGTGGTCAGCCTTAATAGACTTTGTAGTCACTGCCTCAATGGTCTATGTGTTTATGCTCTACTGTGAAGAATGAAAACATGCATCTAGACGATGATCAGAAAAGGAATGGGTAGATGAAATAAGGAGTTCTAGGTTCATGAATTAGATTTAAATCTTCTTGTTGCAAATATCCTTGAATACGTCTTATATATTTTTATATATTTCCTCCTACTTTTCCACATTAGTAAATAATAATCATGATTAACTTTCTTAAGATGTTTAAGATTTCCCTTGTTTTTGTCACAATATTGAATGTCATACTTCATGGACTATTCTTCTAGGGGCAATGGCACTAACTACCTGTCAGCAAATCAGTTACTTGCTTTTTAACAATTCCGATTCTGTCACTTTTTTTTTTTTTTTGTCATTTACACTTCTGGAGGGGTTAACAATTTGAATTAAGGAAAACAAATTCAGCTAATTGTGCCTTCCAGTTAGTTCTGGTATAATCAGTGAAGTTCCTTGGATTTTGAAATCACCATTGCACTTTGCATTTTCTAGGGTACTGTTGAATTACGGTTTAAAAAATAAAAGCATATAAATCCATCTTTTTTAGTGTAGAGTTCTGTAAGTTTTGACGAATGGTTACAATCATGGAACCTACATCACCATCAAGATTGAGAACAGTTCCATCACCACTCTCCAACCCCCCAAAATATTCCCCAGTGTCTCCTTTGTAGTCAATCGCTCCCCCACTCTTAATCCCCAGTTCAGTTTTCTGGCCCTATAGTTTCAGATTTTCTAGAATGTCATATAAATGGGAGTATGGAATATGCATCCTTTTGGATTTGGCTGTTTTCAGTCAGCATAAGGCATTTGAGATTCATCTATATCGCTGTGGGTATCAGTAGGTCATTCTTTTGTGTTGATGAGTAGGATTCACCTGTTGATGAATATTTGAATTTTTTCCAGTGTTTGGCAATTATAAACATTTGTGTTTTACGGAACATAAAAACCCCCTAGGAGAGAGGTTGCTGGGTTGTACCGTCTGTGCTTAATTTTATGGGAAACTGCTTACGTGCTGCCGTCCTGCGTGGCTGCACGTTTGCTTTCCCACCAGCAACATACAGGAGTTTCGGCTACTCTCCATCCTCACCCACACGTTGTATCATCTGTTTTTCCCTCCTTCGCTGGATGATTTTTAAAGTGACGTAGATGATGTTGAAGCTCAGATATCCCAAGACCAGCTTAGGAAGCTACAGATATTTTGTAAATGCCTGAGCTTTTTGCCCTTAAAATATTTAATAAAGCCACAAAAATTTTCCGAAAGGGCACCTTCCTTATAAATGTTACAAATGACTTGAGATATATGTCAGTGACAACTGCTTCTCATGTTTTTTTCACTGACGAGTCATAAGTGGCTTTTAAGTTGATTGTTAACTGAGAAGGTCAAAGCAAGAGGAGTAATTGACTGATGGGGATGGGGGGATGAGAAGAGGGGGGACAACTGGGCTTAGGTGTTGACACTTTCAAATGATGCCCTGTAAGTAAATGTCTACAATAAGTTGTGAACATAAAGATAATTACTTAATATTCTCTGAATGTGTATTATGGTCAGATACGCCATAAGCACTTTTGATGCTGTATCCCATTAGTTGTCATATAACTCTATGAGGAAGTTAACATTTTCATCTGGATTTTTCAGCTGAGGAAACTAAAGCCTAAGGGAGTTTAAAAACTTTTCCAAGGAGGAGTTTGGGATTAACAGATACACACTACTATATATAAAATAGATAATCAACAACCTACTGTACAGCACAAGGAATGCTACTCAATACTCTGTCAGAACCTGTATGGGAAAAGAATCTGAAAAAGGATAGATCTATATGCATAACTGAATCACTTTGCTGTACATCTGAAACTAACACAACATTGGAAATCAACTATACTCCAATATAAAATAAACATTAAATATAAAAAAATGAAAAAAAAGAACAGACATATACCGAAATACATTAGAAGAGAATCCAGAAATTTACCCAAAAAAACAGTTGATTTTTGATAAAGATAAAATTTAATTCAATATGTAAAAATTAATAATTTCAATAAATGGTGATAAAGGAACTGAAAAAAAAAAAACTTTTCCAAGGCTGCTCAGCTAGTGGGGAGGTAAAATAGTCTTGTGGGCAGTACCGAGTCCGAAGCCCTCATCTTTAAGCCATGGAGTCACACTGCCTCTGTTGGTGGAATAAATCTATTGTGACAACATCTGCTTAGGCTCCTGAAGGACGCACCTGGGGGCTCATGGCAGGAGTCACTTGACTGTTACTTAGTCACTTACTTTGGAAAACCCCTGTTACTAAATGAGCTTGGACCCAAGAAACTAGGCTTGGAAGTCCATTCAGAATGCAGCAGGAGACAAAGTGGAAATTTGGAAACAGCCCAAGCCCTGTGGGTTGGGGTCCATGACCATCATTAACGAGCTGTCTTTGCTTGACCTTGGGGAGCTCATTCTCTCATCTGTAAAATGGGGACAATAACACTTAACTGCCTCAGGTGTTCATGAGGATTATTAAAGGCAGCATACCCCAGCCTGCATGTGGTGGGCTGTCATCAGATCCCGGTCCCCTCACTCTTCCCCAAATGGGAAGGGATTCATGTGACTTGCACCACTCTGCAGTTGAGCTGCTATACTGGTCATTGGGCGAAACCTTCAGCTGTTTTTCAAAGTTTCAAATTATACCAGTGAACTATGAAGATAGATTTTCTCATTACAAAGACACTTGGATTTGGGGGGTCAGTCTATCTGGGTTCAGGTGATAAGATTAACTTATGATCTTGAAAAACATGTCACTTTTCTGTGACTTGGTTGCCTCATACCTACATATAGACAGATATAGATATATAGGCAATAATTATAGCACAGTGTGTTGGGATGATTAATTCTGACAATATATGGAAAAT
Source organism: Aethalodelphis obliquidens (assembly GCF_003676395.1). NCBI lineage: Eukaryota > Metazoa > Chordata > Mammalia > Artiodactyla > Delphinidae > Aethalodelphis > Aethalodelphis obliquidens. The sequence continues at coordinate 10,675,515 of NW_020837963.1, read as the reverse complement.
AATTTTTGGTAAATGGCACAGTGCTTTGTCAATAGTATATATTTTACATTGTGTTTGTACTAGGATTTCAATCCTTTTTTCCCCCCAAACTAAATAGCTTTCATTTCATATCTAAGAGCTGGCTATAGCACTGGCTATGATATAAATATATTTGTATATACAAATGAGTAGCATTTAGAAATGAATAAAAATTAATTCTACTTTAAAAATCTTAGATTATTTCTTGCAAACAGCATTACAGTTACTTGGGCTCCGTGTTAACATGCATGTCTTTTGATATACTGTACATCATTTTCAGGTAAACTGCACAGTCACCTGAGATTTAGCCAGCTGACACTGGATGTCACCATTGTGCCGTGTAATGTCGCTGCAGAACAGGTGTGCTATTCAGCATTCAGTACACGACCAGTCTCTTCAAGTGTCTGGAGATATATTAGCTTTTCTCCCCCATCACATAACCTAATTACCCTTGTAGCACTTTTATTGTAAATTACTCTTTCAGTTTCTAATATCAAAGCTCTCTATCATAGTGACCAAGAATGATGAGACAATTGTCAATATTGTTAGCTCAGAACTGAGGAGGTGAAAACTCAGAAACTGTGGGAAAACAGGGCTCTCGGTCACTAAGCAGAGTCACTGACTCTGGCTAACCTAAGTAGGAAAGGAATTTACTGGAAGTAAATTCATCTTCCAGAATCGATGGGAAAACTAGGTATGGAAATGGGAGAATCCAGTCCCGGTACCTCAGCAAAGATCAGCCTGTAACAAGAGGGGGATAGACTTCTTCTGGCATTGCCACTGGTCACTAGATACCACGCTGGTGTCCCTGCTGCTGGACGCAACGCACTCTCTGTGCCAGACTCCTTCCTGCCCAGAATAATGACGGGATTTTCACTGCCTCCAGCTTATCAAGCCCGAGGGACAATCCTTTGCTGGCCTTTCCAGGAGGGAGCGCTCAATTGGCTGAGTCTAGGAGTTGTTCCTGTGCTCCAGCCCCAGGGAGTGAAGGAGAAGTAAGGGATCTTTCCTGAAAAGACTCCTGCAGATGGTGACCCTACATACCTGGGAGGGAGATTCAAGCCAGGCGTCCACCACGGTGCTTTTCAATCAGTACCCACAGAAGTGAGTTGAGAATGCTGCCGTGTGGTCAGCTGCCCTGTGGTCAGCTGCCCTTCGCTACTCCTTCCATGGACCTGGACTCAGTTGCATGTGCCCTGTGGCACCTGACAGCATCCCAGACTTTGCTGTCCCTGTCTTTCCTTCAACCCTGAGGGAGCCTTACCAGCCAGGGCTAGACCTGTTTTAAGTGGCCAAGGAGAAAACTCCTTAGGTAAATTGAAAGTCTTAACAAGTTCGGTCTATTAAAAGAAAAATTCCTGCCCATTAAAAGAAAAAAAAAAAAAAAGGTAGGCCACACTGCATACCTTGTTCTTAGAACATGACTTCAAGCAAGTTCCAGCCTCAGCTCTTGCTCTGCCCTTTGCCTGGAATCCTCTTCTCCCAGATGGCCACACGGCTTCACCTCCTTCATTCACGTCTTTTGCTTAAATGCCACCTCTTCAGATCGGCCTTCTCTCAGCACCCATCCAAAACAGCGCCGCTTTTTATTCTGTTACCCTGCCTCCGCTTTTCTTCATGACACCACCTCTGATTATGTTCCCTATATATTTATTGTTTTGTTTCATGTCTGTTTCCCCCCTGTACTGAAAGTCCCGTGAAAGCGGGGTCTCTGACTCATTTCTGTAGCCACAGCTCCTAACACAGCTGTATTCAATAAATGTTTAATACATGAATGAATGAATCAAGGGTTAAATAAAGGAAGGGAACTCCTTTGTTAAAATCTCTAGACTATAAGTACCACAAACTGAATGGCTTAAATGTAGTACTTTCTTGTCTCACAGTTCAGGAGGCTGAAAGTTCAAGATCAAGGTGTCGGCAGGGTTGGTTCCTTCTGAAAACTATAAGGAAGAATTTGTTCCAGGCTCTCCTTCACCTTCTGGTGGTTTCCTGGAAATTTCTGGTATTCCTTGGTGTGTAGAATCATCACCTTGATCTCTGCCTTCAACTTTACATGGAGTTTTCCTTGTGTGCAAATTTTCCCTATTTACACAGACATCAGTCATATTGGATTAGGGTCCCCCATACTCCAGTGTAACCTCATCTTAACTAATTACATCTGCAACAACCCTGTTTCTATATAAGGTCACATTCTGAGGTACTGGGGGTTAGGGCTTCAACATGTGAATGGAAGGGGGGAAAAAATTCAACCCACAACAGGCACCTTCTTTGTGTTTATTGTATAATGGTTGAGCCATGCTTAGGTCATTAATCAGAAAAGCAGGTTTGGTTACATAATCCTGGGTGCCCAGTGCTGTGCTGGTTTACCACATGGATAATAATTCACAATAATGTGTATGAATTGCTTTGTAAATGGTAAACTATTCATTGGATGTTAGTATAATCAGCTGAGGATGTTGACAAATTATTGACGCATTATCAAGAAAGAATCAATACTATGGATTTGCTAGTCTTAAAATACCCGCAAATGGATTTTCCTTTACAGCCCAGCTCGATCTGCAGACTGTTTAAAGTATTACCAGACTTTTTTCTACCAGTCAGACTGCTTGTCAGCAGTAATTGTGGATAATGGCTTTATGTTTTATTTACTTATTTGACAAACATGTACTAATCATTTATTATGTGCTAAGCACTATTATAAGTGCTTGACAAATGTTAACTCACAACCACATGTTTATTATTTATATTATGATTATTAATAATAATATTATCTGAATTTTACCGATAAAGAAACTGAGGCACAGAGAAGTTAAGGAATTGCTTAAGGTCACACAGCTACTGAGTGGCAGAGTCAGGCCATGAAACTAGGCAGTCTGCCTCCAAACCTTTTAGCTGTAGAACATTCTTTGTTCACAGAAAGTCTCATGGAAAAATTCAGTGTGTGACAGAACAAAGCAGAGCTGCTTTGGTTCAAGTCCAGACGGCAAAGCCCTGTCTGGGCAGTGCCTCCCCGTCCCTGGGGAGCCCTGTTTGAAAAGGCCTGATCTCGGAAATAATACCTCTTGGCTTGATGCCACTTGTAAGCTGTCTTCAATCCACTCTAGCATAAAACAAATAAAATTCTTTTCTCACTTTAATTAACTGATTGTGTTTTATTTTGAAAATTTTATCTGCTTAAACTACTTCTGGCAGAAATAAATGTTAAGATAGATTTTCCCCCGGACGGTAACGCCATATGGCAATTTGGACTTTCCTGGCTTAAGTTCCCCTTTGGTTTCTTTATACAAACGAAGGACTGTGATCGTGAAAGTTTCCTGAACCAAAAGAGAAATGGGATTTGATTTCCTATAAATAGAGTTGCATATAAACTTTGCAACCAGATAGGCATGATCTACCCTCTCTGTTACGCACTGCTTATTTTCTGTGGTTATTCATAATATAAAATAATCGGAGCAAGAATTTTAAGAGTTACTGTCCATTGAGTGCCTTTTGCAACCAGGGATTTAAAAAACTCTTCATTTTTTACAACTCTAGGTGTTATCACCCCTATTTTACAGATATGTAAGTCGGGGCTCAGGTTTTATGTAACTTGTTTATGTTGGCCCAACCAGTGAGGGGAGGAGGGAGGATGTTTTGAGAAATATCATTGGTTAAGGAGCAGAATTTTTTTTTTAATTAAGTATAGTTAATTTACAATGTTGTGTTAGTTTCAAGTGTACAGAAAAGTGATTCAGTTATACATATAGATATAGATATTCTTTTTCAGATTCTTTTCTGAAAAGAAAAGGTTATTGCAAGATATTGAGTGTTGTTCCTTGCAAGATATAGGTTATTGCAAGATGTTGAGTGTAGTTCCCCCCTGGGCTATACAGTAGGTCCTTGTTGTTTATCTATTTTATATACAGTAGTGTGTATATGTTAATCCCAAACTCCTAATTTATCTCCCCCTACTCTTACCACTATCCCCTAACCATAAGTTTGTTTTCTATGTCTGTGAGTCTATTTCTGTTCCATAAATAGGTTCATTTGTGGAGCAGAATTTTTTGATATTAAGAATAAAAGTCATATAAGACAATATATTTTAGGATGTATAATGTGAGGACTGATGCAATTTTCAAATTATGAAAGACTGAGAATGCAGTGGGATCCATTCTAAAGAGTGATTAATTCCTGTGATGAAATGCCCCTTATCATTCGGTAATGTACACAATTATATAACACACTAAAAAGAAAAGAGACGGTGAATCAAACAAATGCGACTATAGATCAAGGGCGATTGAATTGAAGAACAAGAAAACAACTCAGACCAAGTCAATTGCTTTGCTTGCCTCTATTTTTCCCCTGCTTTTGCTCCCACCTGCTGCCATACTCTACCCCAGGGGAGGGCAAACTTTTTCTGTAAAGGACCTGTTAGATAGAAAATATTTTAGACATTGTTTGCCATGTATTTTCTGTGTTGAATCTACTCAACTGAGCTGTTACAGTGCAAAAGCAGCATAAACAATACGTAAGTGCACGGCCATGGTTATTTTAGAGTAAAACTTCATCTGTGAACACTAAATTTGAACTTCATATAATTTTCATGTGTCCCGAAATGTTATTCTTCTTTTGATTTTTTTTTTTTTTTGAACCATTAAAAGATGTAAGAACCATTCATAAGCTGTCCTAACAGGCTGGAAGCCAGACTGGGCTCCCCGCCGTGGTTTGATGACCACCACTCCAGCCTGACCACCCCTCTCTCATTTCCAAACACATCATTTCTTGTCTCTGTGGGCATTTCTTTTACTTCCAGCATTTAAATGTTGTTTTGGACTAAGAACTTAATCCCGGAAGAGACTTCAGAGGACCAAGTAACAGAAGTAGTTCCGCTCACATTCTGCAAAAAACAGACATGCAGAGCTGCTACGGCCAAATCAAGTTCCCCTGAAACAAATAGAAGCCACGGTGGCTGTCTAAGAGGATTTAACATAAAATGGAAAATTCTTGGCATACTCTGTCAATTTCATTGAAGATTAAAGGATAAATGCAGGACTTTGAGTCATCCCCAGAAGCTATTTAGTTTCAAAGTGATGCTAGCAAATATGAAAATTCTTTGTGTGTTTTAACAGCATAGGTCATTGCTAAATTTTAATTTTTTTCCCACTAGGGAATCTGACCTTAATGTGATAGAAACACTTTTGATCTTGGTGTCCAAAAGACAAAGGTTTGAGTTTCAGCTCTGTTAGTTTTACTGTGATCTTGGGTAAATGAATAGCACCTACTAGATTCTTGGCTTCCTTATCAGTAAAATGAGATTAATAATCCTACCTTACAGGACTTTTATTTTATCTTATTTTTTTAGTCCTTTACTATTTATTATGAAAATTTCAAAGAGAAGCAAAATAGTAGAGCACTGTAGGGATCCCATGTGCCCTCACCCAGCTTCTACAATTCCGTGCATTTTATCAAACTTCTTTCATTTTTACCTCACCCCATTTTTTCCTCTCTTTAAATACTAGAGTAAAATACTCTCTTTAACATTTCAAATGTAATATTATCTCACCTGCAAATATTTCAGTATGTATAACTAACAGAGAAGATCTTTCTAAGGAATATCAATTCCATTATCACACCTAAAATTGCAATAATTACAAGTAATGCTTTGCAAAATTGCAATAATTCTTTAACATCATCCGTTATCCAGTCAGTGGTAAAATTCCCCTACTTGTTTCAAAAATGTCTTTCTATAGCTGGTTTATTTGAATCAGGAGCCAAAGAAAATTCACATATTGCATTTGGTCATATGTTTCTTAAGTCTCATAATTTCTGGCAACTTCTCTTCTCTTCTCCCCATCTTTCTTCCTATAATTAATTTGTGGAAAGAATAATTATTTGCCCTGTAAAATTTTACATAATCTGGATTTGGCTGTTTGCAACCTTCACCTTTGTAGAGTCATTGAACAGTTTCCTCTTTCTCAGATGTTTACCGTCAGTAGATAGAGGGGCTGCATATTTCATAGGTGATGCTTTCTACTTGTGCTTGTACCACATCTAGAGAGCAGAGCGTCTGGTTGTCTCTTTTTTAGTTTTCTGTTAAGGTTGATTAGTGGGGTCCCTCGAGTTGATGCATTCTTCATCAAGCTCTCACCTAATGTTTTTAGAGCTGGTTGATGACTGTGGCTTAGATCCATTACTTCACAAGGGGTTGCAAAATGTAGGTTTTCTAATTCTATCAGTCCTTTTGGGTTTATTAGCAGAAATTCTGTAGCAAAATTTTCCTAATCAACTGTTTGGTTACCAAAAAATACATGGTAAATTCATATCATAAAGGCAAGACCAATGCTTGTTGGTGTCCCCCTCACCCCTTTTTCTGGGCTAATTTTTAGTATAATCATGGCCCGTCTTCATTGAGTTTGAGGATTGTTGTTGTTGGTGGCGGTTTTTCTCTTGTCAACATAATTTCAGGAATTAAAAAAGTTTTGATATGTTTTAATCCATCACAGTCATTCCTCTTCAGGTTGGTTTTTGTGTCTTATTCAAGTAGTATTTGGTTACTATTTTGCTTTTTGGTATGACAAGATATCTCAGGCTCACCTTATATACTTCTTGCTCCAGATCTAAATCACTCAAGAAGCCCTGGTTGCATTTTAGTAGAAAATAGTGTACTGAGACCATAGTCTGGGCACTGGGAGTGTTAATTGCTTCTGTTTCTAAATTTTCAGTGGATAGACTTGGAATATACATTTTTAAAGGAAAATAAATCATTATTTTCTACTCATGGTTCCAGTTTGGATTGTAAGGTTTTTACGTAACATTTTTGGTTCTGATTTGGATTTCTTCTTCTCTTATGCTAAAAATCTTGGTTCTTAAGACATTAAGACCATGACTTCTTGACTTTATTCTACATCATGCATTTATGTGAGTGAGTCATGTGAATGTTTGCACACACATATAATAGTTTCAAAATAGCAATACCAATATTTCCACTAAAGTATTATTAGTGAATACGGTTTAAGATTGTTTGGGGATTCTTTTTGTTCTTAGGACATATCACATCTGGGAAAAATAGTCCCTGGTGCATGTTTTAAAGTCACTTCAAGTAATTCATGAGGATATGCCACCAAGTTTGTATGCAGATATATTCATTTGTTTTATTAGTTTTTTATTTTTGAGGATTTTATTTTTTCTTTTTAACTTAGTTTTATTTTATAATTAGGTAAAATAATTACATTTTTCAGTGTCAAAACTGTAAATTACAGATTTTCCCCTTCTATCCTACTCTCTCTTCTTAGAGAAATTATATGTATCCTTTTCTGCACCATGCTTTTTCACTGAATAAATATATCCTAGAGAAAACTCTATAGAAGTAGGTAGTTCATTCAGTCAGTCCTCTTTTTGTGGGCATTTGGGCTTTTCCAAATCTTTTACTATTACAAATAGTTCTTGAGTAAATGGCCTTTACAGGCTACTGAGAGTTAAATGAAATGCAGTACATTAGAGGTCTCTGTAAAGTATAAAGTGATATACATACATGTATATAAGTTTTATATATATATATATGATTTTGTTATATCATTAGCCCCACAGACATTTATTAAGCACTTATGAATATGAATAAGGCATAGTCTCTACTCTTGAGGTTTTATAGTCTAATTGATACTGAATGAAAAGAAAATTTTCCCATTTTTCATTCTCAGTTTAATTTTTAAGTTTCTAATCAATGACTGTTTCAACTGGTGTCGTTTTAATATTAAGTTAATTCCTGAATTTTGGATATATACAGATTTCCATAATTTATAATATTTTTTACTATATTTGATTACAGTGCTAATACAGAACTCCTTTCAGTTTACAAACCACATAATTATAACATCAAGGAGGTTAGTTTTGTCCAACTGATTTGGGCTGGGCTTCACAATGACAGCAGTAACAGTGACCACGACAGTTCCCCTGAAGGGGAAGATAGAAGATAATTCTGCCTCGTATGAGTCCACATCAGCTCACATTATTGAAGAAACCGAATATGTGAAAAAGGTATGTGGGCACTGGAAATCATGTTACCATGGTATGATTTTTTACAATAAAGTCTGATATGAATTAGTGGGCTTTGTTTCTCCCTCTCTAGAACACGTGAGGAAGAACAAACCTAGCTTGGCAAAGGACAACCTTGATAGCTGAAATTTAAACACATGCGTTGTCATTTCTCTTGAGGGTATGAACCTCTGTTCCTACACTTGGACTAAAACTGAATAAAGGGCCAGGAGGGTTCAGAACACCTATCAGCACTTAATTTGTCCCACACTATTCACCACTGCGTCCTACTGTTTTACATCATTTCTCAGTTCTTTCATAAGTATTGATACTTTGTTGCCAAGTAGATATTTATGATGCCTGCTGAGTTTCTGTCTCTCCTTACCTTGTTCCTTCTCAAGCAGTTCAGAGCCACTATCGCCAATGACTTGTACATGTTGGCATGTTACTTCATTAAAAATGTGAAATCTTATGACAATCCAATGATAATGTCTGACAAAGGTATATATTCTCATGAACTACTTTTTAGAACAGATGGAAAAATTTGGACATAGCTAGTTTGTGACTTAGAGTGATTAATTTATCTTTGAGTGTCTTGCAATTCCATAGGTCACCAAGACACGGGGCTTGTATTTCATGCATAAATTTGTATGATCTCCTCTGAGTAATTATTCTCTAGTAATTATGAAATAGTAGTTATTCTCTAGTAATTACTAGAGAGTAATTATTTTGCAGTAATTATTGGATAGTAATTATTTTATAGTGATTACCAAATAGTAATTGTTTTATAGTAATTACCAAATAGCAAATTAGTACTAAATTACTATATAGAAAAAAACAGAACTAACTAGTATTAAATACTAATTACTAAATTGTAATTATTTTGTAGTATAATATTCATTTGCGTTATATTTTAGGTTTGCCTAAGAAACAGTTGTAAAGACCAAATGCTCATTTTCTGCAATCTAAACAATATTAGCCTAAATGCAAGTTAGGTCAATGGCAGTCATTTAAATCTGAGATTGACACAGATGTAATACTTCCTAGATAAATTTGGCACCCTGTAACTGGTATAGAAAAAAAAAAGTATTTGGTGTTAAATGCCTTTGAAAAAAATATTTTTCTTTTCTTTTAGATTCGAACTACTCTGGAAAAGATCCGAAGTCAAATATTTAAAGATGAAGTAAGACATCATAATACAAATCACAAACAAGATGCAAGGGTAATGAATTCATCAAAATGTACCACTTTTATTCCTTCAGTAAATGAACGTAAAGCCATATAGACTTCCTTTAAATAACTTTCTGATATTATTAAATTATTCTTTGAATGATGAGTATTAAGTATTTTGTTGGTATCTAAAGATGTTAATGGGCATATGTATATTTAACTACAGATGTCATTAGTAGGATCAGATTGGAATGGCCAGGTCTTACTTGAATATTTTAAACTTGGCTTACTTATCTAAATTGTATAGGAAGATATTGGCTCAGCCGGGATACATACAGGTTCACCTGGGCCACACCAATGGACATCTAGTTGAAGCCATTACGCTGCGTGATCAGTCAATAAGCTTAAATGCACCCCCTCCCCTGTGACCAGCCTTTTATTCTTAAGGTCAAATGATGTGCACTTAGCCTTGTCTGGATTCTGCCAGCTTAGACCTCACCTGAGCCACATGCACCTCATCAATGTCAGTGTTATCCACTCTGCAGGATGGCCACAGAGAACACTAGAACATAGCGTAAGATGTATAAACAGAGTCTTCTTTATCATCCTCAGCTCCTAAACTGACACAACTCACTCCAATTATTTTTTTAAGTGCTCTGAAACTGAAAAAAAGATTAAAGTTTGTGAATGATAGGAAAGATCAAACATTCAGTTCTGACTATGTTGAGTTGCCTATCAGAGTGGAGGTTTCTGATGGAAGTTGGATATCTGATTCTAGAGTTGAGGGTAGAAGTCTGGTATAGAAGGTCCAGGCTATGGAGATTTTGGGAGTAAGGATGGTATTTAAAGTTCTGAAACTGGAGGAGATCACCGAACATATCAGTGTGGATAGAAAGGAGAGAAAAGCTAAGCATCTAGTCCTGAATTTATGATATTTAGATGTTGGGAAGAAGAAGAATCCATCACAGGAGGCTGAGAAGTGAGGCTAGTGAATTAGGGGGATAAACAGGAGAGAATGGAGCTACTGAAGACAAGGAAAACAATGGGTTTTAGAAAGTGAAGAGGGACCGCTGTGTCAAATGGCGTCCGTGGGTTAAGTAAATTGAGGGCTAGTTATCGACCGTTGGCTATAAAAATGGGGAGGTTGTTGGACACCTTAATAGGAATAGCTTCCTGGGAATGCAGATGAATTGTGTTGCCAGTATGTCTGCTTCGGCCATCTCAAACCACAGAAGGTCAGCAGACAAGTTAGATTAAAAAAAACAAACAACTGGCTTTGTGGATATCATTTATCTTCTTAAAAGGTCTTAATAGTATATTTTAAACTGTAGGGAATATAAAAGGCATGAAAGATGTACTTCCACCTTCCTTTTAATATAAGAATCTATTCAAATTTGAGCAAATATAGAGGCCAGCTGCGTTTCATCTGGAACTTCCCATTGATATTTGAGATTCAAAAGATTTATTTGTGTTGATCTGAATCTTCCTTGAAATATGTAATACTGAGTGATAATTATTGTTATCAGAGTTAGTAGAGAAAAGGAAAAGTCAGGTGAATGATTTTCTTGTTTGTTCTTTTCAGCACTGTCGACACGTTCAAAATGGCTTTGACTCTGAAATGGACCCCTCTTGTTGCAGTTTGGATCTGCTCATGGAAAGGATAAAAGGAAAAGACCTACAGCTCTTAGAAATGAACAAAGAGAATGAAGTGTTGAAAATCAAGGTATGAGCAGTAGGAGAAATTTCTGATTTTGTACTTTGTGCCAGTAGGATAGATTTGTGGATCTGTGAAATTAGATAGACATCCACACACATCCATAAATCCACACATGTGCTCACATACTTAGAGAAGCACTTTTACAGTTGATCAATTAAATCTCACTGTTTTATTTTGAAGGCGATTTTTATTATTAAAATAATCTTACAAAAGTTCAATGGGCATAGTTTCAGTTGTACAAGATGAATAAGTTCTAGAGATTCACTGTACAGTATTGTGCCTATATTTAATACTGTACTGTACACTTAAAAATCTGTTAATGGGGCAGGTCTCATGTTAAGTTTAAAAGTCTTTATATATGTAATAATTAGGTATTAAAAATTGCGTATTAATTAGAGCACTCAGTCAAATGTCTCATTGTTTTATTTAGCTAATCTATTGTTGGGTGCCTTATATTTTCCTTTTTTGGCTTATTTTATATACAGTTCTACAGTGATTTAGTAGGTAGATCTTTGCAGCCATCCTTGATTATTTCTTTAGGTTAAATCTTTGAAAGATTCGTGACACGTTGTCGATATTGCCCCTAATACTTCAATCTTGTCCTCCTTCTATTTCAGGAAATATGTCTTTTAGTACTGTTGTGGCCAATGATACGAAACGCTTGCAAATACGTGTATAAACTGATGCGGCACTGGGGAACACTTTGCAGGGGTGTGGTCTATATATGCAGGGCACTGATGTTCACAGAGCTCGCTTTGGCCTGGCCAGTGCAAATCACCTGCATGACAGCCCCAATAAATAGGGGGTCCTCATTTTATGTTTTCTTCTTACCAGATAACAGCATCTTTCCTCTTACCCATTGTCTATGAAGGTGCAAATGGTACGGTTACAGCCTCTGTGTTTCTGGTTGCCCATCAAACAGTTCTGTCTTTAACCCTTTTTATTGGAAAAGTCAAAACATGCACAGTGACCTTTTGTTTCTAGCTCGAAGCCTCCAGAGAAGCAGGAGCAGTGGCTCTGAGAAATGTGGCCCAGAGATTATTTGAAAACTATCAAACACAGTCTAAAGAAGTTAGAAAGAAGCATGAGGACAGTAGACACTTACTCCAGGTACCGAGCTAGCAGCTTGCATACTGGTGGACTAAGCTCCAAGCTGTTCAAGTCTCTCTTCTGGGGAGGAGTTAGATGTGAAACAAGCAATGGCCACGTGACTTGGCAAGACCTTGGAAGGGCAGGCTGCCCGTCTTCTGCCCTGATCTCCCCCCACCCCTGTTTAGCCTGGTACCCGGATATTATGCCTCTCTTGCCCAGAGCCCTGCCACCCAGCCTAGAAATCAGGGCTGGCCTCATGACACTGGCCAGTGGCTTCTCTTCTGGTTCTGCCTTTGACTAACTAGGTGACCCAGTTTGAATCACTCTGTCTCTCTGACTTGATTCTAAAATGAAAAAGTTGGGCTACATAAATGGTTTCAAAATTTTTTTGGTCCTGGAATACATTCTTCAGAGTAAACGAACAAAAACATGTATGTGTATGTACATATATATATATCATATAAAATTATATATTTTATATTTAATATATAAATGAAAATATAAAATTATACAAATATATATGTGTGTGTATATGGGTGTCTCTATATCATAGACACACACCTACACTTTGTTTGTTTTTGAATCTGAAATATGTGTCCTAGGGCCAGTAAAACTTTATCTGGAGAATGTATTCTAGGACTGGAGGAGGGAAACGTGTGTATGTGTGTGTTTGCCAAAACTCAAAACAGGGAAGCTCATTCAGGCACGGGTAGGGCACCTGGGTCTCTGCCAGCTCAGGCCCTAGGAGGGTCCCCAGGGAAGCACAGTAGGAATCCACTGCATAGGCGACACGCCCTCAAGCTTCAGGTTGGGGTGATGATGGTCACAAATGCCTAGGCACGCAGGGTGCAGGTAAAGTACCTACGTGAAAGAGTAAGCAGGTGTGTGTGGACGGGAGTGCCCATGTCCCAGCAAAGGGAGTGTCTGGGCAGGAATGCCCACCTGGTATATTCAAGGGAAGTCAGACACTTTTTTTTCTAACCGTAAAATCTTGAGTTCTATTAAACACACAAGCAGATGTGGGTGCGTATGTCAGTTACAAGTCAAGTTGAAACACTCCCAAGTGTGGCCTATGGGCTGCCCGCTGAAGACTTCTCTCCTATGTCTTTTAGTATAACTCCTGCTATACGCCTAGGAGATAACCCCCTGACACAGCGGGGATAATTATTCTGCTTTTATGACACTTTCTGGTTAAAAAGAAAACACTTTTTACTTGAACGTATAAGATTTTATTTTTGTTCTAGATAAGTTTTGTTGAGAAAAAGTCAAAAGTTTTGCTTTTCTTAAATTTTTGTCTCTCTTTCTTATACCAGTTCACAGAGTATGCTTTATGGTAGCAAATGTCAACATTCTAGAAATAATATTTATATGTTATTAATTCTCCATTGATTTAGTGTTGCTGTAGTCCATCAGGTTTATTTTGAAGAAAGACTGAATTCAAGGAAGTACTTCTAAACAAGTGTGAATTATTACATTTTTTTGGCGACTCAGAAAATTTTAGAGGGAGATAATAGCTGTATAGGTTTAATGAAAACGATAGTCTGATAACTGTTTTTCTGACAAAAGGTTAACACACTTGAAAAAGAACAGAAATTGAAGCAACATGTTGAAAATCTGAATCAAATTGCTGAAAAGCTTGAAGAAAGACATAATCAAATCACAGAACTGGAGAATCTTGTACAGAGAATGGAACAGGTAGGCCTCTGGAGAATTAAAGGGATTTCTTCCTGACAGGGTTAGGGTGAGAATTAAAGAAGATAATATGAAAATAAATAACATTAAGTGAAAGTGTTCTTTGCAACTCCTAAGATCTTAGGATGTACTCAATAATGTTCATTTCTTCCCTTACACATTTAATATGATGTGTATTGTAGTTACTGATTTACCTCTTTACAAATACTGCACTCGAATCATTTTCTGTCACTTTTTTTTTCTCGTAAATGTATGGCTTAGAAAGGGGAAACATGTGAGGCTATGAAGAGAAATAATGGAAAAAATCACAAAGTCTACCTACTGCTAGTAATAATATAGCGAATCCCTGTAATTACAGCATTTTTATGTATTGGAGTCAGTGAAGTGTTTATTTTTGGCCACCCAAGTCCCCTTTAGATTTATAAAAACCTATGACTGCCCTAGGACAGGTATAGTGCACAATTAAGAAAAGACATTCTTGGGACTTCCCCGGCAGTCCAGTGGTTAAGACTCCACGTTCCCAGTGCAGCGGGCACGGCGCACGGCTTGGCCAAATTTAGGGAAGAGTAATAATAGAACAAAAGTTATTAAAAGTTTCATGCAGTGTTCCTTTAAGTAGCTGCCCCTCCAAATACACACAAAAGGTTAGCACATAAATTTCGTTTTGCATGCCTTAGAATTTAGATAAACCAAGCAATATTTTTTAATAGTAAAACAAACCAATAGAAAACTGGCATCTTTGAAACTGAGTTGGAGTAGATAAGAATACAGACTTTAACTTCTAGTAAATATTGCCCAGTACATTTTTATATTTATTACATGAATTCCCTGATTTTCCTCCACTCTGCTCAGTCTTACTTTTTTTTATGAGTCTCCTTGAATTGAGGCTATTTCAGAAACATCACTTCAAAAGCATCACATTTCAACATTCAGGATATTTGCCTGAGAAACCTTGAGTAATTTTTTACATATTTCCCAAGAATTTAATTTATAACACTGTGAGTTTGGCTGAATTGGTGATCTTAATGAAGGTCCTATGAAGAAATCATGAAAATTAAATAAGCCCAACCTTAACTGAATCTAATAATAATAATATACAGCTACATCTGTGTTGTACGGTGGGTGATGCTGAGTGTTTTACTTTAGCCAAAATCACAGGGCTAGAATGTCCTCAAGTAGCTGGTTTGCCCTCGTGTAACAGTTTATAATTATGATGTTTTGGACAAACTGTAACATTTGGATGAATACTTTACAATGTTAGAATATTTATCCTGTAATAAATAGTTTAGCAAACTAAGACAGCACAAGGAACGTTTGCATTTCGGAAAGGAAGACAATTCTGGAATGCAAATGGGGTTGTTTAATCAAAGTACTTGATTAACCACCTTGACATTTAAATGTAGATTTGCCATCACCTCAAACCCAGTAACACTGGGTCATGTTTACTGGTCAGCTGTCAGTCCCTGAAAGTTAACAAAAAAAATAGTGTAATGTAATTTCTATCTTCTAGAAACCCCAGGAAATCTGTACTGGATGTGAGTTCATCTCAGACTTCCGGGGTATAGTCACTGGACTATTTATTCAACAAATATTTGAGCTCCTACCGCCTACCAGGCAGAGCTCCAAGCTAGATATCTATTTGTGAATGAACCAGATACAGTCTCTTTGTGGAGATTGCAATGTAATATATCTGGGTTGTGTGAGACTCAAGGAACTGCCCAGATCTCCTTTCATTCATTCTCCCAGGGGTCCTTAGGGAAGCTGACATCCAACTGAAGGTAGGGATGGACCCCAGAATAAGGTTAAGTGGCTTAGAGACTGGCAGACATTTTTGAGAAGGGATGGCCTAGCATTTGTCTTGATATTGACCCATAATGGAGAGCTGTCTCTAGGAGCTCTGTGACATAGTAAGTGGACAGAATGCCCATCGTTCAGCAAGGCCATGCAGGAACCTTCCAGAACATTCTAGTTCAGTGACTTCCTAGAGTGGAGTCTTTTGGAATCTCTGGGAGGTGGAGGTAGGTGGGGTTGCAGTGGAAGGAAAATGTGCAGGAGTTTTATCTTTATTTTTTAAACATATTTAGTTTAAAGATACATTACTTTTGTAAAATGATCACACAAATAAATAAAACTATAAGAAGCAAAGCTTGGTAACATCTTGGTCTAAGGAGATACTGAGAATAAAGGCTGTGATGAAGGGTTTCTCAGGAGGGAAGTGTGTATCGGAATGAGAGGAGGGGGTACTGAGACCTTTGTATTAATAAGAAAAGGCCATGAGTTCAAAAAGGAAATGAAAATTAAAAATAAACATCCACAACAAAGGTTGATAAATACTGCCCTGGTGGTGGGCACCCCCTGGAGAAGGATTCATTTTCTACTCGCACGAGCCACTGCTCCAGTAAATAGCCATTAGTGGTATGAGGTCTGGTAATGAACGCATTACTTAAAACCTTCACCATCTGTCCCACTTTAATCAGGAATGCAGTGAGAATGAATTCCATAAACACAGCGATAAGCCAGCAAAACCGCCCAGTAAGAGCATTTTAATACGGCATATGTCCCTTTGGCTGGCAGCGCACTTCTGTTGCATCATATTTGCTTTCCAGTGTCATTGATTTAGCTCTATTAGCATTTTAGAGCTCAAAGGCTCTTTTGAGACCACCTAATTCCTCCTCATCATTTTATAAACGAGGACAGTGTGAATGAGGGACTATTCCACCGTCCTCCACTTAGCAGTTCACAATCCTTTCCATTATGCCCACATCTTCTCTGATGTGGGATAAAAGGGATGCCATTGGTTCCTAAATCATTTAGATGTTAACATATGGCAGTGATTTAAGTTGGTGTCCACTCCACCTTGATCAATAAGGTGCGGGGACTCTTACACTCTTCAGAGGTGTGGTTTTGGCAAGAGTGGATTGCCCACTGGGTGGTGCTGTGAACGCCTTTCCCTTCCCAGAAGACACTGTCCCTGAGAAGTGCTAGCTGATGTAGTGTGATTTTCCGTGTTGTCAGAGAGGCAGCATTAAGAGTCCAAGCTACAAGGACCTACTGTATAGCACAGGGAACTCTACTCCATATTCTGTAATAACCTATATAGGAAAGAACATGAAAAAGAACGGATATACATGTATGTATAAATGAACCACTTTGCTGTACACCTGAAACTAACACAACATTGTAAATCAACTATACTCCAATATAAAATAAAAATTAAATTAAAAAAAGAGTCCAAGCTAAATACTGGAGGCTTGACCAAGGCAGAACATTTATTTGTCCAGCTGTCTGGTCTCCTTGAACCCTGGTGATAAAGATTCATGAATTGAGAGTAAGTCCGTTAGAAAGAATGTTTGTTAAACACCATTTTTCCTCCTATAAATTCAAAATATATTATCAGTGATGTGTTTCTTTGATGACCCAAGTGTCATAATAAGCTTGCAAAGAGTATCTTGATCCCTCAGATCAACTAAGGCTACACCAGAACAGTATCTAATATATGGACAAGAATGCTACAGGAAATTTTTGAAAAAGTATAAATTTTAAAAATAACAGAGCACATAAGATATGAAGTATTTGGCACCTTCAAATTATTATATATTGAGGTCCTAATATGTTTCAGAGAAGCATGTAGACCTTTCACATACATCTCCAATCATCCCAACATTTCAATATAGATAGTATTATCCCCATCTTAGGGATGTTCAAAAAGTCAAAAACATGACTCAAACAAATATAGAATGAATACACGTCAGATGTTTTAGTCAACTCATTAATTACTGAGGGAACCAGTAAGATTGTAAAGCTGGTTTAAATAAAATATTTTTTGAAATTGGCTATTTGCATGCATTTTGAGAAAAGGAATGTAGAATAGGATTACTAGGTTAGATACAAAGGTAGTTAATATTCTTTAAGGCAATAAACCATAACCTTTGGGATTACCTTTTCTACCAGGCAGAAACCTACAAATTAACATGCAACTTCACAAAGTCAGGGCTCTAATCAAATAATAAAGTCACACGCAAAGAAATTCTCCAAGAGAATTAAAAAAATCCTTGTGTCAGGTTATTAAACAATGACCCAATATGACATTAAAATTATATATTTTGATTTACAAGTTTTGGTTAATTTTTCTTAACAGTGATAAGGTCTAGAAGGGTTAAAACCTTGGCAAAACTTAACACAGTCACCAAGTTTCAGAACCAGTTCTGTCCATGTCCAAAGACATTCTAAGATTTTTGCTCTAATGGCACTGTCTTGTCTTTTACCCATATAAATACTACAGAAGGAATGATTTTAAACAGCATTGTAAATACTGTCAAAACATCTATTTCCATCAGATATAAAAAAGAACACAATCCTCCCAGCTTGGTTTTTCATGGACTCATCTATTTTCCTGTTGGATATAGAGAGTTTGGTTTAATGGTGACAATCAGAGACCTCTTTAGGGATTCTTTCACAATGTCAACATTTCTGTTATATCCTAATTAGGAAGTGACTTTATCACTTATGACTTTGATCTTTCACTAAATATACATTTACTACTTTTCTACCTCGGACAGATGCCATGTAAGCAGGTAGGTATCAAGACAAGTGCAATAATATCCTTGGATACCAACAACTCAAGATTACCGGAGGAGAAGCAGGTGGAATGATGGGAGAGCCAGTGTCTAGAGAGAGATGGGCAGGCAGTTAGCATTTAGGGCGGGATGGAGAGACAGAAGAGAAGTTTGACTGAGCAATGGACTGGGGGAGGGGCCAAAGCAAAGCTCTCCAGAAAAACGTGGTTAGTGAAGACAACTAGTCTTGATCTGTCCTTGAGCGGCTTACGCTACCGAGTCCAAAACCGCTCTGCTCGCCGCACGACAGGCTAATAAATCGGAAACGAGGTGTTGAGGCAAGGAACACGACTTTATTTGGAAAGCCGGCAGACGGAGAAGACAGCGGACTAAAGTCTCAAAATAACCATCTTATCGGGGTTTGGATGCCAGTTTCTTTTATAGCACAGAGGGGGAGATGAGGAAGTAAAGTAAAAAGGCGTAAGTTTTGCAAATATCACCTGGAATGGCCAGCCTCGGGGAGGGGATGTGTTAATTTCTTCTTTTTTGCAGCCATCCATGGCTGGAACAGGGTCTGGATGTTTCCCTGATCAAAGGCAGTTTGGTTTAACATTCAGACAGAGGGGCAGGGTTCCCCGAGGCAGGCCGTTATGTATAGATGGTATCCTTTTAGTGAACAAAAGCAGTGGAAAGCAAAGGTTAAAGTAAAAGAAACAGATTCAACATGTAGTCAGACCTGGCTCTTCCCTGTTACACTTGTAAACCATGCTGGAGAATGCCTGCCCCGGACTTCACTGGGGTGGGTTGTAACAGCTCCGTATGAAATGAGCTCTTTAGCTCAAAACATATTTCTAGTATTACAAGAAGCATCTTTTGCGAACAGTTTGCAAGAATTCCTTGCTGAATACACACGCACATAGAGAGAAAGAGAACGAGAGAGAGAAAGGGAGAGAGAGAGAGAAATAAAGGAAAAGAAATGAGCAAAAATTGTATTTTATTTTCTCCTAGGAAAAGAGGACACTGCTAGAAAAAAAACTGTCTTTGGAAAACAAGCTGCTGCATCTCAAATCCAACGCTGCCTATGCTAAAAGGTTTGCAGATCTCCTACGTAAAAGCAGTCCCCGATATCTTTCCTCTCTTCAGGTCCACTGACCAGTGGATAGAAGGCAACTATCCCCCAAGGAAAAGGAAGCCTGAACGTGCAGGAGGAAGGGAGATTTCTTAGCATTAACAGCCGTGTGCCTCTCCCTCCCTACCCACTGGGGAATCTGGATGGGGCAGAGGTCACTGGGGGTACAGGGAAACTGGTGTGTGTCTATGTGTGTGGTGGCTCGTTAATCCTTTTGAAGAGTGAATGAGCCTGTCCGCTCCCTGTTTACCCTTGGTGCTGAAGAGGATGCTGTTGAGGTCTCCCTTCCCCCGATGCTTCTGATTTTGTTAATGGATCTCCGCTACAGCCGGCCTTAAATTAGCTAGCCCGCAAGTGGAATCGTAAGATAGTTTTGTCGTGCTCCCAACTTCGTAGAGAATGAAGGAAATGCTGTGAAAAGCATCCTTAGTTCTTGGGACTTACTTACAAATATTCGTAATTCACAAGCAGTCCTGGTCCTTGTGTGCTGGGGTAGGGATGGATTTATGGGTTGATGGGTATCGAATGGCTTGACTACTTGGCTGCTGTTAGAAAAATTCTCTGGAATGTCATAGAATAACTCATATCATATGAAATCTCCGGAACTTTTTCTTTTCTTTTCCTTTCCTTTCTTTTCTTTTAATTCTAAGCCTAGCACAATCATTATATATTCTGATATAACATCCAAAGTCAAATCTATTTCAAGATCTTAGTTTATCCATCTAGACCTCTTGATCTAGGCACTATTATGAATCTCAAAATGTACACATTCTTATTCTCATTTATTCAATAACATCTGCTCAGACATCACTTTCTCTTGGTCTTTTGATTTTTTCCTATCTCCTTTTCCTTTCCCATTATCTCTCTTTCTCATCATTGGACCTCATAAGCCAAAGTCCAGAACTGGGCTGACCCTGGCAATTGTACCTACATATTTGAAACACACTGGGATACCACTGATATTAATTTCCTCATACGCTTCCCTGTGAACACGCATATAGCCCCAGAAGGTGGATTTCTGAGTTTCATAGCACTGTACTCTCTGTAGAGAATAAAGGAAATATTAGGGAAAATATCCATAAGTTTTTGGAATTACTTGTATATACTCATAATTTAACTCTAAGTAAATTTTTGGCTTACCTCTTTTTTTTTTTTTCCCTAAAGAGAGCTTTTCCATGCAGCAGAACTACAGCTGGTACACTGTGCCTTCCATTAAGAGTCCAGACAATGAGTTTGATTTATTCTTTAAAACATGATTTTTTATTGATAATAGAGGTTTTGTCAGTCTTTGAGCCAAAAATGTAATGACTTTAAAAACCAAACTGAGCTATTCTTTCATTTCTATTATATATGAGCAGTCAGGATAAAGAATTCTCAAAAAGCTCTTGAGGAGGTTTTAGAAATATCTTGAGGGAAATGGAGCTTCTGTGTTTCCAGAAAGGTGTTTGAACATCCTGGCTTGTGCAGTTTTCATAAATTGCAGGTGTCACAAATATTTATTTTACTTGTTATTTTGAGCCGTGCGTAGAGGTATTCCCTTTGCTAAGTGACAAGAAAATGAAATCAGTATGAGTCAGATTCCTTTAGTTAAAACAACAGAGACTTGGTTAAGCTACCATAAATAGGATTTCTGTTAGGTGAAGACTGAATAGATATGGCCATAAAGAAGATGTACTCATGGGAAGACAGGAGGACAACCCTTTAGCACCTAATGTGATTTGAAAAACCAGATTATTTTGCTGATCCCACTTAGTGATGCGTGTTTATGCAGTTTCACTCTTTTCTTGTTCGTCCTGGATGATTCATTACCTTTTCCCACCGTTTTTCACCAGCTGGTTTGTATTCTCTGTATTCTCCTTTCAGATTCCAGAGGAAAGAGTCTGACTGGCCTAATATTACTTCCTGTATTGGACAGATAGATCATCTTGACCAACCCCTGCATTGACATCCAACCAATAGCCTTTGGCAGGCGTCCCCTCCCATCCTTGTGGGTGGCCTCCCCTTACTCAAAGAATAGCCTAGGGCTTCTTCCCTGAGCAGGGGGCTATGGGTGATTTAATTTCCCTTAAACATAGATAGTTTGATAGGTGCCATGACTTTCTTGAATTGCAGTGAGTTTCATTCTACAATTTTGATAAAGAGATAAAAAGATTCAATATGTTGTAACTTGGCATTTCTAATATTAGAAAGCATCTCTGAGGGTGATAACTTTTAAGCTTTTATAATTCAGAAGAAAAAGAGTTTCTTCTTGCACATGGATATGTATGTACCATTATATTAAGCTACTCCTCACAATTACTTTTTTTTTTTAAACATCTTTATTGGAGTATAATTGCTTTACAATGGTGTGTATGTATATGTATAGCTGATACACTTTGTTATACGGCAGAAACTCACAATTACTGTTAACGGGAGTAAAAAGGTTTGGCAGAAGTCATCTTTTTTAAAAACAAGGTTGACTCCATATTTCTACTACCATCACTACTAACTGACACATCCATAGTGCCTTTCGGTTTATAAAGTAACCTGAGGGACCTTATTTAATTTGATCTTCCCATGGACCTTTCAGGGAGGAAAAAGAGCTTCTAATTGGTTACATGACCTGTCAAGATCACTCTGCTTTCCAGAAGTTGTAGGGCTGGGAGTTTGGGCTCTAGTATTGCCGTAGCAAAGCCTGTGCTTGTTCTTCTATAGAGGAGACTTGACTTTTTTTCTCTTATTTCTTGAAACTCCAGAGACCTTTTCTCTGACTGGTTTCCTCAGTCCCCTGTGTGGCTCCGAGCAGAAGGCAATTTTCCAACTTTTCTCTCTGCCCTGTGATGTCACAGACAAACACACAGGCCCATTTTAGAGTTATCCCTTGGGGAACACATTTGGGCTTTGTAAAGACAAGTAGTGTGTTGGCTTCAACATACCTGTAGAAGCTGCTTAGGGATGGTACATTCCTTAGAGGAAGAAACAGGGTATCTTGAAGATGTGGTTGCATGTCGAAGCATACTGTTGTTACTTACATCTATCTTTGGTAGTTTTGAGGGCTGTCTTAAACACCCCCATGCCCCGCCCATTTAGTGCTACCACTGAAAACGACAATGGGGAAGATTTTGACTGGCAATAGTAATACATATTCCTGAGTTCTGGTTGAAATGTGAACAGAGCTATACCTACGTCTTGTTTATTCTTTCACCTTGGTCTGGCCTGGGAAAGGTAAGGACCTGGCTCCTCCTATTCTTATGGTTGTGATTGTCAGTTTCCCTCTCTTCCACTGGCCACCATAAAGGTCCAAAGAAACATCAAATCCTAAATAGCAGGAAACCTGAGTCCCTGTAGATTCTAGTATGATTTTTTCATAGCTTCAAAGAAGCTCCAGGATGCCACCAATCTCACTATCTTCTCTCTCAAGTGGGAATTCCATATGGGGTTATTCATATGCCCAATGCTATGAGTAGTGTGCCCAGAAGTAGCAGCATCTGGTACATGCAGCATAGTTTCAGTTGCCACTTTTATTGCATTCATTTTGTCTCTCAATATCTAGCTCTTTTTATTTCTTCTGGAATTTTCATTCCTATAAACAGCATAATGCATTAATCCCTGATAATAAGTACAATTTATAAAGACTTAAAAGGGTTATGTTCTGGGGTTGTGCAAATATGGCCATCCTCATGTTCTCATACCCTTTGCAATTATGTATTTATGTACCCTGAGTTCTAAGAAAATGTAAGATCATTTACAAAAACTACATAAAAGTAACATAATCCTTTAACCGGAAATAGATTAGATGAGAAGGCCAAGGAGATGCAAGAACAGGTAATATAATGATGTTGCCCCACAAAATGTATACACGTGCTCACAGTGGACCACTGACTCAATTTTAAATTTTCTAGCAGCCAACCCAACGAGAAAACTATGATTAGTTTTGTGATTCACAATGTCCAAATGACTAAACCCAACCAGTTCTTTAGGAAACGTCCAGTTCTTTTTAATGTATCTGTAAGGCCAGAAAGAAAAATTTCCAGGATATATTCATAAAAAGTACCATGAACGATGTCTTCAACAAAATCATTATAGTAAACACAGAAGCTGTACCTCAGAAAATACTCTTAAAAAGGTTACCACGCCTCCAAAGAACAATTCAATCAAAGCCATTTGAACAGCGAGCAGCAGAGGGCAGTGTGGCAGGACTCAATAATGCTACCTCGGGTGGTGGACGTTAACCCCAAAATAGATTTTAAAGTATCCTGACCATTGGATGGAGAGACAGTCCTCCATGACCTTGATTTCCTTTGACCAAGTCTTTCGCAGACATCGGCCAGCAGAGAGATTGAGGATGTGCTTCTTGCCTAGTACTCATTCTACCGTTATCCTGTGTTACTAAAGACAAACCATTTGTTTTCACATTTCTGCAAGTTAAAGATAAGATTGACTTCCTCTCTTGAACACTAGGGAATCTAACATGAAGAAGACCAGAAATGGTACTCGGTTCACTCTCCATCCGTAGTGATTTGAGAGAGCATCTTCAGTTCCCTTTCTCAAAAGGGTGGAGCCAGGGTTTTCCTCTCTTTTTGTTTGGGCTTTTTCTATGCTCCCATTGCCGTTTCTAGGCTGTGGACTTAGCTCCAAGCCTAGCATCTATAAAGCAAGAAGAAAACCCAGGGAGGTCACCATTGTGTTGTTCCCTGGATCCCAAGGTCCCAAGCTAGTGTTCCTTCTTCTTTCCACCTCTCAGAGTCTTCTTGTGTTTGTTGATGTATAATGTTCAGGTTTTGGGTTGACTTAACAGGAAGAATAGGGGAAAACACATCTTCTATGTCTTTCTGGAAGCAGCAGTTTTCAATTCTATTTTAATTTCAACATTGACTTTGTATTTATATTGAGGCATTGGGAAGCAGAGCATAAATCCTAGATACAGACGTTTGGCCTCCTTTCCTAGGCCTGGCCTTCATTATGGTTCTTCTTACTGTTTTGCTTTAGTACATTAAGACTGAGTGCTTCAGCTGAAAGATAAATAACAGAGATTAAAGGGAGCTCAAATGCAGCTTATTTGGCGATATTCTCACATTCAAAGACCTTAAATGGATGACTAGGTTTTCTGTTTGTTGAACAAACCTAAGAGATTTTTTTTTTGCAACTTCCTTAAATCACTGTTCCAGTGTATAATGCACATAAGTCTGAAACCCCTACGCTCTCCAGAGTGCTTCCAGAAATACTTTTCTTCCATCTTAAGACCTGTTTCAGATTTTTATTTATTTACGGTGAGGTTGATGGTAATATTCTCATGAAATACCTGGGGAAATTTCCTGAGTTTTCTATTTTGGAGAACATATCTACCCACTCCCATCCTTCTAAAGACTATTTTTCTTTTCAGTCCCCGAGTTCTGGGTCATCATAAGACACGATGAGACCATTTTGAATACTCACCTTTAATAACATACAGTATTTTCATATTTTATGAATTTTCAAAGCCGACCTGGCTCCGCAAAGCATCCCGAGTTCCTTCTCATTACTCCCCAGGAAAGTCCTGAGTCTGGCTCCTCTTTCCTCCTTTTCTTTTCTCTTTTTTTCCCTTCTCTCTTGAGCAATTTTGAATGTTAGCACCAGCTGTGGGCCAGATTTCCGTTTGCCTCCGTGTCACTTTGATCCTTATGTCCACGACTCATCTGTTTTTGTGAAATGCCTTTTTGAGTCACTTTCTAATTTTTATGCTGAGTTCCTGTTCCATTGATCTGTAGATGTTCCTTATATATTCTGGATACAATGCCTTTGTTAGTCATTTATGTTACCGAGATTTTGAGGCTATCCTACTCACTCTGATTTGATGACTAGAAGTTTAAAATTTTTGTCTAGTCAAACTTATCTTTTACTTTGCAGGTAATACTGTTCTAAGTTTTATTTGAACAATCTTTCTCTATTCCAAATTCATGAAGATGTTCTTCTGTATTATCTTTTGAAAGTTTTTTGGGTCTCCAGTTTTATCTACATGGAATTTATTTTTTTGAGGAAGTGAGGTTAGGATTAATTTTCTTTTTCATTTTTTCCTATGAGTATCCAGTTGTCACAATATCATTTGTTGAAAAGACCATCCTTTTATAATATTCTGTAACATCATCTTTGATATAAATTGTATAATGAACTACATTTCACGTATATTTTGTGACATACATTGTGTAATTATACAGTATTTTATAATATAAATTATTTCATTCCATAGGATAAATAAATAATAATGGCTATCATTATACATCATTTGTACTTGTGCAAACATTTCTATAGTTTTATAGAAATTAATTTTTTCTACAGTAAAACAAACTCTTTTTAGAGCTCTCTCATACAAAACTGAACAAGGGAAAAAAATCAAGACTGTCTTAAATATTGCAAATTGCCTGAAAGTTACTCGGCTTTGAGTGACTTTACTGTATATTAAACATTATTGAGACAACTGTAGTGGATTAGTGCTGTGCTACTCAAAGCACTCAAAGCCTGGCTCACGGACCAGCAAAATCACTGGAACACCTGGGAGCATGTTGGAAATGCAGACTCTCAAGCCCTTCCCCAGGCTATCGGATTAGAATATGCATCTTAACAAGATCCCTGACAATTTAACAAGATCCTCCAATGCATATTAAGTTTGAGAAGCAATGTTTTAGTACATGATGTAAAACAAAATGGAGACTCTTTTTAAAAAAATGAGAACAAGTTCCGCCGTAGTGTCACATGAATTTCTATGACCTTTGTAATGTTTGTAGAGACTGTGAAAATCAGAATTGCGATTGAATTGGATGTTGGCTACTAATTGTGAAACCTTAATAAGCTAAAATAATATATTACTTTATAAAACGCTCGTTTTCAGAAAGCACATTCACTTTATCTCTTTAAGTGTACAGTATAATCTTGCAATGCTGTAAAGGTAGGGATTGTTATACCTGTTATACTGAGGCTTAGAAAGGTTATGTGACTCCAAAATTACAATGCTCCCAAGTTTAGGGGTCTTGTCTCAGGCATTTTGCCTCAAACTCTAATAACATTGGCAAGAAGAGAAATAGTCAAAAGGCATGTAATCAATACCAGTTACTTAAATGGAGCTTTGGGAAAGGATGAATAATCTAAATTCAAACTTCACTCATCTTTCTTCACCATGGTTCATGTGGACTCAAAATATTAGCTGGAATTTAATTTTTCTTTCCTTGCCTTATTTACATGTAGTAGAATTAACGAAAATAGGAAGCCAAAAAAAAAAAAAAAGACAAAACAGGCAATTCACAACCTATACTAACCCCTGTATCCTTGGAAGTTGGTTTCTGATATGTGTGTTAAGTCTCCATTCCTGGCCCCATGTTCTAACGCTACTATCCCATATGTGTGTGCTCTGATGGACGCTAGGTCTGTGGATGCTCTTAGGTGAGACAGATTAGATATATAAGTGCTTCACCTGGTTCGATGCAACTTGACTCAACTACCTGCTGGAGGGAGGGAGTCACAGGTGGCCAGAGAGGAGCTTTGGACATGAATCGATCCTCTCATTCAAGTTCATGTCTGAGCTAATCAGAGCATGCTTCATGACTGTTTATCTTCAGTGTGTCTTGTTTGGCATAAGGGACCCTGGGCATCTTACCTACATGTTGCCCAGCAGTAGAGTCAGTGAGGAGATCCTGGTAGCACAGCTGTAAAAATAGCTGTATAATGCTTTAGCAAACCTTTCTCTCTTTTTTTCCTTTGCATTTCCAGTTGCCAGGATCTTCAAAAGGAGATTTCCCTCCTCCAGGAGCAGATCTCTCATCTGCAGTCTGTGATTCACTCCCAGCACCAGAGCCTGCGCAGTGTCATCCAGGAGGTCAGATTAATCAAGTGTGTTTCTGCGGTAGCTAGTGTGTTTCCAGTGAGGAGACCAAATACGTGTGGCTTGCCTGGACTCTACGAGCACTGAGATTCTTCTCCCCATTGACATTTCCTTTTTATCCCCACGTGACAAGGCTCTGTTTTCAGTGTCCTCTTTTGTCTCTATGCCGACACCTGTGATGTTCTCAACGAAGATATGTGGGAAATTGTGTTTGCTCTTTAGATGTTTTGGTGTTTTTTTTTTAAGTGTTCTGAGCTAGATAACGCACGCTGTTCTTTAGCAGATTTTGTAGATTAGGAGATTCAGCCCTTTCTTGAAGAAGAAATGCTCTGTTTTCATAACCTCATAAGTGGTTAATTTACGTAGAGGGTGTGTTAGCACAGGGCTGTAACCTGGCCCTACCTCGCTGGGAACATCTTGGCAGGTGAAAGAGAAGAGGTCATCGTGATGGCAGCCAGATGGATGGTGAATTGCATACTCATACAGTTTACATCAAGATTTGTATTGATCTGGTTTGGGAATCTGCTTTAGACTTAAAACCAGAACTTCATCCATTCGTTTTTTTTTTAAACTACCTCATATTTGTTTCTAAAAGGAGTCCTTCTAAATGACTCAAATGCCTTCTTGACAT
This sequence comes from Aethalodelphis obliquidens, assembly GCF_003676395.1. NCBI lineage: Eukaryota > Metazoa > Chordata > Mammalia > Artiodactyla > Delphinidae > Aethalodelphis > Aethalodelphis obliquidens. Next base: position 10,647,669 of record NW_020837963.1, on the reverse strand, counting down.
AAATGTAACATTCATGCTTGCTGCGGTAGGACCTCTCCAAACAGCCAGAGAATTGAGTCATAGCACTTGCGAGTCAGGGAGGACAGAGGGGGCATCCCATGTCCTCATTTTACAGATGAGAAAACTGAGGCCCACAGTAGTTAAATGATAGAGCTAGCCTTGGAATCCACGTGTTTCTTCTCTTCTGGCACCGTCCTGGATATCACCCCACACGCCCCAGTTCCATGTTGCCTCTTAACAGATGCTTTTCTTCCGAAGCAAAGTGGGCTCACCTTAATATGCTGCTGGTTGACCAGATCTCTGCCGCAGGGAGCTTCCCCATGCCAGACCACGGCCTTGCATCATGTCCCCTGGCCTCTGCCTGTGCAGGATGAAAATGTTAGGTGGCTGAGACACAGAACAAGGACCAGTGTTGTTCCACAGGATGCACTCCTGCTGAGTTTGGTTTAAACAGGTTTTCTAAAGATTAAAGTGTTTAATTGCACTGTCTGTGTGCTCTCGTCCCCAGGTGCCAATTTGTCCTGTTATTTTCTGTAGCCTGCTGAGTCCGCTAATGCTTGGGATTTAATTTTGTTGATTTGATAAACATTACTTGACCACAGAAACCTGTACAATTTCTGACTTAAGGAACTATTCTCTGTTGCCTGACAAGATTTTTGCATTTGTGTTTCTTAAATCTTAGATGGAAGGCTTAAAAAATAATTTAAAAGAACAAGATAAAAGAATTGAAGATCTGAAAGAAAAAGTTAACATACTTGAAGCCCAGGTAAGGAGGGAACCTGTTCTATATTTCAGTATGAAGTGAGTATGTGTGTGTTCAGTATATCTGTGAGCCTGCGTACGAATGTGTCCTGTGTGTTTGTGAGTGCTTGTGTGCGATGGTGTGCCAGTGTGACACTGTGTCCAAGTATGTCTGTATGTGAATGAGTCTGTGTGACTGTATGTGAATGTGTCTGTGTGATTGTGTGTGATGTGTCTAGGTGTATGTGTGAGGACATGCATGTGTCTCTATGTGGGTATGAATGCCTTTTTGTGAGTGTGTGTGTGCATCTTCTATGTATAAGAATTATAGCTTTGTGGGGGAGGTACTCTTAATCATTATTAAAATATTAAGTATTAAACATAATTTTATATTATTAAATTATTAATATTAAATATTACTAAGGAATTGTTGAAAGTTTATTCAAATGTTCCAGAATACTTTCTCTACTGGGGAGACCAGTGATACTATCTCTCGATGTGGACTTGAGTTAGAAGCTTGGTCAAGGCCTCTCTTGCGTGAACTCAGCTCTAGCCAGATAGCCGGGTCTGCTGTCTCCTGTCTTTCTTTCTTTCCCCCGTCCTGAGACATACTATTCCTCCTCTTTCTCCATCCGTATCCAACAGGGCATCCAAGCTTTGCCTCAGGGCTCACCTACTTCAAGAAGCCAATTGAAATTTTCTTATGTTTCAGTGTTTTATAACTTATCATAAACCTTTATATGTGATAAGATGTGCTTTACTTTTGCCCACTCATCCCCACCTTGACTGGGGCGTTGAGTTGCAGTTCAGGCTGGTGAGCTGCAGTCCTAGGCTGGTGGTACCCCTACCTCACAGGAAGTACAGAGAAGCCCTGTGGTTATTGGAGCACCTGACGACCCCCAGGTGTCTCCAGCCCAGCTCTGCTTTGTGCTCAGTGTCACCCCTTCTGTCTCTGTTGAATAGCTCATCACGGACCGCCTAGACTTGATCACCTTTTCTACTGCATCCCTCAGCATTGTGACTTCTCTGTGTGTCACGTTGTCCTGTCCAGAGATGCTCTGTCTTCCATGGAAACCTGTTTATCTTTTGGAGCTGTTCTCTTCCCCAGGACAGACCAGAGAGGAGCTCCATGATTGGACTCCCAGCACACGCCTCACCATTCTTTCCACCACCACATTCTTTCTGCTTTCCTCAAACAGAAGAAAAAAATCATAATAACATAAAGAGGTTGTAAATATTTTGCAACTTAAGTTTTGGAACCATCCCCCTGTTTCGCCGTTTCTACCTTCCTGGGACCACTGTTCTCTTTATTTTAGAGGGTAAGCTCATCGCATCTTGGGTTTTCCTTAGATTCTCACCTAAGTAAGATGTAAATTGGTTAGTTTACATCAGGTGATGTGATTTATGTCGCATTAGAGCCCCCTCCTCCTAAGAAATGTCTTTAAAGGCATTTCCTCCCAACTTTTCTTATGTAGTGGCCTTTTGACAAATGTTACTTGATAAAATATTTTTTCTTATAAATATTTTTCTTATAATATTTTAATAACTATTTTTTATTTTTTTACATAACTAACATATGGTCATTCATCCCATACAAATTAGGAAATATGGATGAGCAAATATAACAAGAAAACCACTCAAACATACCATCCAAGGGCAATTATTCAGCACAGTTGTGTATATCTCTATTTCTGTGGGAATTTTGTGCCTGTTACATACTTGTGTGTATGTATTAGAGATACAGACTATATATGGCATCATTTTATTGTGTTTTTAAACTTTTATTTGTTTCAACAATTTTTTCATATCACTAGTTACATAAGTCTATAAATACTTTTTTTTTTTTTTTTTTTTTTTGCGATACGCGGGCCTCTCACTGTTGTGGCCTCTCCCGTTGCGGAGCACAGGCTCCGGATGCGCAGGCTCAGCGGCCATGGCTCACGGGCCCAGCCGCTCCGTGGCATGTGGGATCTTCCCTGACCGGGGCACGAACCCGTGTCCCGTGCATCGGCAGGTGGATTCTCAACCACTGCGCCACCAGGGAAGCCCCTATAAATACTTATTGAGTGGCTACTATGGTGTAGGCACTACGTTTGGATAAACAATGTTGAACAAAATAGACATGAGCCCTGCTGCCTGGAATTTACTAACTGATGAGGGAGATAGATACAAATAAATTAATATGTAACTAATAATATCTTGGAAAAGTTCTGCAGGAAAAGGACAAAATACTCTGGGCAATAATACCTGGATGGAGGAATGTATATGGACCATTTAGATTGGTAGGTGGGAACAATCTCTCTAAGAAAATGAATTTCAATATGACCTTTGTGGAAAACTGGGTGGTAGGGCATGTCAGGTAGCCAGACAGGAGGCCATTGTGGGTGCTTCTAATCTAAAAGCTGTAAATAGTGTAGGATGACATTGGAAAGGTAGGAAGGTGCTAGATCATAAAAAGCCTTCAGGCTATGCTAAGGGCTCTTTTTCTCTATAGAACGGTATAACAAGAAAGTCTTTGCTTACCAGGCAAATTAGATTTACATTATCTTTTTAAAGAGCCACGAAGGTTTCCACTGTATTGCTATGAAATAACTTAGTTAACTTAATCCCTGCTGTTGGATTGTTTTCCAGTACAGCTTTTGTAAACAGCAATGAATTCAACAGACTTTTACAAACGTTACCGATTATTTGTATAATTACTTCCTCCCTTAAGATACATTTTTAGAAGTTGAATTGGTAACTCGAAGACTATCCATTTTTAAGATTGTTGATCTGTGTTCTCTGAATTTCCATGTCTGCTGGATCAGACATCTCCCTCAGCTGCCACAGCCTCACCTGCTGCTGCCTCTGCTCTTGCAGTTAACTCTACTCACTTTCAGTCTTTCAGTTCTGACATTTCTGATCTGCTAATAGCCCTCTTTTTTCCTCTTTATTACTAAGGGATTTCAATATTTAAAAATCCTTTGGTATCGTTCTAATGAAATCTAAGAAAGTAGAGATGAAAAACACATGTGCTTAGGGCTTCCCTGGTGGCGCAGTGGTTGAGAGTCCACCTGCCGATGCAGGGGACACGGAATTCTCATTTAGATCCAAGTTTATCTGTAATTCAAGGCAGTCCGGTGTAAGGTAGGGATCTAATTTTTTAGTTGTCTCACTTTATTGAGCAGTCTGGCCTTCCTTCATGATTTTGAAATGCTGATATATCCTAGACTAAATTTTTATGCTGGAAATCTGTTCCAATGGTGTATCTGCCTATTTGGCTCCAATGCCCTACTGCTTTAATTATCATACATCTGTAATACATTTTAATTGGAGAGATTGTTGTCTTTCTCTGATCTTTCATTATGGTCCTAGGCTCTGGTCATGTCTAATTAAGTGTTAGCCCTCATCACAGAGTCAGGGCATCAATGGTGCTACTGCTTCTAATTCAATCTTATATTTTTAGTTGTGTCTCTATTTATATCATCCCCAAAGCTAATTTTATTGTCCTAAGTAAACTGGCAACTTAACCTATACACTACATTATCCAATTGGCCTTTTGGTATAATAGTTAGACCAGAATAATGTATTGCTTCCATTGCACTGCTTCTATATCCCCAAATTTAGCAAATAATTGCAGGCTAGCCACTCAGTGTGATAGGAGGAAGCAATAGATTGTGTTCCCCTCATGGAAACTTCTTGGTTGGATGCAATCTGCCCACATTGATGGGACAGCATCTCTCAGTACTGCCTAAGATTCTCTGTATGATGTTGATTCAAACTACTATTTTCTAACATTCTCTTTTATTTAAAAAAGTCTTCAGATAAAGCAGTATTGATGAATGTCTTTTATGACCGCAAAATTTATTGTCTTCAGTAGATAAATCATTTCCTTCACTGTAGGGAATGTTACAACGCCCTTTTCAGCTTTAAAAAGCCCGGCCAAGCCACATTAGTTTATTTATTCAGCAAATAGTTTTGTGTGTTTATGATGTACCAGGAAATGTTCTAAGTGGTAGGTACATGGTAGGAACAGGACACACTGTCCTGACTTCATCTAGCTTTATTTTAATTGAAGATACATACAGTAAATACATAAACAAGTAAGTACACAACTTAATTAGGGACGGGTAACTGCTCCAAGAAGAGTAAAACAATGTGACAGTTATAAAGTGATGGGAGTCAGGAAGAGCATCTCTGAGCCTGTGATCTTGGACCAGGTACCTGAATTTAGTAAGTGCTTGAGCTGGAGTGAACCTGTTTCTAGTCTAGCCCTAGTCAATGCTTCGTTATGAAGATCTTAAACTGGGAGGGCATGCAGGGGTGTACTATCTTGCACACAAACTTAGGACTATCCTATTTTGAAATAACAGTGTGAGCCGATTCAGTTTGTGAAAAATTGGTCACCAGAGCTGAACAACCCTTTTAAAGACATCAACTTTCTAAACCATACAGACAACATAGTTTTCTCATCCATAATAACTCATCTCTTTTAAGGCATGCTACATACTTCATTTTGTTTAATCTTCAAAGCTACTCTGGGAGAAAACTATTATTTATTCCCTCAGGGATTAAACTGAGATTCAGAGAAGTTAAGACACTTGTTCAAAATCACTCGGCTGCATTTGAGTCTAAATGAACAGATATAATGTTAAATTTGCAGAATCATTTGTATGTATTTTAGCCATTGTCACAGTTACTACATTAAATGTTTTTCTGTTTTCCAGTTTTTTGACTCATGGAAACTAATACTTTTTTCTGTGTATTCTTTTCTATCCTACCAAGGACTTCCCACCCTCCCCCCCCACCCACAAGGGGATAAAATTCACTCATCTAACTCTGTCCTCTTTTTTTCTTTTCAATCTTTCAGGATTTTAAACCTCTTTTAAGTATCACCAGAAAATTTCTGCTTAACTCTGCCAAAATTATTTACTTTTCTTTCTACTTTGGCATATCTTTCATCATCTTAATTTACAGCTCTGAAATTCATCTCACATTTCACACATTTCTAACTTCTTCACTAATGACATGCTCATATGAAAATGCATCTTCAGAAATTACTCCATTTTCTAGACTTTGAAGAGTATCCTACTTTATGTAATCACCATCATCCCTAAAATTTAATTTATTTCCAAGAGCATGTTGCTAGAAGTTTAAGTATGCAAAAATTAGGTTCTTTTGGAAAACTGTGTCCGTGAACTATCCTTGGATAGAGTCATAATAATGGTGGACTTACTCTGGTCATTGATTTGTAATTTTGTAAACTAATGATGAAAACTCATGCATTTGGTTGTTCTAGTTAAAGAAAAGCATATGAAAGCCCATGAATCAAAAATAAAGACCTAGGGCTTCCCTGGTGGTGCAGTGGTTGAGAGTCCGCCTGCCGATGCAGGGGACGTGGGTTCGTGCCCCGGTCCAGGAAGATCCCACATGCCGCGGAGCGGCTGCGCCCGTGAGCCATGGCCGCTGAGCCTGCGCGTCCGGAGCCTGTGCTCCACAATGGGAGAGGCCACAAACAGTGAGAGGCCTGCGTACCACAAAAAAAATAATAAAATAAAAAAAATAAAGACCTAAATCCAGTAGATGAAATAAATCATCACAGAAGTTGAAATATATGAAAATAAAGACAGTCTAAGCTGATAACTCTTATGCTTCTGCAATGTTTGGAAGGCAACAACTTCAGAAAGTAGGAGTTTATTTTGGAAAAACTCCAAATAGCTTCTACATACTTGTCCAGCCACAAAAATATTTTTATTCCAATGCTTGTTGTCATCATGATATTGTGTTTCAAGTTGTGCTTCATAACTTGTAAAGTACTGTACAGAGAGGAGTTTTTCTTAGCCACGTACTTGGCCCTGATATATGCCTGCACTTGTTTGGAGTGTATATTCGATATATCTCCATTATACAAGGAACATCTATATCATCAATTTGTCAAATCTGAAGTACATTTCCTGAGTGAGACTTAAGTGCTTAACTCTTGAAATATCACAGTGAAATGATTCATGTGTGAAGATTTTTGGTCCATCTTTTAGTTATTATTCCGTATAGATGCCGAGGGGTAGGAAGGTACAAAATTCACATCTTGTCTCTGCTTTCCTTAGTTCAGTAGTTCTTCATCTTAACTGTACATTAGTATCACCTGTGGAGTTTTGAAAACTCCTGAACCTAGATTACAACCAAATTAAATGGAAACTTTGGGGGTAGGACCCAGGCATCACTAGATTGTAAATCTCCCAGGTAATTCCAATATACAACCAACATTTAAAACTACTCTGGTCCAGTGGCTCTCCGATGTGAGCAGACATCAGAATCATCTGATGAACATCTTAAAACACATCACCTGGCCACCCCGGGTTTCTGGTCCAATGGCTTGGTTGGGAATTGAGGATTTGTAGTTCTAATAAGTTCCCAGGGGATGTTCCGATTGTTGATTCCAGGACTACACTTAAAGAACTGTGTCTTCATCTTTTTTCTCTCCCTTTTTTCCACCTAACCCATTTCACCTTGTCTTCAAGGTCCAGGTTAAACGTCCTTGTGTAGGAAAATTATTCTAGTCACACTGATTTCTGTTTATACCTTTGAATTACTGGCTGCCTTATGGTATCTCTTGAATCGCATTTAATTAATTTATTTTTAATTTTTGAATGGTCACATGTTTATCACCTCCACCATACGGTGCATCCTGTGTACTAAAAGGGAAGATACTATCCTTTCTTGTGCTGTGTCACATTCCCTCTGCTACTGGTATGGTGCTGCAGACATGGCAGGGACCGAGTAACTGGGTGTATTGCGGGGGGCTGGATGTTTGGGGTAGATTCATTGTTGATTAATTCCCTGACAGTTTGCTGTCTTCTCTTTCCTATATATCATACCTGGAATCCTTTCAGAAATCACTGAATCTCTTTATCTCCTGGGGTCCACCGATTGCTTATTTGTAATATAAGGAGGCTGGGCGAATTCCTCTGGTCACAGAAAAATAACATCTTGCAGGGAAAAGAGCATGAGCTTTGGAGTCAGACAGGCCTGCATAAAGCCTGCACATTTGCAGACCCATGCTGCATATACTACCTGTGGGTCATTGGAAGCAAGGTTCCTCGTCAATTTGAGTTTTGCCAGCTTTATTTCTTTCACATACATAACAACAATGAAAGTTACTCCTCAGAGATGAGTTTATATTGAAGAAAAGAATGTCTGGAAAACACCAGGCAAAAGTCTTGACATTTGCTAGGTACTCAGAATTATGAACTCTTCTGCTTCCATCAAAATTCTGGTGTCTATTTCCCAAAACCATGCATTCTGGTGCTGGCTTACTCCAAACCAGCAGATGGAGTCTTACAAAATAACTTTTATTCAGTCCTTCGTTTCCTACAAGGGAAGGGAGCTGGTGTGTTGCTGTTCTTTGAAAGCCGTGGCGCCTCTTCTGCCTTCCTCCCACGGTTACCTTTCAGGCCCAGAACTTTCTGTACAGATGTATCCTTGAAGGACTTCTGGCCTGCCCATGCAGCCAACTGGCAAGTCAACCTTGGGCATGAGTCTTCACTGGAAAGTCTCACTTTCCAGATCTGTAAAAAGAAATTGTTTGGCTTTGCTGCATTGTAGAGAAAGTATTGTCTCTGGACTGGGAGGCCCTGGCTTTGTGGGGTTTTTTTCTTTCACTTTTTCTTTTTATTAATTTTTATTGGAGTATAGTTGCTTTACAATGTTGTGTTAGTTTCTACTGTACAGCAAAGTGAATCAGCTATACTTATACATATATCCCCTCTTTTTTGGATTTCCTTCCCATTTATCGGAGGACCTGACTTTGAATCTTCAGTTCTGCCCTGAACAAGATGTTGGGCACTTAAACTCTTTGGACCTCAGTTTTTATATATAATATATAATAATGGGCCTTGGACTAGAAAGTCATAACCAGCTGCCTTTCTGTCTTAAAACCTGTGCCAGACACCGAGCTGAGTAGTTTATGTACTTTTATTTCATTTCAGAACCTGTGAAGAAGAGACTATGATCATATCTGTTAATACAGATGAGGAAATTAGGCACAGAGAGGATAAGTAAACTAAATGAGGTCACACAGCTAGCAAGTGGTTGTGCTAGGATTTGTACCTGAAAACTTAAACGCTTTCCCTTCCCGTTATTAGCCATTGCATTATCTCCCAGAATTCCAAGGTGCTTCCAGATTTAAAATATTATGGTCGTATGATATCTGTTTCTTCCACCTTATATATGGTAGTCAGAACCACTACTACTAGAGATGAAGAAACTGAGGCTTCAATGAGAAAATTGATGCTAAGGATGCCGTGAACCAAAAGAACAGATGGTGCCTATTTTCATGGAGTTTCTAATCAAGAGATTGCACAAGAAAGACAAATGTGTAATAAATATTGTGCGTGTCTTTCAAAAGGTTCTTTGATAGAGTTCTTTCATGAAGTTCTTCGCATCTGTCCATATAAAAGAAACTGTAAATTGAAACAGAGAGTTCAGCTGTTGAATTTCAGAGGCTAAGTCAGAAGACTGAATTTGAATCCCTTGGTAAATTATGCATTTTTCAAGGAGTGTTTGTATTTTCAGAAGTAATATTTGGGGACTCGCAACTGGCTATGTTCTGTGTTCTAATACAGTGACTGAAACAACAGACTTACTGCTAAAGAGGGATGTAGATGGTGGGTCGTCCAGAAACACTAAGCACATGGCTAGTAAATGTGCTAACATGCATGTGATCTCTGCACAATTTTTGTTTTCTATTTCAGAACAAAGAACTGAAAACCAAGGTGGCACTTTGGTCTGAAATTCCTAGGCCGAAGGTATCCAAGGCCATCTCTACAAGGTAAGGCCTCTCTTCCGCCCCCACCATCTGCCTTCACGACTCCTGTTGAACACAGTTGACATTTATATCACTTGAGAAATTATCCATTCAATTAGTACTTACGTAATCACGTGTTTACGGTCTGTCTCCCAGTTCTTTGAGAGTGGGAACTCTATTAATCTTGTTAACCACTGAATCCTTGAAGCCTGATATACGAATACTTACTTTATGAGTAAATGAATGAACAAATTTAGATATCGTTTTTCCTCTTCTTTGACATAAAACAAGCCCAGTCTTGGCTTCATCCAAACAGTACAGATTATCTCCTCCACCATCCTTGTTCCTCCATTGCTCATATTTTCTGTGTCACCGATGGGCATTTTAATCATAAATCATGTGTATTTATTTAGGTTTCCATGTCTGTCTCTCAAGTCGATTGTAAGTGTCAAGAGGGCAGGAATAGTTCCTTGTTTTTCCCTTTATTTCCTGCATTGTTAAAGGCAAGTGTCTTCAACAACTACCTAATAACGAATGAATGAAGCAATGATAATGACCCCTAAAGCAATGGAAATAATAGTCGAAACCATCAAATCACTTTCTAATTTTGACAGAATCAGAAGTGACAGGTTTGTTAAAAAAAAAAAAAAAAAAAAGCCTTCTGGGCTCAAGTCTCATTTCCATAAAATTCCATGAAATTATCACTTAAAAGAAAACATAGTCTGTAATTACATGAATCATTTAGAAAGTGACTAAAAACTTCCTGTTCTAGCAACTTTTGAATTTCCAGCCTAGTCTCTCTAGGGCCGAAACCCATTTTCTGAAACTCTCTTCTGCACAGTGCCTGACGTGGAGAATCGGGTCCCCTATGATTAGCCCCAGTCTAGGGAGTCAAGTAGATCTTTCTCCCTCTTCAAGACACCCTGCAACCATGCTTCACTTTGCTAATGATGTATGTAATTAGAGACTAGAGATAAAGCATTATGCATCAAGTCTTCTAAAATCTTTGGGCCCCCAGAGGCTAAGTCATTAACTTTTTGGCCAATAGCCCTGCAACGTCTAAAAAGGAAAATTAAGCCCAAGAAGTATTGAAAGAGGAAGTGAAATGCCCACATTTTAGAAGCAGTAAGAGAAGCAGACATTTCAGAGCAGGAAGAGTTGAAGAGTTTAGAATAGAAAGGGAAGCATGACTTTCCAAGGAAAGGGAGGATGGTCGATTTTAGCTCCTTTACCAGATACATCCTCTTGGGGTAGTGAGGTATCATGGCCAACCTCAGCTGTTTTGACCCTGGAGGGAATGGAGCCAGAGTGGAGCAGAGGAAGGAGCAACACGTGGTCTCCATATTGTACTGACTCCAGTATTGCGTGATGAGACTCAGGCTGGTACAGAGGGGATGAGTTTGAGAGAATGACTTCTATGGCCAGTTCTTTAGCTGCAGTTCATTAATAAAGGTAGTTTTAAAGACTTTTTTTCTCCCTATGACTGAGGAAAGGTCAAATGGGAAATTTTCCTAATTGAAATAGGGAAACTGGAATGAATATGCCCTTTGTTTTATAATTTTGGTAGAAATTCCAACAGTAATGATATATCTATAATGGTAGGTCTCATGTTTGCCAAATGAAATCTGACCAATTGGCCGTTTGAGAATGTAAGTGGTAGTATGGTTTGGTAAGTCTAGATTCACCAACGTAGAATGGAATTATAACTCTCGGGAGGAATTAGAATGTAAAAGTAGCTGTTAATGCAAAGAAAAACAAGCATCACATATATTTAAAAATTAATCTTGGCAAATCTCTTAAATCACTCATAAAATAGAATTCTCTCAGTCAGTGCAGGGAAAAAAAAAAAGTTTTTTTTTTCCCCAAGCATTAGAACGTATAGATGTTTCTTAAGTTGAACACCAAAGAAATGGTTTGCTGGGTATTAAGGATCAGGTTGTTAGAAAACAGCAAAACAGCAACAATAAAACACACATATATACATATATGTGTGCACACATATATGTGTGCATTTACCTAAGGTTAATGCATCCATAACGTGCTTCTACTGTGCCTCATGGGGAATTAGAATCAATTAACCATCATCAACTCGGTTAAAGCAATTTGTTCAGACTTGGTAGTACAGCAGTAGTGGAGATGGTAATGAAGGTGGTACAGCAGTTATGTCAGTAAAGCTTTATGTGCTCGATTTTGAGAATTGTGTGGTCTTTTCTACAGTGAATTGAAGACTGAAAGCATGACCCCATATTTGATGTTGGTTAGGCTACGGAAATGAGGCGCCTGGCTGAAGATCTGAATGAGAAAGACCACTACCTGCGTCTTACTTACTCCTTGAAACACAGTCTAAATTTACATATTAAAACTGCTCAATGACAGTATTTAATGGAATGTATTGTATTATATTTAATGTATACATCAATAACTTTGCAGGAAGATGACATTTCAGAAAATCAAACCAATATATATTCAAAGAAAGGACCTCTTTCTTCAAAACTTACTAATGGATGAAGAAACCAGATGCTTTCCTACGATGGAAGATGAATTTTGCTTTAAACTTAAAAAAAAAAAAAACTGAATTTTTTTTTTTTGGCAGATTTTTGCTGAAGGGACTGGTTAAGGTTGTCAACTTTGACCTTTTGATAGTGGTTTTTATGTACAGTCATCCCTAGGTATCCACAGGAGATTGGTTCCCAGAGCCCCCTCGGGTACAAAAGCCCATTCGGATGCTCAGTCCCATATATAAAATGGCAGAGTGCAGTTGGCCCTCTGTATCCATGGTTTCCACATCCATGGATTCAATCAATCGTCGGTGTGGAACCTGCAGGTACAGAGGGCTGACTGTACATAAATATAAGGAAGAATATACAGGCATGCTTCCTTTTACTGTGCTTCACAGACTCTGTGGGTTTTTTTTACAAATTGAAGGTTTGTGGCAACCTTGCATCGTCAGATGATGGTTAGCATTTTTTGGCAATAAAGTGTTTTTAAATTAAGGTATGTATATATATATTTTTAGATATAATGCTATTGCACACTTAACAGGCTACAATATAGTGTAAACATGACTTTTAGATTCACTGGGAAACCAGAAATTTCATATGACTGCTTTATTGTGATATTCTCTTTAGATTGGTGCTCTGGTACTGAACCTGCGATATCTGTGTGTGTGTATGTGTGTGAATAAATGATATATTTTAAAGTTGACTTTTGGAAAATAAGAAATATCTTACCATGATATAAATTCATCTCCTAACCCATGGTCAGTGGGAGAGTTATTCTCTACTGAATTAAGGGCAGAAAAAGGAGTAGATTCTTTTTAGCTAATTCCTCAAACCAAACAACCCTCCAAAGTCAAGAATTTCTGCCTGCTTCACAACATCTTAGGAGGCGGCTGTTCTTCAGCTGGGGTTGAACTTTGGTTGCTAGAGGCAACCCGTACATCAGCACAAAGAAATACACCTTGTGATTCTGTCTTTGTGACTGATTTTCTTTTCGATCTTTGTTAGTATTATCTAAGTAAAATGTTTAGGGGAAAGAACAGAACACAGTGCTGTTAGCTCATACCTCCCTAAAAAGGTAGTCATTATGGGTTCAAAGGAACAGTGGCTGCTGTCTGCAGCCAGGAGGGATCTGAATTCATGAACTTGGAATTATATGTCTAGTGATTTTATGAAAGTGACTTACATTTTGATACATGCATTCGTTACAGGTGGAATTTGAAATTGCTATAAGTAAAAGAAAACTCTAACTTGTAGAAATACAAACATACTGACACTCAGGAAAGCAGAACACACTTCAGCTAAAGGCATAATGGGAGACCTTTGTCATCCTAAAAGGTGAATTACCTGTAGGTTTTTTCATCATTCTCTTTGGTGTATAACTCTAAACATTTTCTCAGGAAAGATGCTTCATGCCTTTCAAGGTAGAGTGTGAAACATCTGTATGATCTATGAAATATTTAAAGGTATTTACAAATGAGATGAAGTAATATCTTTCTAAATTCAGCAAAGTACTGTAATCCTTGCAATGTTGCGTAACTATTTTGTGAGTTTCATACTTCTTGTTTTTATTGCTTTGTAGTTTTTAAGGTGTAGTTACCTAATAACATTTAGGACACAGTCACCCTATGCCAGGAACAATTCTAAGTACTTCATCTGTATTAATTTCTTTAATCCTCCCAGCAACCCTCAGAAATAGGTCATATTATTTATCCCTGTTCTTCAGAGGAGGATACTGTCATTGATTAAGTAATTTTCCTAACTGCTAACTACGGAGCGAACATTTGAACCTTTGACTTGACTATTGATACTCCTACCTGGTGGTCTGAGATACCTCCCAGCTATAGAAATGTCTCTCTTTTTGCTACTTTAACAAACACAGCTTTTTTGTTGGCTTTCTGCACCACGCTGTGGATGACAGTCAGAAACAACACTTACTAATCAGGTAAATATTTTGCTGAGATGAGTTGGCCTTTCGCTGTTGGTCTACCCTCGTGAGTACTTAGTACAGAAAAGCTTCCTGCTAAAAATCTGCTAATTTTGTCATTCATGCCTTTATGCCACATCGAAGATTTTTGGTAATGCATTTCCTGGCACATGTGTAGGGGTGTGGGGATCATGAATTCTGCTTTAAGCATCTGCATGTGGTAGGAGATTTCACCTTTCACTTAGAGATCACTTAGGTTCCTCTTATACCCCAACCATCATGCTGGGTTGTAATAAATGTGAGCTTTTGGAATGGACCCATCTAACTGACCTAACAGCCTGGATGATTTCCATTAGAATAATGTATTTTCAAATCAAAAATGGAAGGACACTGTTGAATTTTATTTGGGTTTCACTATATTCATTTTTGAACACAGAAGTACAGTTCAATGTAATACAGGTAGGACCTGCTCATGTGGTCTCCAGCTTCACTTTGGGATGGTGTTTGGATCTTTTGAGAATAAGAATAAGCATCTTCAGAAGCCTAAAAAGATCTGAACTCTTCAAATACAAAAGTATTGTTTTACTAACATCAGTAGATCATTTATATGTCACGTATGGATTATTTCCTATCTCCTCATCGTTTCGGCTTCATCATTTGAACTCTTTGTTTAAATAAACATTTCTGAGTGATAAAAAATCATTACAATGGAGAATGAAATTTATTAGTCTAAAACTAGTACCACACAGAAAATACAAAAACAAAAACCTCAATTGTAGTCAAAGTATTTGTGCTTATAATTATACTCATCAAAGTATTGGATAAGAAGGTCTGAGGTGGGCTATGAAGTAACTACATGGAGGTGGGAAATGAAAAGAAACTTAGTTTCACTTTGATTACATATATTGTTACAAATTATCATTAAGAAATGTTTAAACAATTGGTATAATATATACCATTTTAATAATTGCTTATGATATGCCTTAAAATAAAGAAAATTGATGCCATATTTTGTGGGTTTTGTTTTTCTTTTTACATTAAAATTATTATGCATAAATGAATTAAGTAGCTGTTATTTGACTGTTAATGACAATATAACCCATAATAAATAGTTTCTGTCAGTGAGCAGATATTTAGATAGCTCCTTGAATTTTTCTCCTAATTTTCTGTGAATCCAAATTAACAGCAAAAGTAATCTATGATGTTTTTATTCTAAATTTGAAAAAAATGGTAGCATTATAAAATTAAGAACACACAAACACTTTATCGAATTCTTTCATACTGCTTCACTTTGAAAATTCTTACCTGGCCTGAAATCTTCTGATCTGAAAATAATTATAGAATCTTTATCAATGTCAGAGTAGGGATCCAATCTATCAATAACTAAAAATTCTTTAAACAAATATCATAAATATTATGATTCCTTTCCTACATCTCTTCCTTCCTTCCTTCATATTGAAATATAACTCAACAATAAAAACAAACCACAATATTACAACAATGGATAAATATCAAATTATTACACTTGAAAACATCCAGTAGAAAAACAGAGGATATACCATATTATTTTATGGGGACAGACAGCAAATCAGTGTTTGGGGACAAGAGTAGAGGGAGAGAGTGTGAAGGAGTACAGGGAAACATTAGGAAGTAATAGCATGTTCAGTGTGTTGATAATGGTCATATTTTCGTGGGTATGTTTTATGACAAAAAATAAATTGTACAATTTAAACATTTACTTCAATAAAGTAGTAAAAAAAAATTTAAGTTAACACTATGTTATTCTACAATCCACCCAGTTCGTTTCTCACACTAGATTCATTCATTTCTTCTTTCACCAAATATTTATTGGGGCTCTCTATTTGCCGGGCGTTGTTCTAGATGCCAAGGCGACAGCAGTGGGGAGAGGGAAGAGGTGCATCTGGCAGGGAAGAAAGAAAAGGGGAAAATCTCTACCTTCATGGAAATATCTTCCAATGATGAGGAACAGATAAACTCAGGGAAGTGCTGTGGACTCTGAAGAAAAGTGAAGCAGAACCTAGGGAAAGGGAGGTACCAGGGGTGAAAGGCTGTGGCGGCAATTTTTATCTGACCGATAATTGAAACTAAACTGTGTGTAGATTGGTCAGTTAAATAGGATACTGATTTTAAATAAGACCTTTCTCTTTGAAGGTAATATTTAAGCAAAGATAGGAAGAATGCTAGGGAAGTGATTGGAAGGAGATGTTTTTTGGTGGAAGAGGGGTCCAGGCAGAGGCAAGCACAAGTGCATGAGTCCCTAGGGGCAGGCAGGCCAGCTGTATTCCGGAATAGCCAGGAGGACATCAGCTGGACGGGCATGTAAAGAATAAGCCCCAGGGTGGCTTCCCTGGTGGCGCAGTGGTTGGGAGTCCGCCTGCCGATGCCGGGTATATAGGTTCGTGCCCCGGTCCGGGAAGATCCCACATACCGCGGAGTGGCTGGGCCCGTAAGCCATGGCCGCTGAGCCTGCGCATCCGGAGCCTGTGCTCTGCAACGGGAGAGGCCACAACAGTGAGAGGCCCACGTCCCGCAAAAAAAAAAAAAAAAAAGAAGTGAAATTTTCCTTGGTGTAGAGAACTGTGATCATACAAATACCTTACATCCAGTTTTAAAAAGAGAAATCCTACCATTACAAGATGGCCTTATTTTTTCCTCAATAGGGGGCATGTTATGACTATTTTTACACCCTATAAACCATTAGGAAAAGCAAGTCTCTACTGACTTGTCTTGAATTATTTAAGATGAATCCAGGAGGCAAAAGATTCTGCCTGTGTGAAACAGCATTACTGCTACCATGGAGTAAAGTTGAGAGAATGGTGCCAAGGATTTATTTGCTTGCAGTGGGAGAGTTGTTTATCTTTAAATTAAAAACTCATCATTATCTTGGCAAAGCCTATCTAAGTAACATATGGAGGGAGAACAACTCTGGGAACAAGGCAGCCTTTGCAAATGAACATTTAAGAGGAAGCTGTATGGTTGTGGTCTTGAATTGGCCTTGAACATTGGTCCTGTCACCAGTCTGTAACTAAAGGAGATATTACCACTCGCCTCAGCATTTTATTATGGTGAAGAAATAGGTTATAATACATTGAGGTGTTGACATACCATGGAATACTGTTAACATGCTAACTGCTAAATTTATAAATGTATCATTTAAAATTATTAGAAAAGGTGCCTTGAAAATTCCAGCCTTTAAACAAATAATAAATTAGAAAGTTTAGAGAGATGGATAAAAACCACTTGGCCTTTTTTTTCTTAGATTCCATATATATGTGTTAGCATACGGTATTTGTCTTTCTCTTTCTGACTTACTTCACTCTGCATGACAGACTCTGAAGAACCTAGGGGTAAGACAGGAATAAAGGCACAGACCTACTAGAGAATGGACTTGAGGATATGGTGAGGGGGAAGGGTAAGCTGTGATAAAGTGAGAGAGAGGCATGGACATTTATATACTACCAAACGTAAGGTAGATATCTAGTGCGAAGCAGCCGCATAGCACAGGGAGATCAGCTCGGTGCTTTGTGACCGCCTGGAGGGGTGGGATAGGGAGGGTGGGAGGGAGGGAGACGCAAGAGGGAAGAGATATGGGAACATATGTATATGTATAACTGATTCACTTTGTTATAAAGCAGAAACTAACACACCACTGTAAAGCAATTATACTCCAATAAAGATGTAAAAAAAAAAAAAAACCACTTGGCCAAATCCAAATCACTTCTTTCCTAGTTCTTGATGGATATCACTTTTAATGGGATACAATTCCCATACTGATGCTAATTTAATGTTCCCCATTCACCATTCATTCAACTTCAGCACAGAAATAAGATTGCCTTGAATATACAAAATAATTGATAAAAATGCATTTTTATTTGAAAAGTGTGCAGAAACAATCACGGAATACAGTTCTCAACCATAGTTTTGAAACCCACACACCACAAAATCATTGGATGCTCTGATTTCTGAAGCTACTAGAACTTTGGTACAACAAAATCCTGACCTAACCGTGTCTGTCAGGCACCACAGTCTATTCAGGGTCACAGAGAATAAAAACTCCATGTTTAGGGTTTTAATTTACATTCATAGCACTAGACAGAACAGAGATCTGAGTAAATGACAGACAAAACAATCGAACGTGCTTAGCCTAAAACTGAAGATAATATCACGTAAATGTAGACCATTGGGGTACAGTGCAGCACTTCAGCATTATGCCGGAACGTTGTCTACTTTTAACACATTAAGTGGGATAACTTATTTTCCTCAAATAATTTCAGATACAGTCAGTATCTTTTATAAGGCTGTGGACACAGAAGCCCTATTTATACAAGGAGGATTTTGGCCCGATTGTAATATACTATCTAGAATGTAATTGGATTCCTTGAGAGAAATACAAGATGACCTACAAAATGAAATAGGACTCATATTTTTTCAATAACTTGAGATATATTAAACATTTTCAATCAAATACAATGACAGTAAGCCGACTACCCATTTCAAGTTTCCAATATCTCGACTAAAATTAGTGTTTTGTCCCTGCTATAACACTTGAAAAAGTACGGTTGTGAAAGTATGACTGTGATATTTTATTATTCTTAGCTTGGGATAATAGTGTCAGTTTATGAAATGGAACATAATTTACAAACCAGTTTCTATATATGTTCTCCTTTGGGCCAGACATGAACCCTGTGAGGCATTTAGGATTTATAAGCCTACTTGGAGAAGCCATATTTAATGACATACCCATGGCCCCCAAATTGTTCTTTTTGGCCACTTTCCTTTCTATAATACTAGGCTTCTTCTCAAAGAACACTTGAAAAAAATAACCTGGAGAAGAGTAAGGATAAGCATATGTTATTACTTTGCTAGGGACAGATACTATTTTGATGTGCCGGCAGACATAAGGACAACAGCCATTGGTTAAATAAGGGATCCGTTAGGTTAAGAACAGACATGCGGCTCCTACAGAACTTGCTAATGACTAAGTCGACTGAGGGATAATAGCCAGGACTTCCACGACCAGTTGGAAAGAAAATGAACTCGGAAACAGATTTAAATAACTCAATTCAAAGACAATTTCTTTGTACTCTTTTTCTTCAAAAGAGAACACCTTTTTAAATAACCCCATTATTTTGGTACTCATGGTTTTTTATGTTTGCTTGTTATTCTAAATATGAATTTAAAAAATATCTCAATCATAGGCTGTTGGGAAAAAGAGCTCTGCAGAAAGGCATCTTTGTGATGCTACTTCTTAAAAAATTAAAGTGCAATTTATGAGAAAATTTGATTCAGATAGAGTAAAGGTTTCTAATTTTCCCAAATTTTGATGCCAATCATGAAATATTTAGTGTTTCAATATTTTTATTAGCTTAGTTCTAAGGGCATAAACCTCTAGTTGGTAGATAAAAGTAATGGCTAAATATATGCCATAGATCTGGTTACAAACAACTTGGTCAGTCTTTTTTTTTTTCCTGCCTAAAAATCAACCTTGTAAGTATGGTCTTCTCCATGTTCTGCCATAGTTAGAAACTCTATTTAGACAACTTTAATCTCTAATCTCTATAGTTCTTGCTCAACAATGTCAATGTGGTTGAGTCTCTACCCAAGAACTCCAAGGCAATAAGTTTATAAAATTCCCTATTCAGCTAACAATGTTTTATTTTTATCAGTTCTACTTTATGAGACAAGTTTCTCCATAGATTTATAAAGCATTGAGACAACACTCATCTCAGAGAATACTCTCTATCTACTTTCCATATTTAAGAGCTCAGCACTCTCCCCAGAAATAAACTTATACCACTTTGGTCAAAGATCAAGAAGAAAATACAGCTTTTGGTGAATTCTTAGACAAGCTTTTCAAACATAGACAGTATCTTGGAATCTTTAAAAATGATAAAGCTTTCCCTAAAATATTCAGATACACTAGACTTCTTTTAATGCTTTCAAGCTTGGGAGTAGAAGGTGAAAGACAACTTTTCTATCACTTTGGCTAATGTAGCTCCCAGATCTTCCTTTTAAAGAGTTATTAAGTATCTTAGGACACCAGAAACTTCAATATTACCTCTTTACAATTAGAATTTTAATCTCAAAAATTCTTTATGGATGAGGACTCTCCCTCAAATGTTTAGTTCCAGGCTATATGCTACATCTAGTTATACACTGTATCTCTTTACACATATTGCTTCTCCTTCTAACCGATGCACCCACTCCATTGGTGAGAATGTATATGAGCTTCATCAAATTTGTTGATTCCCAGTGGACAAAATTTACACTTTAAAGAATATTTCAGCTGTTAGTAAACTATCTTTTAATGTAGTGAGTCCTCCTCTATGGTCAAGTTTCTCTCTCTTATAAAGAAGACAAGAAACGCCTGATAAAAACTCTTGCCCCGTTCCTCCTATCTGTACACATTGGCAGAGAATAACATACTAGAAGCATAACAAAGACACCCACTGATACATACAATGTCCCATCTGGTTCAACACAACAGGTAAAATATTTACTTTAGAAAATGCTGGTTTCAAATTTGTTGCAGCGTGCTAGCTGATAATATGGAAATGACAGCAACTTGGCTGGAGTGGGACTGGCCGGAGTTTTGAAATTCTTATGTAGAGACCCACAAGCTCAATTCCCAGCATTTAGCATTTTTTTTCCTGCCAATTTGTGACTTGTTACCCTCATCACACCAAGACAAACATGTTCTCTCAACTATATTTGATACATTTTTCAAAGGACTTTTTTTTTTTTTTTACATTAAAAGGTAACCTTGTACCTAATCACAGAGTCTCAAATAATGCCCACTCCCCAAAAAGTGACCAGGAGATGGTGGTAATAATCTCCAGATTTGAATAAGATTCTTATACCCTTTGCCAAAAACCTCAGAATACCTTTAGCTGCACTAGAGTCTCTGTGAGGCCTTCCTACAACATGGTATTATAGGAAATAAGCTATGGGGCTGGAGACAACTCTGGTCAAGGAGGTCTCCGAGGCACTGTGTTAGAGCAATGTAAACATTAAACCAGTGTAAACACTTCCAAAATGGTTTCTATATCAGAAAGGAACTTCATGTACATTTTAAATAATTCTCCAAAATATGATATGGTTAACTAAAGCATTTGGGACAAAATAAGTAATACATATTGCTGTGTATTAAAGGGTGTATGCAATTGTTTAAAAGCAGTCTGTATACTTCGTGACCCCAAGTCAATTTGAAATTGTAAAATGAATTATACAGAATAATTAATTCTGAAATAATGAAAGAGTAATGGTTACTAGTAATGGTTACATAGACTTCAGGGTCTTACATCAAACTTGACAGAGAAAACATTTAGATTAAGTGTTTATTTATAAGTAGAATACTATTTTAAATTAATTTTCTTGTCTGTTTTAAATTTCATTCCTCTTGAGATTACCCAATAATTGTTATTTTTATAGGAATAGTTCTTCAATTATAAGCATCATCACCCTCTGCTTCACGCTATGGCTATCAAATAATGATCCTAAAATAGACCCTGAATAAAGGCTTGTTAAATAACTGACAGTGACAGAATCTTGGATAAGTAAATCAATCATGTAACTGGACAATAAATAGAAACAAAAAGGCATATCAAAAATAAAATGCTTTTTGGATTTTAGAAAGGCTAAGTGTTTCCTGTTGTGGAAATACAGGGGGCATCATAATTTGAATCCGAAGGAGAAATCGACCTAATGACCGAAAAGTTCACCAAATTTTGCCACACCAATGGTTACATTGTTTTTGCTCATATTCGTTTCAGAAGAAACATCTTTGACGATAGCTAATAGCTTTCTATCCTCCTGGCGCAGGCACTGAGGTCATGAATAGCATCATAGAGAAAAGCATCCTGGGAGCGAATACCCACTCATGACCAACCTTAGAAGTTGGCATCGTGCTGCAGAAATCAGAGGACCTGGGCAGCTGACAGTGAGAACTTGTTAATCTGTTAAGGACTAACTCCATTAAAGCTTCCAAATTACCTGGATTCATGGCACATTTCTGGGTCTTGTAACTAGACAATCCCTTGGGTCTGTGTTCCTAAAACTGATTGACACCCAGTGGAGGTTGGCAGACGGAGGTTAAAGGTGGGGGACTGGGATTTAGAGTTTCCTATGTTTGTAACTTAACAAAAAATATACAGAGAGTCTAGAAAAGTGAAGTTTAATTGGAAAATTTTTCTACAAAGAGGAACTATCCTGTAGAAAAATCATATATTCACAATAAAAAGAGAAAACCTAAAGTATGATGACTTTGTTATTGACAAAATTGACTGAAATACATAAATAATAGTAATAGGAGTGGCTTACGTTTACCAGAAACTAAATCAAAAGCCCATGTTTAGATGCAATAATAATAGGCCAATGGAAAATACCTTTGTGATCATTTTTAGAAAGAAAAGACAGCATTATGTGAAAAATAAAGCCATTAACAAAAGTTTTACTTAGATAAGATACAGCTCCATCTCTGCCAGCCCCCCAGTATAGTTCAAGCATAGGTGTTTTGCCTTAGGCAAAATAAAAACAGATGCTAAATACACTGTAATGTGGCATGATGTATCATCCATTTTTATGTGATAAATGACATGAAAATTCAGAGTGACCATAAAATCGATCCATCATTATTCTAAGTTGTTGATCTACAAAGTGACATCCCTCTATTTTTACAATTGATTCAAAGCCAGGGGTGGGTGTTGGTAATGTGATTTAGAGTTTCCAGTACTTTGTAAATCAGAAAGAAACCTAGAATTAAGTCACTTTTTATTTCGCATCACCAACATATTTTATCTAAAAAAATTAAGGCTAAATAGTTTTTCTTGAGTGCATAAAGAGATAGTTAATAAACAGCAATCTTTAATTTCTCTTTGTGACTTTTTATCATGATTGCTAAGAAATTGGAAATGTGAAGCTGAACACTACACCAATTTCTAAAATTTTGTTGGAAATGCAAACCTCTGGAGACTCTCTTAATCCCAATTGATAATGTCAGCTTCTAATTGGCTTGAGTGAAATTTGGCTAAGTACCTCTCCCAGACATCTGTAACAGATACATTTAATTTCAGTTGCCCAAATGCCATGTTCCCATACCTTCATTTTTCTCCCTGGGCATTTCTCTTGTCCTCTGTCATTCACAGTCCTATTCTTGTCTATCTGCCATTTATTAAGAATATACAAATGGCATTATTACGCAGTCTCCTACATTTTCTCAGAAGTCTGACATTCATCCTCTCGTAAGGTAGTCATTCTAACACAGCTTATAGGATGTACATGGTAATGTCACTCTTAATGAACCACTTAGAATTCTTTTTTGTGTATATGCATTTTTAGCTAATGTTTCTCCCAATGCAAACCTATAAAAGTACAAGTCAGATTCTATATAAGAAGTAAATCCAACCATTTAAAAAAGTCATCTTTCTATGTTATCCCTTTAGAAGCTTATTCTTGTCCCCAGTGTGACAAGGTAACTTTGGTTCTTTTGCTTTGAAAACTCCCTGATATTTCGTCTTGTATACTCTCTTATATACTCATCTTCTTTATAAGGAAAACAAATGGAGCATCCACGATGGTATGATGACAATGGAAAATCTTTGATCTTGTTTGGATGGGCCTCAGGGACAACTGGTCAACTCTTTTGAACACTGTTGACTACTGTGACTTCTTAAAATAGATTTTCTGGCAGAAAAAGAAAGACATGCCATTATGCATGGTCTACTCAACAACAATTGTGTGGTTTGTCACTCTTTTTGGAAGTGATGCTTGCATGGGGTTCTGGATAATCAGTTCATATGGTAAAGTTTAGCAGGCACACTTCTTCTCTGCTGGTTTGTCCCCATCCAGCTTCCCAGAACTACCACCATTGACAGTGTCGGGGACTTGGGTCTTCTCTACACACTGTTCCATTCGTTTCATTATTAAGTCCAGAAGGGTTTCCACAGCCTTTTCCACGTTCTGGCCAGTCGCTGCACTTGTTTCAAAATATGGTATGCTAGCATGGAAGAGATGACAAATATTTTTGAGAGGAAGGAACCAGAAAAGATACAACAAGATGTGCCAATGAGTCACACATGCAACAACATGGCTGGCTGAGAGATTGTGAAATAATCACGATTTTGCTGGCTGAGTTGGAAAACATCCTTGTTTTTCCTCAGTGAGTGAAAGCTGGTGGGTTTCTTTTTAGTACGGGTGTAACAAGTTTTATGGGCAAGGAAACTGATACAGGAGGTAATCAGGGACTTGAAGCCAAAGCATCATCACTGATTCTTAAAAATTAAGAGGGTAAAAATGCCTAAACTAGTGAACAATATTACCATTAAAACTATTACTTCCCTCCAATCAATTATCTAGGGGTCTGATTTAGAATTTAAGCGGGCACTATATAGGATATTTATGTGAATACAGTCTACATTTATTTGGAATCCAAAGTTCCAAAAAGACATGTACATTTATAAAGCTCTCAAGGAGAATCCTTCAGTAAAAAATGGACAGATTTGGCAAAGATGCTTACATTTGGAAAAGAATGACAATTTCTGCCTTGGGAGTCAATTTACAATTACATGGAATATTTAAAAAATTTTAAAAGCTGCCATTTAAGCTCAGCTAGGATAATGATTGCAATATTATGTCCAGGTCAGGTATCACTCCTTAGAGTTCTGTAGTTATTGACTGAGAGGCAGTAGAGTACAGTGTTGAAAAGCATGGACTCTGATTTCAGTCTGCCTGGGTTGAATTCTAGCTCTACTACTTACTATCTATGTGGCCTTCCATCAGTTACTCAATCCCTCTGTGTCTCAATTACTCATATATAAAGTGGGATAACTCTAGATTTCCTACATATGATTATGAGGGGTTAGATGAGTTAAAGCCTAGGAACAGTTGCTAGCACATAATAAGCATTCAGTAAATGTTAGCTGCTAGTATTATGAAATAGTTCATTAAAAACATCACATATATTCCTCTGGAAGATCTTTTTCATTCATGCGACATTCCTGAATCAAAGGTATCCCTTCTAATATCAATCTTGTGAGCCTACCCCATTATAAGCAGCAGTGTGCGAGTTTAGAGGACATCTCCACATGACTGACTTACCTGTATTTGTCAGCCAGGTCCCGGGCTTGCCGTTCGTTGACTTCTCTCTGGTCTGACAGGTCCGCCTTGTTGCCAATTAATACTATATCTGGATTTTCACAATAAGCATTTGCTTGCAGTTGGCCTTGGAAAGAAAACAGATGGAACCAGCAAGTTAGTTATAAACAAGAGATGTCAAATGACTGCTCATACTTCAGAGTCCTAATCTAATTGTTCATCTGCAGCTTGGCTGCTTACGCGTTACATTATATTAGCCAAGTTGCTTAACTCTTCCCAGCCACAGTTTCCTCATCTAGAAAATGGAGCTAATTCCTCACAGGTTGCAGGTTGTGAAGATTAATAAGAGTGTATATGAAGCGCTTGTACGAATACCTATCAGTGCTCCTCTCTATCTGGGGAAATGCCCTTTGAGATGAACATACTGTTTTTCATTCCATTTATTCTTCAAATATAAGTGGAGATAATGGAACGTGATCTTAAAGTACATAAGTTTGCTCTTTCCTTTAGGAGGCTGCTACATTTCCCTTTCCTGAAGTTCAAGGTGATGATCCACAAGAGCAGAACCTTTTTGAACCACCACAAATTCATGTAGAAACAATATTAAGACAGGTCACTTGTTTTTCTCTTTTCTCCAGGAGACACTGTTTAAAAGAGAAGGGGGGTGGGGGGAGGAGGAGGAGAGAAGAAGAAGGAGGAGAAGAAGAAGGAAGGGAGGGAGGGAGGAAGGAAGGAAACGATAAAAAAAACTTGTCAATCTATGTTTTCAAGGTTACGGGACTATTTTACGGTCTACCTCAAGGCAAGCTATTTGCAACCTTGCTGAGGTCAGAGAAAGAAGACAAATGCTTACTCTATAACACCAATTATTTGGATGTTAGAAATTAAAGCCTTATTAGATACGGCAATTAATTATCTTAAATCCCAACTGTATCTTTCTGGAAATTTTAGTAATAAGGGAGCATCTCATCTACCTTGAAAAATGATGAACGAATCAGTCTCTGAAAGAACTGAATAATCTTATTATCTCCTTATCTCCCCAGAATCTAATAATAACACCAAAATTTGGATAAAGAAATGTAATAGCAAAAGAAAATGGAGACAGATCCTAGGATAAACACTCATTTGGAGAAGGAATTAAGTCAGAATTTGTTGGTATTTTTCCCCACTGTTAGTGAACTTACATTTAAAGCATTTATATATATTAATAATTATATATAACATGTAATAATAAGATATGTATATATTTGAGAATCTACACAGCCAGACACTCAGCCAGGTGATCTGGGGTATCGCAATGGAACAAAGAGGACCAAGTCCGCACCTTTACAGAGCTTACATTCTAGTGGTAGAAAGAACCAAAACCACAAGTAAACAAAGAAATAATATAATAAATATAATATAATATAATAAATATAATATGTGTCAGGTGGTGGCAGTGACCAAATGAAATAGAAAGTGTATTGAGGGCATACAGAGTGGTGAAGAGCACTGTTTTAGATGGGGCTGTCAGGGAAAGCCTCTCCCAAGAGATAAATAAGGTTTGAACGAGAACCTGAAGGAGATGAAAGAACTAACACACGCTATAAATCGGAAAAGAGAAATCAATGCAGAGGCGAACAGAAATCAAAGTCCCCAAGGCAGGACTGTGCTTCTCAGGGAAGAGACCTTTAGCTGGAGGCCAGTGAGCTGGGGCAGAGTAAAAGTGAATTAAAGAGGCATTCCAAGTGAGATGGGAGATCCCCAAAGGACTTCGAGCAGAGGAATAATATGATCTAGTCTTTTAAAAAATATCACTCTGGCCACAGACAGCCCTGACAAATCTAGAAATGACAAGTAGCACCAGCCCCATGCGACTGCTGGTACGTCCCACTAGGATCAAAACTGGTATTTGTAATTTAAAACATGCAAATGAAATATTGTCTTTAGTGCTACATCAGTTAAAAAAATAAAGGAAAAATCAAATACCACGCTTCTGTGCTGACATATCGATCTGGCTTTAATAACTGATTAGGCTACTTTGAAACTTTATATTATGTTTAAATTGCCATGAAGGCTGGAGATTTTTCTGTACCAGTCTTCCTCACATTTGAACACTTTTCTAAAAAGAAGTAAAATTTCAACGTGAGCTTGTTGACTGACACGCTACCGTATTTTCACGTGGCTGCTCTGCTCTGAAACAATTTCTCACCTAATTAACCCAGTTGCCCCCTCAGAAAACACTGCTGTTTTTCTGTGTCCCCACCAGGCTAGATGGAGTAGATGTGACCACTCATTTAGTTTTAAGAAGTCCTTCAAGACTTACTGGATACGTGGAATTAATGGCCTGTCAATTGCAACAATAAAGTCCTTACGTATAGGTGGTGATTCTTCTAAGGCGTCAAAGGAAAACACAATTTTAAGCCACTTTGGATGAGCCACGTAAAAGCCACCGCTTTGAAGGTGACACAGGAAACACTAAACCTGTGACTTTTTAGAGTTAATCTGTGGTCCCCAATCTGGTTTCATCTTGTGAGGCAGAGAAGCAACGTGGCCAACGGAAGTTACTCAGTCCCACTTACTCATCCAGTTTCTGACATTTAAGAAGCTCTGTTGACTGGTGAGGTCAAACATTAATAAGAAACCCATGGCGTCTCTGAAAAACGCAGTGGTGAGGCTCCGGAATCTGCCAAAAAAGCACAGTGGATAGTTCTGGAAGTCAGTCCACATGCAAATTCTGATGACAATACAAACAACACTATTTCCCTTTCAGATATGAACTCCCCATGGCATCCCTCGGGATTATTCTGCCGAATGGGCAGAAAGACTGCTGAAGGGTCGGGGAGAACACCTGGTTGTGGATTTGTTTAAGATTGCGTCCCGGCTTTATGTTCCATAGCAGGTAGGCGTGCAAGAGTTTGTAAACTTCAACCACACGCTCGCTTACACAGCCCCTTGGAATCTTTCTCTCGTTGGCTCACGGGCATCTCGTGGCCCACAATTAAAATAGAAGCCACTTTAGAGTTGGGACTTTAACTTATACTTTTCAAATTTCTTGTCTGTGCCCAGAAGGAAGCTTGGCACATGGTAGCCTGAAAATGAATGCCTGTGATTACATGCAGAAAATCACAACTTGTTAGCAGCTGGAACTAGGGTTCTTTTGTAAGGAAGAACATTGGTGAGAAAACTCTTTTATAAGCACTCCTTAGGGATAAAACTGAGCTTTAGGCTGGCATGCATGTCTCTTAAGGAGAAGGATGACAGTGAAGAAAGGAAAAAGAGGATGTTGATTAGGGGAATGAGGGGAGGGCAGAGAGACTTGGTAGTTGAGGAGAGAAAGCAAGAAGTCTCATCTCTAATGGAGGATTTTGAAGAATGCACTCCTTCATGTGCGATGACTTTCCCTTGTTCCAACCCCTTCTACACCAACATCCTCAGGGAAGTTGAAGATGCTTTCAGATCCACTTCAATGTCAGCAATGGGCGAAACAAGAGATCACACGTAAGGTCCAGAGAAGGTTTGGGTTATACTGATAAAGAAGTGAATCTGGCAACTGATTTTTAGAAAGGCACATGACTTTGAAACAGAGAAGCGTATCACTTCCTATCCTAAATGTCCTCCTAATTTTGGATCTCCTATTTTGGCCTATTTGTAGATTCTTGGGTTTCCTCTGGGTTCTATTCTTGACCCCTTCTTCCTCTACATATATTCACTGGTTAATCTCATTCACTTCCCTGGCTCTATTATCACCTATATGTTGAACCCCAAATTTATAGGTCTAGATTTTTCCTGCCCTCCGCACCATAAGCCCAATTACTTGTTTGATATTTCCACTTGGAGGAAACTAAGGTACCCTCAACTTCATGTGTTTAAAACCAAACTGGCCCCTCCTCCTGATTTTCTGTCAATGACATCACCATCCTCCTTGGTCACCACAGCCTTTCTACCTCACCTGCTATATACAAGCAATCAACAAATATCTCCTGACTTTCTCATTTCTGTCCACGTACCCTGCCACTATTCTAGTTTTGGACCCATTATCTTCCACCTGGATAATTTCAACAGCCTTCTCAACAGTCTTCCTGTCTCCAGTGTCGTATGGGATCCTCCCCTTCCCTGATTTCTTCCCACTGATTATATAAATCCTCTGCTAAAAACATTTAAATGATGGTACTTTGCTTAAGATAATGACTGAACTTTTCAACAATCCGTCAAGGCTCTGCATGAACTAACCCTTGCTCATCTATCCAGCTTCATCTGTTGACTACCCACAGGCAAGCTGATCTTCTTTTGGTTCTTAGAAAGTTCACTCTCTCCCCTGGGCTTTCACACACGCTGTTATTCCTGTGGGTAGTCTCACCTTCATGCTTCCTTTACCTTCTATCCTTTTAGCCTGGATAAGATTCACTCATACATTGTGTATGAGTATGTATATTTACATATAACAGTATCACCTCCCCACGCTGACTTCCCAACACCCTCATGTAGCTTATGGGCTCCTCTTGGTGCACCTGACAACCACTCTTTGTTTTCCTGTTAGTGCCCTAAAGCTATTATTGCAATTGTTTATTTGTCCAAATTCTACCCCAGTAGCTCCAAGAAAAACGGAGCTGTGTTTCTAACTTGCTATCCATTGCGTTTCTATGGCCCTGAGCACATTTTTGGCTCGCTAAATGCCTGTCAAATATAGATAAAGAAATAAAGAAAGAAAATAGCAAAGGATATAAATTATTAAAGTGTTAAATGACTTCAATAGAGAACAATACTTTCAATACCAAAGCAGGGAGAAGAGATTTTTTTTTTTTTTTTTTTTTTTTTTTTTTGCAGTACGCGGGCCTCTCACTGTTGTGGCCTCTCCTGTTGCGGAGCACAGGCTCCGGACGCGCAGGCTCAGCAGCCATGGCTCACGGGCCCAGCCGCTTCGTGGCATGTGGGATCTTCCCGGACCGGGGCACGAACCCGTGTCCCCTGCATCAGCAGGCGGACTCTCAACCACTGCGCCACCAGGGAAGCCCAGAAGAGATATTTTAATGACTTTTTATTTCCAAAATAAGATTCCTTTGGTAGGACATACTCATGATGATTATGAAATACCAAAAGTTTTACTCAGTTTTCTTCCTGTGGATTTGTTCCTACCAGTCACTAGAAGCTCGGAGATTACAGGGCTTTTATTGAAGGGTTCTTTCTCTGTCTTTGGGAACTAGCTGTACTCCCAAAACTGTCTCCTGCTCCAACCACAAGAGTGTGGCTAACTCAGCCACAATAGTCTCCTCTCTGTCCTCTCCTTAAGAGTGTGTGTGTGCGTGTGTCTGATTTGAGGATAAGACTGTGCCTTATCCCCCTCTCATTGCCCACAGCACATGACAGTTTCTTTAAAACACACTTGCTCGATAAGATCTCATTGGAGCAAACACTTCTGCATCCACAGCAACATGGGTAAAATACTCTTGCTCTGGACCAGCTTCATACCCTGGACCACTCAGCCCAGTACCCTTGTTAACCCCCTTACTTTCCAGGGTTTACTCCAGGGGAAAGCTTATTGATTTCTAGCTTCACTCACCAACCTCATTGTGTCCCCAGGGTGGAGAAAGCTAGGACCCCATGAGAAAACAGATCCTAGGGCGCATTATAGCTCCTTCTCCCTCACTGAGAACTAAGTCTGTGCCCTGCATCCTTTAGGTTTACATAAGGGGTATGATTTTTGTCTTCCTTCCCATAATGTGCCTTTTATCAATAATCATTATCTTACATGGCTTATACTGCCAGCCGTCCTCAGGCACAGGGTTGAGGTGTGAGGCACTGTTCATCCTGCTGCTTAGCTGCACCTTTTGTATACAGAATGCAAAATTCTCAAGGAATGAATAACCTTGATGTACTAAGACTGTCCTTAGTATTTCCTATTTCACTCCTGGAGCAGCTGTCTTAAGGGGACAGATGAGAGAAGCCTGCCATCACGCTAGGCTGACATATCGTGTGCGAAGACATATGGGAACCACATTTTCTCATATTCCTTCTTCAAAAATGAATTAAATCGGTCTATAAAACATACATCTTTGTGACAACAAAACTGACATATGAACAGAGATTCTTGTAAGGAATGACTTCAGAAGAACCAGCCGTGTTGAAGGATGTGTGTAAATGGAATTCACAGTCAAAAAAGCTCACAGAGAGGGCCCAGCCCCTCTCCTGGCGTTTACACTCACTGAAAGCGAGAATGTTTTGGATTCATTTCAAAGACTGAAGTGTTTACCAGCATAAACATTGTAAGACATGTGATGTAGAATTGGGAGGTATGTGCCTTCTAAATGTCTTCTCTGACAATCTATTGCCAATTTTTGTTTAATCTAATATTGAAAAGCTTCACTAGCTTGGGGTCTTTTGCACTCCGGAAGTTTGAATCTCAAAGAAATATATTTTCATCAAATAATAGCATAGCACCTCCAGCTCTCAACAATCCACACTACTGTCTACTGAGTGTCTCTTGACTTGGACGTTGTACCAGAGACGAGACTGAAAAACCAAGTATGGCCTCTGTCCTTATAAAGCTCACAATTGTGTTGGGGTGAGAAGGTCACAAGTGAATCAGAGACCAGCAGTTACAGATAAAAATAAAAGATTCACCTTACTGCAAGGTGGTATATAATTAATTGAGTAATTTAAGGGACGGAAGAATAGATGTAGGAGTTCAAGAAAGAGGGAGTTTGTTTCACTTGGGGTGTTCAGAAGAGCCCCGACAAGCAGGTGTAATGTGAGCCAGGCCTGGTGAAAGGAGAGGCTCAGGGAAGGTGGAAAGGGAGTAAAACATTCCAGCTGGAGGCTGATGGTGAGACCAAAATCTCAGAGAGTTAAGCCAGTCAAACGGCACAGGGTGAGAGTCTGTGTGTAAGGGCAGGAAGAGATGAGAAAGATATTAACACCCTTTTCTTCAACTCCCTCTTCAAGTAGTACTTGTAACAATGTCAATTTCCCACCTCAATTTAATTGAATTCTGGAGAAGTTTTTTTCTTTTTTCCCCTATTACAAAGTACAAAGACAATGCATAAGAATTTTCACAGAGATTTCTGAAAATCTGATTTTTGAAATCTGTACCAAATACACAGTGCTAGTTATGGTCGATTAACCACAAATAATTTATTTTTATTTTTTGATACAAATGTTTATTTTGAAACCAGAAGGAGAGTTGCATATCCTTACAAGTCCACATACCACATACAGCATTCCCATCAAAATAAGTTTTCCTAAGATATTTGTAGCTAGAAACAAAGTAATTCACTGTTACCTCTCTTGTCCTGCTGTGTCCCAAAGCTGAAGATGTACCTTAACTGCTTTCCCTGTTGACCCATTTGGTCCCTGTGTGTTATAAACCTGAAAAATACAAATGTCATCAGTTGATACTGCTTTGGATTATGTCAGCATTCAAATTCTCTGGGTTCACTCAGCATATTTTTTCTTCATTACTATAATCAAAGTTCATAGTGCAAAATAAATATTTGCTCTGTTTTGTTTCCCCAGAAGTATCACATATACTCTCACTTTTAAATGTCAAGTATAAGTATGGTTTTCAAAACAATTTAGGCATCCTGCAAACTTAAATTAGACACCTTCTGTCATTTCCTCATGGAGGCAGCAAACATTAGATTTAGGACCCAACTTCTACGTTCAAATATAGACTCTTCATTTAACTTCATAGAATCTTATTTTCCTTTAGCAAATTTAGACCCATCATTTCCTCCTACTTTACAGAGTTACTGCTAACTTGAATGAAATAGCAGATGTGAAGGCATTTTTAAAACAGTAAAATGCTTTACAAATACCTGAATATCCTCTACTGTGAACTGGACTTTCAAAATGAAAAACACATGGAATTTCTCAATAACTTTACACAGGATATTTCAAGTCTTTCCTTACTAGTCGTTCCTTCAAGGGCTCTTTTTAGAAAAGTTTAAATTTTTTAAATGATGGCATTTTGACTTCTTATTTAAACAAAGCATAGAAATTTTAATATTTATCCAGTTCTTTTACTTATGGCTTAGTGAAGATGTTTTAAAGGAAAAGCTCTGCAAAGATTTATACCTAGATTGGAGTTGGGGGTGGGGAATTGGGAGGGGAGAAGGCACAGAAAAACCCTGGAAGGGTTGGGAGCAAGTTTGCTAAGACTATAGTACTGGACTTTCAGATAAGGTACAGGACATTATAAGGAACCATGATTTAACTTCTCAACATCATTTTCTTTGTTTGTTGTTTTGGATTTGTGATATCAACTGGAAGCCACCGCCATCTTGGCAATCAAGAATACCTTGGGTGGCAGTAAATCTGGCTAAGCTTCTGTGCCTATGTTACACGTCTCACATGTCACAATATCCTTGTCATTAGCGTCTAGCATAGGAGAAGGAAGTGGTTGTGATTCTCACTTAAAATCCCTTATCTTGAAAAATAGCAAGGATTGGTCTCACATTCTGTTCATAAGAAGCTAGTGATTGATGGCTGAGTCTACACATAAATAAAAATGCAGCAGGAACTCACAAAGCTCATGTTCCAGTTATTTGCCAATCATTCTTTTAACTTTTTTTGTAAGCATAGGGAAATGAACACTTGTTTTTATTGAGGAACTCAGATAAAGAGTTAATGATTTTAGATACTAATTCATGTTTTGAAAGTTTCCTTAAGAATTCATAGAAAACACACTATGCAAACCCATAAATGATTTTAGTTGCCCTGTGTACTTCTGGAGGCAAGTGATAGTACCACTCAATTTTTTCTAAGCAACATGTTATTTATAATTGAGACAGTAAAAAATAATATTTAAATTGGATTAAAGTGACAGGTTATGAATTTCATGTGATAAAAGACGGTCACCTTGCAATGCAATAAACATAGCTTCTTAATCCTTATCTTTTTTTTTTTTTTTTTTTTGTGGTACGTGGGCCTCTCACTGTTGTGGCCTCTCCCGTTGTGGAGCACAGGCTCCGGATGCGCAGGCTCAGTGGCCATGGCTCATGGGCCCAGCCGCTCCGCGGCATGTGGGATCCTCCCAGACCGGGGCACAAACCCATGTCCCCTGCATCGGCAGGCGGACTCTCAACCACTGCGCCACCAAGGAAGCCCTTAATCCTTATCTTATATAGTAGGATCAGCAACCAGTTAACAGTATGGTTAAAAACTCACCACACGTTTTTCCCGAAAATCTATCCCTACTGTCGTGATGAACTTGGGATTGAATTTATTGTCTGTGTAGCGATAAAGAAATGTCGTCTTCCCCACCCCAGAATCTCCAAGGGCCAGGAGTTTGATCAGATAATCATAGTCCCCATCGGTCATAGTGATGGTCTTGGTGGGCCTGTGTAGGAGGAAAAATAAGTACTTATGATTAAAATTGGTTTTCCTTTGCCTTCCTGCAAAGCAACGTCAATTTAGCTTTCAAGGGTAAAAACTTGGAATGCCTCTATTCTGTGACTCAGTGAGTTAACTAGTTCAGAGCAGCTTCAGGAGTAAGGACTCTTCTATGATTTCACTTAGTACCTATCTTTTTATATCATGTCAGGTAATATGGAACAAAAAGCTATGTGATACCCACCATGGCTATTGCCACAGCAATAGTAGAACTTAAAGAGTTATAGCCTTTTTTTTTTTTTTTTAAGCCAGTGTCTCTTGGAATCAGGAGTGTGGTGCTAGGAAAAACAGTCACAGGGAATAGAAAAAACTGTCCAAGATGATGCAGGTGTGCTAGAGGGAGACTGAAATTATATATGAGTAATGGAAGACAAAAACCTAGGGGGATATTCTGCATGTAATCCTGCAGGATGACCTTTCTATTATATGCATACAAAATATTCCTTTTTAATTTAAAAAATTTCACAGCTGAAATGACAACCTTTAAAAACACTGATTTGAAATCATTTCAAAAGCAATGTTTTAAAATCTTACGTTCTGAAATACTGAACCCTCTGTTCTCCAACGGCAAATATGCTGTATTTGGCAAATCTGCCGAATATTTTCTAGGCCTTGAAAAAAGGGAAGAGCTATTCAGAGGCATAACTATGGTAATTCTTCTAATATTTCTCCTGAAGGAACATCACTTGCCATTTCACCCACTGCCCTAACCTCTCCTGCCTTGGTTTTAATTTCTTCCATTGTTACAATGGCTATGGGTGATGCCAAGGGCCAATGCCAAAAACAGTGATGACATGAAAACTACCACCACATACCTTTGAATTACACCATCACCCACTAAATACTTGATGTACTTTCCACTCTTGAGGTTAGCAAAATGATTTGCCATTTGGTACAACTTTCTGATTTGTGGGTTATACAGATGGATAGAGGAAGGCTTATGAAGACATCCCTAGAATAGAAACATTTCTCTGCTATTAGGTAAGAAGGAGGAATATTTCCTCACCTCTACAATCCAGAAAACATTGTACCCTTCAGGAGTTCTGAGGTGATCAAGATTAAATGTCAACAACAGGCTGCTCCATGGACATATCTGAAAACTGCTACATAATTCGAATCATTTTTCTACATGTAAGAAAATGATGCACATATTCATCAATTTACACAAAACTTTATTTTTTACATTGTCATTTTGGTACAGGGTCAAAACTAAAAGGTTCCATGTCTTTGGATAAATAATGATGAAGATGATGATTAGGTAGTTAGCCAGCCAGTATTATTACATCGTTTGGAAGATTTACAATGATTTTACATTAGAATTTTCTAAAATTTGAACCCTATTGATGCTAAATCCTCCTAAATGTATTATGGTTGATGGATGTATATTTCTTTAATTAATGAATGGTTTTTGAGGTCAGGTGTTTTGAGGGCTGCCAATATATATTTTTGCACTAAAGTTTTCCTCTCTTATAACATCCTTTCTTCACTGAGTAGGGCTCTCAGGGTAGATGTTTGCTGACTGTGAATGTACTCTTTTTCTTTTTTAAGATCTATACAAAGTATAACCATTGTCAGGAAGAGGTGCATAGCAACCATCAACAACCAGCCTTCCTTAATGCAGGGATACAGATATCTCCACTACTGATGTGAAATTCTTCTTAGAAAATGTCTGCATTGATCAACCCCCTGGCAGTGAGTAGTTCTGCGTTTGGGTTGGTGCCAAATATCTTACCAGGACTTTTTGGTTGAAGATGTTGCTGTTTCTAGTCTTTGAGCCAGATGGGTTGCTAGAGGAGATTGCTGTCAAAGTTGTAAGGTTTCCCCCATCTAAGGTCTATCATCACCACCATCACTCTACCTTAGTCTCTCTTTCCCTTCCAAACTTGCTCATGTGAAACTCCTCTGAAGGGTGATAAAGTCTGTTATTTCACCAGTAAAATCAGATAAAACTGTTAATTCTCTTGTGAAAAAAAACAGATGAAATTTAAATATTCTAAGATAGTTAAGTAATTAAAGCAAAATTCGTCCCTGGACACAATCCTTGATAATCAGAGGGAAGAAACTGAAGCGACTGGTTACCTAAATACACGATAAAGTCGGAGGATATTGTGGTTTCCTGGAAACATGAATAGAAACAAGAAGATACATCAGCACATTTTAAAACTTTGCTTACAGTTAACTATGCTTTTTGCAATATTTTTGGTGACAGTGTCACTAAAGGCTAAGTCTTGAGCAAATCTAGTTAAATACCTCCAATATACAGTATCAGGCCCAAAGATGAAAATTCCAAAAATGTAATCCATAATCTACTTTCTGTCAAGGCACGCATACCCCGAATAAGGATGAAAGAAAATACAACATAATTTTACAAGACGGAACATGATTAGTTGATAAATGAGTCAAATCGTTGTGCTTTTAGTTCAAACAAAACAATAATCTTCATGGACTGCAATGGTCAGAGCAGATTTTGTAGAGGAAGATGAACTTGCATTTAACCTTATAGCATAGGGAGGAATTAGGTACGAGAGGAGATTCAGGACCATCGCATGGGAGATGAATTGTCACTTACAGAATGAGACTATCACTACTTGCCAACTACATGCCCTACCATGTATTTCTGACCTGTAGCCAATCTGCAGTCCATAAACTGCCTGGGGTTGCCTCCCAATCAGGCTCTAATCCAGAGTCAACAATCCTGGCTAACACAGATCAATTCTACTGCAGCCCACACAGGGTCTTTTCTTTAACTGAAAGATGGTGGAGATTTTGTGGCATTGAACATAAATTCCACCTGAAATGAATGCAAGCTTGGTACTGTGGAAACCATTTATTTAGTGTCTTCAATAGACTAGTTAAAGAAATTGACATATTAAGCTGGGTATGAGATAGTTTGCCTCCAAGTTTCTTTTAAAAATGAATTATTTTATATATACAATTCTTTTGCATTTAGTTTGTAACTTTTAAAGAAATTTCTTTTGTATTTATCTTCGTTCCTCTTTTATTACTATGTGATTTTCTGAGTCCTAAAATCATGTGACCTCAGTAGTCTATCCCTGGCACAGCAAATACACCACCACAAAGAAAAATAAAAGCCTTGGTAAAAAAAGGCTGTTTTCTAAGAACTGGGCTAAAAGAAAAGATCTGGTAAGGATCAAAAAGCTGACAAGTTTAGCAGTATTGTTTATTCCCGCGCAATGATTGATGGGATTGTTAGTTCTTGGTTCTATGAATCTAAAAGGGAAGAAAAAGCCAGAGGATTGCCATGTTTCAGGAAATGCGTCTGACTCTCTGCCATTATCACTGTGTCACAAACTATACCACAAGAGCCAGAAGGTCTTTTAGATACAGAAACCACAGCATCGACCTCAGAGCCTTTCGTGGGAAGGTAAGAGGCTGGAAGGAGTAGGGAAAAGAATTCACAACGCCCATGAAGCTCTGTTTAATGAAGAATCCTAAAGGTAGAAGGAAATCTAAGTAATCATGTGGTCTAGCCCTTAGTTTACAGATGAGAAATCACGTGCAGGGAAGTTACCTAATTTATGGGGTGACATTCTAATAGAGGAAACCCCAAGACTGGTGTTCATTATGATTTGTAATGGAAACTGGGTTAGATAGGTAGAAAGTAGAAATATATTCATTCTATGAGGGAAGGGAATTTTCTCTGGGAACATGATTTTCATAGTTAGAATATCTCAAATGAGGTTGCCCATACTGTCTCTCTCTCTTTTTTTTTTACCCTGCTTTGTTTCATTCTTGTTCAACATAAATTCCATTAGCTCAGGAATTTAATTTCCTTGTCCACTGCTGGATCCACAGAGCCCAGTATAGTGGTTGGCATACAGGAGGAGCTCAATACATATGTGTTAGTGTATATTTAATATTTAAGATTCTCAGAGCCACGCAAATGTCATGATTAATGAAATGTGTCTTTGGGCAGTTGGTGGAAGTGGAGTCTCTCCAAGTTCAGAGCTTGGATTCTCCTTCCTTCCTCATCTGTAAAGTGAATGTTTAGATTAAATAATGACCTTGGTACTTTCCAGGTCTGGCTTCCTGAGCTCATTTTTCTATTTTAAGTTGCACAAGAGTATAAAAACTTCCTCAAAGTAGAATATTTATATCTTCAGAAGAGCAATTTCAAATAACCTGGGAAAAGAGAAAGTACAGAGGGACTATAATTTTTGAAAGTGAGATTTGTGCTGGCAGACAGCATATTAACTTGTCAGTTGAATAGGTCAGAGCTCAGAGAACTGGGCTCCTCTATGAAAGCATCCATTTGTCCATCTAACACTCATTGGCACCTTCTGTTTTGCATGATATTTTGCATGGCTCTGAGGATACACTCCGATTTGTCTAGTGGGGAGCTTAACAAATGCTACAGATATGTGTGGACGACTACTACCCAGATGGACTAACCCATGCAAACTTTGCTAGTTCTCCAAGTAACAATCTTAAGGATGCCATGACAAGTTATGACCTTGTGACGTGAACTTATTAAATTCATAAAACCATTCTTAAGGTACTTCAGAAAGCTTAAAATAGTAGACAAATAAAATATCACGGATACTACGTTGCATTCAGTGTAGATGGTTTCCATAAAATAAAACTATCAAGCATAAAATGGACAGATGTTTACTATTTCCTCATTTATCTTTATTTGATTGGTTTGTGTTGGGCTCCAGTAAGAGCATTTGGGGTCTGGGATTCTCACAGCAAGCACTTCATTATCTGAACGATAGCCTAAAGGTGGTTCTCATTAACTGACCTTGAAATACAGCTTCCTACCACCACATTCATGTCCAGGAGGTTACAGTTAAATTATGGACGGCTGAAGTACTCTAGGGGCCTGTAGCCTGTGCATCAGAACAGAAGGCATTTTCTGGAAGGAGGGAAGTTGTGGGGGAGGGTGTAAATTAAAAAATAAAAAAAAAAAAACCTCTTCAGTGTATT
This sequence comes from Aethalodelphis obliquidens, assembly GCF_003676395.1. Classification (NCBI taxonomy): domain Eukaryota; kingdom Metazoa; phylum Chordata; class Mammalia; order Artiodactyla; family Delphinidae; genus Aethalodelphis; species Aethalodelphis obliquidens. The sequence goes on along the minus strand of NW_020837963.1, from coordinate 10,608,293 downwards.
CCATAGCATTTTGTTCAGTTAGCAAAGTTTATCAAAGGTAATTTTTATTTCGATACTTCCTAAATGCTATTTAGAATTAATGGATGTGAGCCTATATGGAACATTCAAACTAAACTGCAAATATAAATCAACATCAACTTAACTGAACTTTTATTTGTTGACAGTGGTCAATGTGTCTCCTGGAGCAATCAAATCTATTTTTAAATGTGTTCATTTTGTTTCAATTTATGGTCAAGGGATATAATATAATAGAGATAGACTAAGAATTCACTGAGCTTACTCACCCCGAAAATAAAGGGTAAAAATTCCAACACAAGTCAGCTTTAAATTGGTTTTTCTCCATTGATATATCATTATTCTCACATAGTAAGTGCACTTCTAAGCCAATGTATAATTTTATTTCTCTAAAATTCTTTTTTCTATAAGGTAAAAATTTCCCTTTAGCTTAATTTTGTGGTATCCTTTGAAACTGTATGAATTTTCCCCTTTTTCCCTTTACTTTTTATTATGAGCACTTTCAAACATATACAAAATTTGAGGGAATAGTAGTGTACACCCATATACTGATGGCCCAGCTTCTAAACTACCAATACATGGCCATCTTTGTTTCATGTATCCAAAACTCTCCCTTTACCAGATTATTTTGAAGCAAATACCAGGCATCATAACATTTTTTCATGAACAATTCAATATATATCTCTGAAGATTTCTCAGCTTAACATTTATATTGTGCTTACCTATAGAGAAGATTGTCAAACATCTGGCTTTCTATTTGATAGGTCTGAAGCCATATCTTAATACTGTTTTAGCCTGTGTTTCTTTTACAGTGATCAAGGTCAAGCATATTTTCATACGTTTAAGGGTTATTTGTATTCCTTTTTTGTGTGACTGGAAGGCTCATATCTCTTGTTCAGTTTTTAAAAATGGTTTATCTCTCCTATTTTTAGAAGTTCTTTGTGTATTAGGGACATTAAAACCTTGTTATTTAAGTTGCAAATACTTTTTCCCCATTTGTCTCTTTGCTTGTGACATTTATGCCACCCAAACGACTTTTATTGTTATTGTTGATGTCTGGGGGAGGAGAAATCAAATTCTGAATCACAAGAAGGTTTTCCCATGCCAGATAATAAAGTAATTCACTTATGTGTTCTTCTGCTACTTACATGGTTTCAACTTACATTTAAGAATCTAACTCACCTGGAATTTACCATAAATATGTTATGAAGAATTGATCCAAACTTATCTCATGATAGCTGTCCAAATACAACTTACATACAAATTCATCTTTTCATCACTGATTTAAGATACTACCTCTATCATATAGTAAAATTTCATACACAGTTGTGTCTATTCCTGGATTCTTCTCTTCTGTTCCCCTGGTCTAGCTGTCTCTTCATGAAGCACCAGTTAAGTATACAATGTTTAATATCTGAAAAAGTTATCCCCTCCTCATTGTTCTTTTCTTAACATCTTTACAATATTGAGTCTTCTAATCCAAAATCATATGTCTTCCATGTGTTCAAGTCATCTATTGTGACTTCCAGGATTAATTTATGGTTTCCCTCATACAGATTTTGGATATTTTTGTTAAGTTCACAACTAAGTATATGATTTTCCTTATTTGCTTTTGTAACTTGGGGTTCATCTGTCAACTTTGGCCTATTATTGTTTTGTTGTTTATGTGAAGATTATTGACTTCTGTATATTGGTTTTATTACTCAGTGCTTTGCCAAATTTTCTTATTTTTTTAGTGGTTTTTCAATTCATTATTTTGAATTTTCCAGATGTACAATTATATCCTTGATTAAGAGGTATACTTTATTTCTTCCTTTCAAATTTTTATGCTTCTACTTGTTTTTTCTTGTCTACTTTCAATGGCTGATGCCTCTACTACAAAATTAAAGAGTAGTAGAGACAGTGGACATCCTTGTTTCTGATTTTAGTTGGAAATTCTCTAGTGTTTTTCCATTAAGGAAGATGCTGGCTGCTTTTAACATGAGTGGATATTAAATTTGTCAATTACTTTTTCTTCTTCTATTGAGATGATCTCCTGGTTTTTCTCCTTAGCTTAATTTTATGAATAGATTTCCTTATATAGCAACACCTTTATATTTCTGAAATAAATTTCACTTGCTCATGATGTAGTATCTTTTAATGTGCCATTGGTTATGTTACTTACATTTTATTTAACTTTTTCATCAGTATTAATAAGTAAGATTTGTCTTGCTTTTGCAACAATCTTTGGTTTTGAGCTTTACGTTACAATCACTTCATTGAAAGGATATGAAAAATGTCCTTCTTTTTCTGTGCGCTAGAGTAGTTTAAGTATTATGGAGATTATCTGATCTTTAAATGTTCGAAAGAATTTCTATATGAAACCATCTTGTCCAGGTGGTATGTGTGTGTTGTTGGGGGGGATTAAATTGCTCTCTATTTCTTCTCTGGTAATTGGCCCCTTTAATCCTGTCTCCGGTAGGATCAGTTTTGCAAAGTTGTAATTTTGTAGGACATTAATCATCTCATCTAGAAATTCAAATGTACTTTATAGAGTTGTACAAACTACTCTCATATGATTTTTTAAATCCCGTTTTGATACTTATTTTTCCACCTGACATTTCTAATCCTGTATAATTGTATTGTACTTATTTGTGGAAGGCTTTAGAAAATCAATGAAAGTACCAGTCTTATTATCTCAAGAGTTTATTTTAATTTTCATATTATAGCCCATAGTCCAGTAATCCTATTTTCTACTATCATTAATTTTTCCCTTAGAATGTCCTCTCTACCCCTACTCTTTACCTTCTAAACTCAAATCATATCCACACTTTCCTTGTTCGTGAGTTCTTACACTTCTCCAATTTTATTCCAGTTTTTCTGTATCCATAAGGGGCATAGTACTCTGGGGTCAAGGTCTAGCAGACCTTGAAATTCTGGACTTGAAATTGCTAAAACCCAAATCTGCTCAATGAGTATTCTTACTGAGAACACTGCAGCTTGCCAATAATTCTCACAATCAGGGTCAGGATAAGGCTGCTCCCTGATCTGAGAAATTTTTACCTGAATTGAAAGAGCTTCTAAATCATTTGGTTCACTAATATAGATCCATTCAGAATCAATGCTTTTCATGTGTTTCCCTAACATTGGATCATTATGACTCTGTAGGAGGCAGCAAAACACAAAGCTATTTTGTTCCCAGTTGCAGCATGATATTGACAGATGTTCTAAATGGAATCATTCTGAAAAGGACATGAGAGCAATGGTCTAGCATTATCTCTGAAGCTCACATGTACCCCTGGATAGAAAGCAAACCCCTAACGGATGTGTGCTTGAAAACACTGTTTAGCAGACATGACTCAAATCTCAGGGTAGTTAAAGCAATTCAGGCTTTTGGCTTCAGATGAGTAAATTATCAACAGGAACAAAATAGTACTTTACAAAGTTGCTGTTTCAGATTCAGAGAAACCTCTGAAGGCTTGTACTTATACTTACAAATGCTGATAAACTGAAATACCTCTTAAAAAAGAAAACTTCACAGTCTTCTTAGAAACTTAAATGTGTGCAGTCCCAAAGTGTGTCCAGGGTCATACTGAGGGCACAGGCCTTGAAGCTCACATAATTTGTCACTGATCTGTCACCTCATCTTGTTGGCACAGGAAAGAACTGGGCGTTCAGTTTCTCTAGCTCTGACAAGATCTCCTTGTTTGGCTTCTCGGAATCCTAGGCTGGGTGTGTGTGCAGCTCCATAGAGAAGGCACAGACTCTTTGGCAGGTCATCTGCACCACTGAGGTTAGAGGTGGTGAGAGATGCAGGCAAGTTCCAGGCATGCTCCTGGATTCCAGTTTGTCCTCATGGATTTTCCTGTTTGACCTTGCTCTGACTTTATGTCCATCTTTCTCTCCTGACCCTGGTTCGGATGACTTCAGGTACAACACAACACAGAAAAGCAATAGGCTTACATACACTGCCAAGCCAGCTCCCACAACTGTGAAAAATCCAATCGGATTAATAAATCGCATGTTCTGTATCACTTACAGTGATTCTGCTTTTTTTGATAAAACCCTCACTGATACCAAATTCTAGAATCTTGAGAATCTCACTTCATTTTATTTTTTAAGGTTTAGAAAATTAAATGGACACTGTTATAACCAAGATAGTGGCAGGGAAAGTATACCTATTTCATATCAGATCTCCTGTATAACTTACTTCAAACTCATAAATTCTAGTTTTGAAAGAGAGCCACAAAATTACCACATTAAGCATTGCTTAGATATCCTGATCAACAGCTGAGAGGGTCTTTCAGTGCACTCTCCTGCAGTATTTCTATATCCACCGCAAAATAGTTTTAAGCTTTAACATTAACTTACTCAACTCTAAGACATGGTTTTGGCATTTCCCACCAAAGTCTCCAAAAGAAGCCCAGTGGATGCTGACATGTCTGTAATCAATGAGCAAGTGAATCAAAGACGAACTTCACTTTAAATGTACACATTAGCCTTCAGCTCACGTTGGTGATTTAAAGGAATAAGTTGGCTTCTAGCCAAAGCAATCTTTAGAAAGAAAAACGGAGCTGGAGGAATCAGGCTCCCTGACTTCAGACTATGCTACAAAGCTATATTCATCAAAACAGTATGTTACTGGCACAGAAATAGAAATATAGATCAATGGCACAGGATAGAAAGCCCAGAAATAAACCCACACACCTATGGTTAATTAATCTATGACAAAGGAGGCAAGACTACACAATGGTGGAAAGACAGTCTCTTCAACAAATGGTGCTGGGAAACCTGGACAGCTACATGTAAAAAAAAAAGAAAAAGAAAAAAGAAATTAGATTATTCTTTAACACCATACACAAAAATAAGCTCAAAATGGATTAAAGACCTACATGTAAGACCAGACACTATAAAACTCCTAGAGGAAAACATAGGCAGAAGTTGGCTTCTAGCCCAATTTACAGAGTATTAAGCCAATGGGAAAATAATTATTTTATGGATTGGAATAAGAGCATTTGCAGATATTATTCTTAAGTTTAAGACTTCATGAAATTCAGAAATAGTAATGAGAAACTTCACAGATGCTTCTCTACAATGTTACAATGTGGGATTTTATGACTGCTTCTCCAGACAGGTAAGAATTACACTCAGGCAATTCTAATAGATTTTACCAATTAACATAATTTTCATATAAATATAATAATTTTTACCAAGGAAAGCAATTTGTGACTATGAAGAGAAAAATGCCACACAGAAGACAGTTGCAGTATAAAATACAGAAGTATCAAACAGAAAGGATTACTTGAGACAATTCAAATGATAACATAGTGATATCTAACAAGTTATATTGCCTTCTTATATATCAGGCACTTATTCTAAGGACTAAGTACTAAGGATTAACACAGTTAATCTTTAACATAACACAATAACACACAGATTCAACTCAATCTCTATCAAAATCTAGCTGCCTTTTGGCAGAAAATACAAGCCAACCCTAAAATTCATAGAATAGCCAAAATAATCTTGATCAAAGAAGAACAAAGTTGGAAGATTCATACTTCTCAATTTCAAAACTAACTACAAAGTTATAGGAATCAATACAGTGTGGCACTGGCCTCAGAGTAGCCATATAGATCAATGGAATAAAATTGAGAGTCTAGAAATAAACTTATACATTTATGGCTGTTTGTGATAAGGGAACCAAGACAATTCAACGGGGAAGGAATAGTTTTTTCAACAAATGGTGCTGTGGCAACTAGACAGCCACATTCAAAAGAACAAATTTGGACTGCTGTCTTATACCATATATAAAAATTAACAGAAAATGGATCATAGCCCTAAATGTAAGAGCTAAAACTATGAAACTCCTAGAACAAAACATAGGAGTACATATTCATAACCTTAAATTGGACAGTGATTAGATATAACACCAAAAGTACCAGTAAAAAAAAATAGATAAATGGATTTCATCACAATTTCAAACCTTTTTCTTCAAAAGACACCATGAGACAAGTGAAATTACAACCCCCAGTTGGGGTGAAAATAGTTGCAAGTCATATTTGAGACTTGAATCCAAACTATATAAAGAATTCTTACAACTCAATAATAAAAGACTAATAACCCAATTTAAAAAAATGGACAGAGGATTTGAATAGATATATTTCTCCAAAGATTTTATACACATGGCCAATAAGCATACGAAAAGATGCTAAGATAGCATCAATCATTAGAAAAGTACAAGTCAAAACCACAATGAAATACCACTTCCTAACCACTAGGTGGCTATAATAAAAATAGGGACACCATCAAGTGCTAGTGGAGATGTGGAGAAATGGAGCCCTCCCATATTACTGGTGGGGATGTGAAATGGTGCAGCCACATTGAAAAACAGGTTAGCACTTTCTCAAATAGTTAAACGTACAGTGATCCTAAGACCATCAATTCTACTCCTAGCTCTAAATCCAAAAGAAATGAAAACATTCATCCACACAAAAAATTGAAAACAACCCAAATGTCCATCTGTGGATGAATGTATCCAGACAATGGAGTATTACTCAGCTATAAAGAGGAATGAAGTACAAATACATGCTACAACACAGATGGGCCTTGAAAACATTATTCTAAGTGAAAGAAGCCAGGAGCGAAAGGCTACATACTTTATGATTTTATTTATATGAAGTGTCCAGAATAGGCAAACCTGTAGAGACAGAATGTAAATTAGCATGTGCCAGGGGATGCAGAGAGGAAGAATGGGGAGTGACTGCTAACGGGCATGAGGTTTTTTCGAAGAAATGATGAAAATGTTCTGGATTTAGATATTAATGGTGACACAACTTTGTGAATCTATCAAAACCCACTGAATGATACATTTTAAAAGGGTGGATTTTATGGTATATGTATTATACCTCAATAAAGCTACTATTTAAAAAAACCCAACAGTGTAAGAATACTATATTTTATATTAAAAATAATTGATTGGGCCTAGCTCCTCTAGCTAGGTGTTAATTAATACTTGTTTACAATGGAGCCACTCCCTAGTAAGTGTCTTGTGTATTCAAACAATACCTTCTTACAACCTAACGGAAAGGGCCTGTAGTATATACTCAAGGAAGTATATTCCTGAGACTCTGTAACCCCTTTCAGCAACTGATTCTAGTATAGAAAAACTCAATGGTCAGGAAAGGAGTCAGTTATCTAATTTGATCCTGTTACAGTTTAGAGCAATTTCCTCTTGCTGATTATCATCAGCAAAGCTCAGCATACAGTGGATTCCTTCCTTTGCTGAAACCCATTATGACAATGCCCTTAATATGCTTTCCCAGCTACATGCTTTTGTTCCCTCACATATCCTAAATTTTGCTTCCCTACACATTAGTAGCCCCAAATCAATACTTTACTTGCTCTAAACACATACACTATACCACTGAGATGTTACGTAAATATTTGGATTAAATAAATTAAGCTTCAAGAATTTTTTGCAAGATTTAACATTTGACCTGGAAAGCTTTTCCATTTGGTTTCATAAATGGACTGCATGACTTACTTTTTTTAAGGGAGTCGTACTTTTTTTAAAAATGCTTTCCTAGGTCCTTTTCTCCAGAACTTCAGCCAGGAGCAAGAAAAAAAAAGTAAATCCCTGAAATTCTGCAAAGCCTTATATTGAAAGAATCTTTGACATATTATTGATATATCTCTTCCAGGGTGGAAAATCTTGTGATGCAATAAATCAGATTAGTAAGTATACACAAAGAGGTCAATGCCTTCCTGAAATCTATCAGCAAGACCAGAAAATAGGTTTTTCCAACTTAGTGGTTCTCAAACTCGGCTGCATTTAAAATTCCCTGATGCCTAGGCCACATCCCAAACCAAGTAAATCTGAATCCTGATGGTGAGACAAAAGTGTTAGTAGTTTTTGATGCTCTCCAGATGGTTCCAATATGCAGCCACCTTTGAGAACCACTGCCCTACCTCCTAGCCCAGAGACTCCTCACTGCCAATGAGTGATTTCTAATCTGGAAGTAACCTCAGCCCCCCATCCTATAGCTAACAGAAGAGCAGAGTGGACCACATGCATAAAGACATCTCTTTTCCTAAGATAGTGGCTTGTTGGAAAGATGGTCCTTTCCCACTATAGGCCTCTGCTCAATGGGCCAACCAGCACCAGTCATAGGAGTGTTCCTTTCCCTTATCACGACAAGGACATGTCATCCTCTATGTTAGCGGTCAATCTGTAGAGTTATGTGATATATGAAAGGACATTAAGTGTATATATGTAACTTGAACCATCTACACTTAAACCATGTCTTCACATTAAAAAAGACATGATTTTAAGTTAAAGACATGTTTGTTGAATAAGATGTTTTACTAAGTTTTCCGACTTCGGCCTAATAATCTTGCAGATCGGGTTCATTTTCCAGCTGGCTGCTGCTTTGAGAAAGTCATGCCACACTTCTACTGCTTTGCTTCAATATCTGAGAAAGAACATACTAATCAAAATACCTGCCCACAACGTCTGCCTCTCTGACATGTGAGGAAGCCAAATTAGATAGCATCTAGGAGTCCACAGGCAAATATCTATGAAAATAAGATGAGGGCCATATTATTACAATTTTCTCACTTAAACATAATTCTAGATAACTCCCAGAGCCATACAATTCCAAGAATAAGACAGACAAGAAGTCCAAGGCCTCTTTAGGAAAAGAATGTTGGCTGGTCATTATTTTAGCCAATATTTAACAAGATGCATTTTATTAGCTTAATTAAATGTGGGGAAAAGAGAGATTGTATCTACAAAGAATGGAGTTAGTCCAAAGAAAGTGCTTATTTGTCTCACAAGGGCTCTTTCCACATTATGTAGATGCGTATGTTAATTGAAATTTCTAAATCGGAATTTTATTTCTGCAATAGATGTGATCGGAGGCTGAATAGAAAATTTTAAAAAAGCTATTCCACGTGGTTCTTAAACCTTATGTGGTTGGGGAGAAAAATGAACAAATGTTCAGTCCTTTCCTCTGATAAGTTATTTGAGATGAGGTCTACATCAGAAAATCTAGGGCTCGAAGTCTGATAGGTGTTCAGAGGAGAGAGAAAAACTCATAAAGAGGGATATGCAGGTGGGGCCGGAATTAATCAGGCGGGCTTCACAGAGGGGGTGGGATGAGAGCTGGAGTTTGACGGGGAAAGGGGAGAGAGAGGGATTGGGATGAAGAGAACACGCACTGGTCCTGGAAGCAGCACGTGCACCGTGGAGCCCTGGCTACAGGAAACGTGGCTCAGGTGGAAGCAGAAGCAGCTTTCTGGGGGCCTTGGTGATGCGGTGGGATGTGCAGAATCAAGTGTTGGCCGTAAGAGGTGTAACCGTAAGCGCTGGAGTCCATAGTCCTTGTTTACAAGTTCAGTTTTAGCTATTTGCCAACCATGTGGCCACGGGCAAATTACTTAACCCCTTATTCTTAGGGTCTTTATCTGCAGCTGTAAGTAGGTAAAAATACCTGGCTCGATGCATTCAGTCACCATGAATTCCCCTTCACTCTGGGCTTGCCAAGAAGCAGAGAACCTTAAAAAATGTTTTGATTGATGACACAATGTAACAAAACACAAAATGATTAATCAACTAACACGGGTCACTTTATAGCCTAACATGAAGTCACCAAATTTCTCAGAACAAAGGTGGTGTAGAAATCCCAAGGAAAAGCCGGTCTTACTTCTCTTTAACAAAGCACTAGATTATTTCAGCCACTTTATCCCCTGATGGAGCTCTGATTAAAAATACAATATGTCAACAGTGACTAATTACAACTTTAATGAGTCTATTGTTTACTTCTTGGCGGTAACCTAATCAACTAACCATGTCTTAAACTCACCTAGCATTTTCCAATATCAAATATTTATAATTTTGAATTGGATAACTTTCACCCCCAGCTGTTACTGGTGTGAAAAGAAAAGTCATCATTGGCACAAAGACATTTATAGCAATGCCCTCCTTTTCCTGCTGTTTGGTGCATTTTAAAGACTAATACGAACAGAGCAGACGGCAGCTTGTTTAGTGCCCTGCTCAGAGCCCGCTAAGGTTCTGACAACAGAGAGAGTCCTAACAGGGCCGTGTGCTTCTCCTTTCTACAACATTCTTTAACTTTACAGTAGGTGAACATTTTTTGGTTAATAACAATTTGGGGCTGAGAAAAGGTATGAAATGTTCAAAAGTGTGAATGGTTTGCTGAAAGGACACTTATGAAGAGGTTGCTCCTCAGAATTTTGCATTATGCCTTTGGTTAACTTTTCCTTAAACTGAAAAAGGGACTTTCGTGTGGAAACTTACTCTCTCCATAGCTCCTAGCCATAGTAACTGTTCTCACTGTAAAAGGATCACGGTTTTAGCAAAGAAATAAGGGCCAAGAGTTGGACTTTTAATAACCTCGCATTTGTGATAAGACAGCTCTTATGAAATTAGCTTGGTCTGTATTTTCCAGATTTGACCTAAAATGAGAGGAAAGCTCATGGGAGGCTGGGAGAACACAGACTGGCTTATATTGTATCTCATTTCTGCAAAATCACCTTCCTGATATCCACTCCTGTCCAAGGAAAAACATGATTACATTTTCCATTAAAGATTTACATTTTACTTTCTGGTATTTTTGGCCAAAAGGACAAATATCATAATCTACTACAGTAAGTCAAAATACTGAAAGATAAATGTTAGCACTTTAGTGGAAAAAAATCACAGTAAGCTATCTGACATGAAGAATACATTTGCTATATCCGACACTTTCCAGTGTATAGAAGGTCTGTGTCTTGAAGAAATCGTTAGCAATCAGTCAATTTCTGCAACATCAAAGAATGTTCTTCCTATATCATTTCCATCAAGTTTTTAAAAAGGAAAATTCAAATATCTTGCTTTCACTGTCTTGTTTCTTACGGTTCCAGTAACTTTAACTGCAAGCGGGGGCTTCTGTTATAGTTAAACTAAAGGTTTTCCTGCTGAAATCTGTGCCCATTTTGGTAGGTTCTATTATTCCAATAAGAGGCAAAATTATGAAAGTTAAATGCTTGCATATTAAATTTCAGGAGTATAACTTCTAGTTACATAGAATAGCAAAAGAGAGAAGTTCCACATTTGTTCCTTCTAAATATTTCTGTTGAATATATTAAGGTGAATATACACACCAACGTGGATGACTATTTGGGGGTTTATACTTTAGGATAAAGTTGGCTCTGCTCTACTCTGATAATGTTACTCAGCAGCTAACCTTCTAGTTCATATTTACATAATGATGAACAGAGGTTATACTAAGTTCCTTGTCTTTCCCCTAATTGAGCAAAGGGTGGGACTATGATAGCATACACCTTGAAATCTTCCAACGTCATCTGAAGGAGCTGAATTTCCCTAGGATCTGAAACAGAAACTAGTTTTATAAATCCAGCTAGAGGTAAGGTGTCATCATTGAATAATCACAAATGTCAGCAAATGATATAGTCTACGTCAAATACGTAGACTAAAATATGAGGAATGAGTATAAGAATACAAGCTGGAATATTTTTTCTCCAGCATAACAGCACTGACTGGGTTACATGAGGTATTGATTATAAAGGACTGGCAGGGTTGTAATGAGCTCATATGCACACAGATGCTCAAGCACACACACACACACACACACACACACACACACGCATGCAGGCACATCACGCATGGAATCATTATGACTGTGTATACACTCTCTAAAGTCAGTCTTCTATTTAACTTGACCTTGTCAGAAGATATGTCTGCTTTGAATATTAATGGAGTAAGCCAGAAATACATACAATTTATAATACAAATTTTATAAAATAAAAGTTTGAATTTTTTCTACGTCCATAAATCAAAGTACGAGAGGAAGATAATATTTCATGTTCAGAATTTGGTGCAAGTTATACAGCATGCAAAAGCGTCTCTACCTGCAAAGAGTGGGAGGTGGTCTTATGGACATGATTCCTAGGTTTCTTTACCCAGGAAAAAGGTGGTACTAATTTCCTGGAGGAGCAGAAGAGGACGGAGGAGGGGGGTCCCCTGTCAAAGAAGCGAGTGGAATGTTAGGGCACCACGTACCATCAGCCCTAGTAAACCAACCCTGACAGATTGCCCAGGTGGAGGCCTTCTGAGATTGGGCATTAAAAATGGCACAGGATGCTTCAAAGAAAAGCTCAAAAAGTTGCCTGGGGATACTTAGACTGTCAATGCCTTTCAGATTCCTGCCTCTGATAAAACTACTGCAGCAAATACATTTCAGAACCTCTGTATGTAGGACACTAAACCCAGGAGAGAGGAGGAGATGAAGGAAGAAAATGGAAGTATGTGGGAGATGGTTTAGAAACATTTAAAGAGCAGCAACAGTGAGGTATTATGTAAAAAAATTGAAATTGTGGTTTTTATAATCAAAATTAGACTTCACAATATACTTGTAGCACAGCAACCTTTATAAGGAAAGGATACTAATCTCTCCCAGATTCGGTCATTTACTCACTCACTCAACAGACATTTCTTGGGCACCTACTGTGCGCTGGGCACAGAGCGTTTTCTGTGGGGATCAAATGAAGTTACCTAACAGGTTCTGCTACTCTCACCCTCCCAGGACAACTGTAAGAGCTACAGCAACCACAGGTCCTGGTATGCTCAGCCGGGGCCAGTTTTTCCCCACTATTCTATTAATAGTCTCCCCTTTCACTCTCAGAAGGATATTAATCTGAACAAACTGTATGATCACTGAAACTAATAAGAGCCTCCAGACTTGTGTTCATGCCCCCAGTTCTGCCTTGCCCCCATCCATCCTCCACATAACAGGCAGAGTTATCTTTTAAACATGTAATACAGGCCATGTCACTGTTCTGCTTAATATTTGCCAATGGCATCGCATCAAACCGAATCTGAACATCCAAAGTCCTTCTTCTGCCTTACAAAGTGCTGCGTGACCTGCCTCTGACTCTTCTCTACCAATTCTCTTTTCCTTGAAGGAGCCAAGTTTCATCCTGTCTTAGGACCTTTGCACTGGCTATTCCCCCTGCTGGTTTTCACAAGCTGTCTCCTTACTATCATTCAGTTCTCAGTTTAACTGTTTCTTTGTCAGAGAGATCTTGCAGGGCCCCCAAATGTAGAATGCTCCCATTCACCTTCTACGGCATCACCCCATTTTAATTTGTTGAATAGTGCTTCTGCCCCACAGATATCTGTCTTCCTGTTTATCATCACTCACTTTCCCCTCTAGAATGCAAGATCTTGCGGGGTGGTGGGGGGGGGCGGAATTCTTACAGGCCTTGTGCACTTTGAGGTCTAGGTAAAAATGGACGTCAACAAATGTTTGCCGGATGCACTAATATATGCCCTGTTAGACCTAATTTAGTGTAGCTCTGTTATAAAGACTGCTGGTCTTGGAGAGCTTCAGGTTGTGCACTAAAAAACTTGAATACTCTGTATAAGAAAATGTATCTTTACTAACAAAGTTACCTTGTATCTTCAGAAGAAACCATTCTAAAACTTACAAGTTGAGTATAAAGCTACAGAACTAAAGACTCTGATGGGTGAATGTATAGTTTCCAACTCTATTAATACCTATTTTTAAGAGGGTAAAAGGCTTAATACCTACCTCGGCTTCCTTGATTCTTAAAACCATGTCCAGGAAAAAAAAGTGATGGGGGATTTTGATGAGGTGCAGGGAAGGGTCTTATTTAAGTGCTCCAAGGGTAGATTACTGAAGAGGGAATCTCCTTTGGGTTCCTGGACCTAATTCCAACGTGTGTGTCTATGTGCGTGAAGCCTTCCCCCACACCAACAAGCAATTCTCAGACATGAGCAGGTGTCTGAGAAATCAACTCAACTGAACTCAATTCGGACACTGTCTACCCATCAGATTCCACAGGTAAAGGGCTGAGTCCCGCAAGGCTGCCCTCCACTTCAGATGCCAATCACAAGCCCTTTGCTTCTGACCAACCAGCTACAAATCGGAGGTTCCAGCGACCCCCTCCTACTCAGGATGCCAATCCCACAGCCAGGTTGTTACCTGAACTTCTGACCAACTGGCGGTAAATCAGAGGTTCCCACAGTCCCCTCTTGGAGTTCAGTTAACTTGCTAGAGTAGCTCGAAGAACGCAAGAAACCCACTTATTCACTAGATTAGTGATTTATTACAAAGGATATTAAAGGATACAAAATCAACAACCAGACTAAGAGATACATATGGTGAGGTCCTGAACAAAGGAGCTTCTGTCTTCATGGAGCTTGGGGCCAGGCATGGTGGCATGTGGGCTCATTATGATTCCCTATCCTGGAAGCTCTCCAAACCTCCTCCTTTTGGGTTTTTAAGGAGGCTTCATTAGTTGGACATGATTGACTAGCACATTGGCCATTGGTGATTGATTCAACTTCCAGCCCTTACCCCTTACCCCCAAATCAAGGGAGAGACTGAAAGTTCTAACCCCCTATTCGTGGTTGGTCCCCTTGGTAACCAGCACCATCCTTAGGTGCTTTCCAAAAGTCACCTCATTCACATAAACTCAGTTGTGGTGGAAAGGAGTTTGTTATGAATAACAAGACACCCATTTTGCCCTTATGGCTCTGAAGCACAGGAACTGAGGACAAGAGACCAAATATTAAAATAAAAGATGTCCCATTGTTCTTATCACTTAGGAAATTTCAAGGGTTTGGGGAGTTGTGGGCCAGGAACTGTGGATGAAACATCAAATATATATGAGAAATATATTTTGATCATCTGAATGACCAAATATATATATTTCTTACAAATCACAATATCACAGGATCTCATGCAAGAGAATCACTGGCTCAAGCCCTCATTTCTACCATCCCATACGCAAGGTTCTTAATAGAGCAACACACTGTCTTGGATATCCACTTTTGAGGATATATGATAAAAGTAGTCTGTACTTCAAGACCATGTTTTAAATGTATAAAAATGGCTAGTATTTCAGGAAAATTCAAGAAAACATTATCACCATAGCAGGCAAATAACTCATATTATATGTAAACTGAAGAATGAAGTTTGCTACTGAGCCACTGTTTTTACTTTGGACTTGATTCTTGGAAAGAGAATAAATTAATTGCTCAGTAAGGGACTAGACTCTGGAGGCCGGTCTGCCTGTGGACAAATTTCAGCTACACTGAAACCTTCAGAACCTGTATTATAGACATCTTATGGACGATTAGGAAACTTTTTACTTAATTTATTTGTTTTATTTTTCAACCTCCACATATTTTTAAAATAAGGTTTACGGTTGATCTTCTCTTGTGCGATGCAAATGCAAACTGTATCTTGTGCGCTCCCATATCTTTTTTCCATAGTTGTTCTCTACAAGTGGCCTCTGTGGACAGTTTTTTTGTTTTTGTTTTTTCGTTTTTTTGGGGTGGGGGTACGCAGGCCTCTCACTGTTGTGGCCTCCACCGTTGCGGGCGGAGCACAGGCTCCGGACGCGCAGGCTCAGCGGCCATGGCTCACGGGCGCTGCCGCTCCGCGGCATGTGGGATCTTCCCGGACCGGGGCGGAGCCCGCGTCCCCTGCATCGGCAGGCGGACTCTCAACCACTGCGCCACCAGGGAAGCCCTGTTTTTGTTTTTTGAGGTATACTGAGACTGTCCTGGACCCCAGCATCTACCCAGCCACAGTGACTGAAATCCTCATGAAATCAGGGTGAAACAGACATTCATAATGAGTCTAGTAAAAGAAGTAATGGTAACTGTATTAGGGCAAGAAGTCACCAAGGAAGTAATATATTAACTAACTCCCTTCTTAGTGTTGACTAAGTTAACTCATTAAACTCATTACCTCCCACTGTCACCAATGCAAGTTTTCATTAGCAGTGTACCTGGTAAAAAGAGATGTAACATACTTTGTTGAATGAATAATGAAAAGGTGGACAAGATCAGAACAGGACATATTTGTATTAATGAAATTCCTGAATGGGAAAGTAGAGAAGAAACTTAGTAGAATAAGGTCCACGGGCAGATGGAGGGACAGTAAAAAAGATGGGGGACGGGGGACAAAGCCAAGGCCCCATCACTCCCCACTTGGAATTTTGCTCCTAGTTGGCCGTAAAGATGTCATAACACATCCTAAATATCTGTATTGTAAATGGTCTCAGCCCACATTTGTTGAGCTCTTCAGATTCTAAAAGCTATTGTAAATAATTAACTTGGGAAAACCACTCTGCCCTTTACTGGTGGCATTTAATTAAATCTATAACAATCTGAACTTTTACTAATATACTAAGTCTAAAGCTGTGTGTTGACAAAAGATGCAGTAAAATGGCGAGGAGTCAAAGGGAGACACCAAATCGTTCACAGCTAGAATTTATAAAGACATACTCGTGTTATGTGATTCCAGAAGCAAAAGAAGCCACAGGCGAAAGGCTACCAAAAACTCAAATGCAAGGGGCCTGAAGAAAGAGAGGTGAGAACGTTAGATGTGAGATAATGATAGGCCTGGCCTGGACAAAAGAGATTTTATAAACTTCCAGCAAGAGCTATATATCATTCTGAGCTTATAAAGGCTAGTCCCTCAACGACAAGAAGGTGCACCAACCGTAATACACATGAAGAGAACCCATTGTGATACTTCTGAAAAAGAGTCAAGAAACTTCAGGCCGCTTCATAAAATTAACAAAACACTAAGAGAGGGGCTTCCCTGGTGGCGCAGTGGTTGAGAATCCGCCTGCCAATGCAGGGGGCACGGGTTCGATCCCTGGTTGGGGAAGATCCCACATGCTGCAGAGCAACTAAGCCTGTGCGCTACAACTACTGAGCCCACACACTGCAACTGCTGAAGCCCACGTGCCTAGAACCCGTGCTCTGCAGCAAGAGAAGCCACCACAATGAGAAATCCGCGCACCTCAACAAAGAGTAACAACTAGAGAAAGCCCACGCACAGCAACGAAGACCCAACACAGCCAAAATAAATAAATAAAATTTTAAAAAAATAATGTAATTAAAAAAAACACTACGAGAATTAATAAAAATTAAGAAGTTGCTCTGGTTTCCTTTTTTTTCCTTCTTTCATAGTCTTTAGAGAAAACTACTTACAATTTCTTTTGATGCTGTCACAGCATTATCCTTTGGATTCTGGGCTGAGACCCAATTCCAAACTACTGGAATAACTCAAACTGTGGTTTCATGGATGTCTTTTTTTTTTTTTTTTTTTAAAGCAAATCCACACTTGCTACAGACTGCCAAGCATCAAGTTTTCTCTGAAATTCACTGGGCCTTAAAGAGTTCTTTCTCATCTACTCTTTGCTGAATGTTAAGATTTCAAGTTTAGTTGAACTTCTAAAGATGCTTCTAGGTGAATTGAAGTTGTCAAAATTAAAAGAATTTAAGATCCCATTGCAGCTTTATGGTCTCTGATTCCATGATAACTATGCTTTCAGATTCCGCCCCCCTGTTGTCTCCACATTGTCAAAATACCCGGAACACAGTATACCTTCAGTTTTAAAAAAGAACATCAAGACAGCTCAGCAAACATTTCCTGAACATCAGCTACATGCAAGAGACTTTCAAAAGTGTCTGTATTGTCCTGTGTGTTTTTTGCGTGTCTTCAGAACTGTATTTAAAGTTTCTCCTCCTCTCCTCCTGATGTAAGTATTTACATCCCCTCAAGAGATAATGAACAAGAGTTAATACAGAAGCCCTTGTGCTAGCCCACAAATAAACTGTATCCATACTGGAAACAATAAAAGTCCACCAATACTGAAGTACATACAGACATCGTAGAGTATTCATGTAATGGAAACTAAAACACTAGGGAGGAGAAAAACCTACTATTACAGGCAACAAAATGGGTGAATCTTCATGAATGCGCATGAGGAGAGGGGGCGTGTCACAGAACCCTTCTATCATTTACGTTATGTGAAGGTTAAGATCAGGCAACACTCATCTGTAGTGATGGAGATCAGAACGGTTGTACAAGAGAGGGGAGTACGAAGGAAATGAGAGTGGGGCAGTGGTGGAGGCAGTGGTGGTTGTACAGTATACATGAGGGGACCTTCTGGGGAATTAGGATTTTTCTATCTTGATTTGGACATTGGTTACATTTTTATATATTGAAATAGTCATTAATCTGTGTATATTCATGATCTCTTCACATTATAGTGTGCAAGATTTGCTTCAATTAAAATGGAAAGAATAGGGACTTCCTTGGTGGCCCAGTGGTTAAGAATCCGCCTGCCAATGCAGGTTTGATCCCTGGTCCGGGAAGATCCCACATGCTGCAAAGCAACTAAGCCCGTGTGCCACAACCACTGAGCCTGTGCTCTAGAGCCCGTGAGCCACAACTACTGAGCCCGTGCGCCACAACTACTGAAGCCTGTGCACCTAGAGCCCGTGCTCCACAACAAGAGAAGCCACTGCAAGGAGAAGCCCGTGCACCGCAACGAAGAGTAGCCGCACCCCCCTTGCTGCAACTAGAGAAAGCCCACATGCAGCAACAAAGACCCAACACAGCCAAAAATAAATAATTTTAAAAAATGAAGGAATAAATGAAGAAAATTAAGTGCCAAAATCTGTACTGTGATGGAATTTCCCACCATCAATCTCCAGTGAAGAGACTGGTGGTGTGATATGACCTAACTGTTCATTGTATAATCAGTTCCATATGAGTCTTATTTGGCGTGTTTTCCTCATCTTTTAACTCCTCCGTCTCACAACACTGTTATAACCTTTGAAATAAATAGATTCATTCCCCCCCTCCCACAAAAAAGTGCCGTAAATATGGAGACAGATGAAAGCAGCTAAGCCAGGAATAGAATTCACTCGCCATGTGCAGGACAAGATATACACTGCCAGTGTTTTAATTCAATTCCTTCATTTAGTCACACATCCAGACATGGATATGACAGACACCCAATTTGATCAGAAAGATAAGGTTCATTAGCAAAAGACACTGCTTCTTTTCCCCCTAATTCACAACTTGTCATTATGTCTGTTCAACTCTTTTTTCACAAGTCCATCATGCTCAGGTGATACAAGGCAGGTGAACCAAACAACAAAATCCAGAACGACCTTAAAGGATTTAATAGCCATGAAAGAGCCTCGAGCCTGAAGGAATTTTTCCTGTTTGGTTTCTCTCCGGCTGGTTCTCTCAAGAAGGTATTTTAGCTGAGATAGTCATCCACTGAGAAACAGAAACTGCTGCTCTAGATCTTTTTCCAAATTAAAAATAGGAGTTTTTGAAGAGTGTTAGGAGAGCTGGAATCTCAAAATTAGGCCAGATTGGGATGTGACCTGAGCAAGACTTTGAGGTCAGACATGGTTCAAATCCCAGCTCCTCTAATTACTAGCTACCTGGCTTCTATTTTATTTAACCTGGGTCTCAGATCCCACCGATGTAAGGGGGGGGGGGGGGGGGGGGGCGCCGTCATACAGTACATGTAAAGCCCCTGTCTCTCCACTTAGCCAATGGGGAGACAGCAAGCAGGTGGAGTTGATCTCTTTGTATAAAGCACTGCGGGGAAACTATTTCTTTGCAATGTCTGTGTGTCTTTGTAATTAGCGTTGCAAACACTCATTAATAACATTTCTCATTTTGTGCATTAAACCTAAATAATGATTGCAATAAAGGACTTTGTGGCTAATCAGCCTGCATTTATCTGAAACACGAATGAGTGCTCAAGTGTTAAGGAAGAAAAGTAGCATAAAATACAATGCTTGCTCTAAAGCATTTACACTTTAAGAAATCATTTTTGGGTGACTGCCAAAATATATTGTTAAGTAAAAACGGGTGTATTTGTCAACGCTCATTGAACTGTACACTTAAAATGGGTGCATTTTTTGGGGTGTAAATTATTCCTCAATTAAAGACAATCACTGAAAGAAATTCTGTTGCCCAAGTACAACCATTAGAGATTCTGACGAAATTGGTCTGAAGTGTATGACTTGGATACAGGAAGTTTTAAAACCATTCCAGATGATTCTAACATGAAAAAAATAAAAAAACAGAAGTGGACAAACAAGATGCCAAACAATGTGAATAGTGATTTAGGGATGCCAGAGTTAGCAAATAAAATTCAGGACACTCTGTTAAATTTGAATTTCAGATACAACACCAGTTAACTTTTTAGTGTAAGTGTGTCTCAAATATTGCACATTTAACTGGATGTCATGTATTTCATTTGGCAAAGCTAAATAGTATGTTAATTTTGTGCAAAAAAAAGAGAGAAAAAAGAATATGTGAATCCAATTGTTTAATTAGATATGCATAAAATGGATTTGGAAGATTTGCTTCTGGGGAGGAAACCCAGACAGGAGGCAAGGAAGGGAAAGATACTTTTCACTGTTTAGTTTTTGTGCCTTTGTAATTTTGAAACATATGAATGTATTACATATTTTTAAAAAATAAAATTATAAAATTTAAAGTAAGTTCTAAAAGGAGTGAAGATTCATTATAGGGAGACAAAACTAATACACATGATACACTTAGAAAATAAAACTGACTGAAATTGGCCCCAATATTTTATTCTATTATACTCTGGTAGTTAGATGTAAGTAGAATATTAACAACCACTTGCTGAGTTGCCAGGCTATAACGGGAATTAATATTAGCAACCTCCTGTTCAGTTGCTATTATGTTAATTTAATTTAATCCTCACAATAATCTTTGGGGGTTTTCCAAATGAAAATGCTGAAAAACAGAAACATTAGTGGACTTGCCCAGAACCACACATTTAATGATTGGCAGGTCTGGGGTTTGAATCCAGGTTTTTCAGTATCCATAGCCTGTTGCTTTTAAACACAAGACATCACTGTACTGTGTTCAAGAATATGAATTCCTAAAGTCAGGACATTTGTACTTGGGCATGAAAATTGATGCAAAAAGGAAGAGCAATGAATGAGCACTCTCATATGCTAAGATCAGTTACTGAGCTATGAAAAAGGACACGCGGGCAAGTATCATGTTTGTTTCTAAGTAAATATGCAGGTATATTTCACTTTATGTGGTCCTTCTGTTCCAAGACAGCCGTTTTTATAAATGACATTTATGCAAATGTAACCATATTTAGAGTGCAATTGGGAGTCTACTTTTTAGATAAACTGTTAAATTCTTTTTTAGAAGGGAAGCTATTTCTGTAATATGGCTGACCCAGATTCAGTTGGTTTTGGACAAGGTACAAAATGGGATATTCTCGGAGTTTGATAATTGTCCTCTGGAGTTAGGGGTCTTAATACAAAACGTGATGGATGGTCTATGTATGGAGAGGGTACTTTGCTACATGACAAAGGATTTAACTAGTTAAATTAAGTTTCTAACTGGAGCCTACCTTTAGCAGATTTAATGTCTAAAAAGTATGAGTAAATATTTGCCAGGGAGACGCAGAACATTGCTTCACTTATCAAACCTGTACTATCTTCGCAGCTTATCAGACACAGGAATATTTCGTTTTCTAACACGAATGACTAGAAAGTCTTCTAAGACTTCTCCAGAATTTGTTCTGATCTACACCTTCTGTACATTTCCCAATGACCTGTCCTCTTTATACTGCAGGGTGTGGTGAGTGGGATGAAGGGGTCTATCTGTTGGATATGACAATTGAAAGCTAATATTTAGTCTTTAAAAAATTAGTTATAGAAACAGTTGACCAAAAACTATCATTCCATTGAGAGGAGAGCCACAGACTCCTTAAATAGTTGTCAGGATTTTTGTCAGGTATTGGGATGGGAGTGGTGGTGAGGCAGGTAATCGTCCTCTCCAGTCCAAGTGCAACCAGAGCAGGGCAGCTGAGGTTTAGGCAAGATTTGACTTCCCCATGTTCAAACTTTGTGCTTTCTCCCATCACACATTTACTCTTCTGAGCAGCCAGTATTACAATTCCAAATTCAGGCTTTTAAAAAATCAACTCTGGACTGAACATTTAAGACTATGCCCCAGAGGTGCTGTTGGCTGGGCAATGGTTCCATTTGTCAGTGTTGGTCGCCATATTTGCAGAGCAATGTTTGTGCCATCATCTGAATATTCTATTTATTTTCTTCTTTATTCCTTAAAAAGTGAGCATTTTCTTTGAAAGAAAAAAATTAAAGGATATGTATAAAATGCTAGATCTACACCATCAAAGATTGTGTCTCAAAGGCCATGAGTAATTGAGAATTTTACATCACTTTTACTCATGGAAACAGATACCCCTCCATCTCCCTATTTTTTACCACCCCACCCAGCACCATGAAATTTATTTACTTTTTAACATATTTACACATGTTTGATTTAGTGGACATTTTTCAGAATGTATCACATTCTGGTAAGGCATTACCAAGAATTAATCTGCATAAAAATTCATATAGTTTCCAACGAGTCAAATCGCATCTCCATTTAATTCTAGTTTTACATCTAATTGAATCAAGTTTTTTGTTTACTCTTCTTAATTTTAAAAATAGGGAAATTGAATGGTTTACATCTTTTATAAATCATAATGGTTAAAAAATGTTTTTCCCTCAGTTTTCTGAAGGCCTTTTTTTTTTTTTTCTTTTCCCTGTAGGTCAGTAGCCTGTTCCTTCTTAAATGTCTCCTCATCTAGAGTCTGGGGCAATATTTGTACATTTATTTATGAATAAGTTCCATGAGTTTTCCCCATTTAATATTTTAATAATATGAAGGCCAACACTCAATAAAAAACTTTATATAAAAATTTCTGATAATATAGGGTTATGAAACAGACATAAACACCTATTTTTATAAATTCTGACAAGAATTGGGTTAATATTCAAATCAGGACAAATCAAGCCCAAGATTTTGGACATCAACAATCATGAAATATGTGTTGGGAGGTTTAAATGAGTTTATAAGCTTTTGCTGAATTTTTTTCTTAACGTTTCTTTACTCACTAGTTGAGCCTATAATTTATACCTTCCTCCAAATCTTACCAGAAAATTCTTAGCACCAGTGGTAGTATTAATTAATAAATAAAAATGATCATTGCTATTTAAAAGAGTCAAAGCTTGGAGGGGACAGTTTCAGGTACATTTATGCTCATAATCAACATGATACTTCTAGTTAACATCACGTTCCTAACTGGAGTTGTCTGGCGTGGGTTGGAGGCCATAGCCTTCCTCATTCTTCTGGCCTCCCCCGTTGACTCTCTAATCCACAGGCCAGTGCAGACATCCTTGTTCTACAGTGATTTTAGAGGCACCAAAACAGCCACCTGCTCAAAGATAACTCTTCCTCCAATTCACCAGAGAACTGGGTAACTCCACTATTACAACCATTTCCTCTGAAGCTCTTTAGAATGTAAATGTCAGCATAATACCTGTGATAGTACTGCAGTACATGTCAGTGTCCCAGCAATACACAGAACATTCAGATCCCTTTAGAAATCCTTCCTAGGACGATGAAATAGTATTTGTGCCTTGGGCTTTGTTTTCAATATGAAAGCAATCACATAAGGTCCTTTTCTACATCACTTATAAAACTACCATTAGAAACATTATCTAGTCTGTGCTTGTGCCATACAGTTACTCTTAGAACATAATAATAGAAAAAAAAAGTCTCTCTCAATAAATTGATATACTTTCTTTAATCTGATAAGAAAAGCTGTGGTACTCATTATCTTTTTTGCCCGGAAGATCAGAGTTCAGGGGTGTTTTTTGCTTAAATACAATAAGCATCAAGTTTCTCTTTTTTTAAGCTACTTTACTTCTCTTTAATTCTGAACTACATGACTCAGTTTTTGCTTGTTTTTTATTCTTCCTTTAGCTACTTGACCGCATTTTTATCACTAGCCCTTAACTACTGCTAATGCTTTTACGGGAAGAAGTAAACATAGTCAATTCTTGTTATTTATGGTAGTTTTATTCTATAAAGTCACTGCCAACACTGAATTAGCAAACACTGAAGAATTACTTCTAGGGAAAATACAGGGTGACGTTCCCGTGAGCCTCTGGTCACAATACTTTCACCAAGTGATCAACACATCACCTTGTTTTATGTGTGTTTCTGTTTAAAGAGACCTTATTGAATATAGATTGCTGATTCAAAAACATTGAACTCAGCTAATAGCGTAATAACTCATGCCTGAATGAAGTTCATCTAACACACGTACATTCTTCATAGGACACATCACAGTTTTTTGAGCTTAGGAACATTAGCCCTTCGGCAATATCCTTGGGAGCCATTTTAAACAGAAAAACTACCATCTAAAAGCACAAAAATGCAAAAAATGTGGCTCTAAAACAACCACGAAAAGGATACTTGTTTACTGTATGAGAGTTGAAATAAGAACGGAGAGTGTCAACTTGTTTGACCTCAGCTGGGAACTTGCACGAAATTCTCCCCACTCCACGCGTGTCTGTGAACGCCTGCAAAACCACCATGAGTATTGATTTGGGGGTTACAAAGGAATTTCAGCCAGTAGGCACATTCCCAAATACACAATCAGTAAATCACGAGGATGGATTGTATGCTTTCCCAAGGTGAGCATCTTATTATATTTTGGCCAATTAGCACATTAGTAACAATTAGAATACTAAATGATTGAGTAGAAAGGAGGGCCCTCAGGGAATGCAACCTGGGACAGGTACTTTTTGTTGATCCTGTGGAAACGTGAGAAGGGTAAAGACAAGAGGAGCGGATGCAAAGGGAGCAACCAGAGAGTCCCACAAGGGACTCAGGTCTCTGGGAAAAGTATAGGAGAAACAAGATGAGGCTAAAAAGGAGATTGCATTAACCTATTTCACAATTTTACTTTTTTCCTATTGCAGTGATCCTTTTTTTATATCCGTTACTGCCTACCTCGGGGAATTCAGGGGAACTTCTTGCTTACCTAGGGGAGTTCAGGGGAACCTCTTTTCTTCCCCAATAGATTCCTACCCTAAAGTTAGAAACATGTATCAGACTATATGACCAAGTATTGCAATGCTAAAATGTCTGAGGGAAAAGCAGCTTCATATGTACTTAGTAAAAGTTAGTAATTGTTAGTAAAAGTTGTAATACCAGATTCAGAGGGAAGATCCCTCTTTCTAGTGTTGATGATGAGAAACAGAATTAAACCGGGAACAGCCACTCCCCTCCCCAAAACCTCCATTTTCCCAGTGACACCAACATAAAGACACATACTAGGCAAAAACTGGCAGAAAGGCTGACTGGGAAAGATTCTTATGAATTCTGTAGGGCTAGTAGTAAAGCAGATCAGTCTATTCAATTAGGATGTTGCGCCTAGTGAAGTCCTCCAGGGATCAACTATGCAAGAAGTAGCTCTGAATGAAAACTTATTAGCTCAGGAAGTGAAAATTCAGCCTGGTTTTCTGCCTGTACTTGGCTTACCATCAACACTAATTAACTCTCTTGGATCTTTCATTCAGCGAAAATTATTGCGATTATTAGCACCGCAGGGCTCTGTAGATATTTTAACTCATGGCTCTTTGTCATGGTTGATGGCTAATTCAATGCCTTTTTCACAAAGTTATTGTCTGTAGAAGATACTGATGTATAGATAAACCATAATTGTACACTGTGCTTTATTCATGAACTTGGCATGGTTCTTCAAGTCACGCCCTTGTTATTTCAGAGCCCACCCTGATTACTGTGATATTCTTCTCTGCTCACTAAAGCCATCTCAGGGTAAGGGCTTTTCTAGTTCTGGGACACTTGTACTTCCTGGGCTTCATTTGGACTATGGTCCTAAATCTATTTGGATGAGCAACTGGCATACAGATTCCAGTATATGAGGAATGGTTTCTCTAATATTCATGTTTTTTTTAAATTAGTTTAATCTTGATTATCTGAAAAGGGAGAAAAATGTATAGCTAGAGTTTGGCCAAACTTTATAGAGTTTGAAGAAACCTTTCAAAGAAGACTTTATCATTCACATTTTATATTTCATGAGAATAGAAGTAATCATCTTGTTATCACAGAATATTTTAAAGCATTAGAATCAAGTGGATTGAGCTAAAAGTTTGAATGTGTTTTATTTCCAAATAAGCCAGTTTGCTCTGCTTTATTTTATAATAGTTTGACATTGGTCCCCCGGCTCAGATGATATGCACCAGGTACACAGCAGTGTGGCTTAAATGTTCCTGTTGTTATTCTTATTGGTCAGCAGGTGCCATGGCAGTTGTTTAATGTGTTTAATATCAAAGCCCTAGCCCCTTGGGACATCAGGAGAGGAAACAGGAAAGATGAGTGCAAATACATCCCTGACGCTATTTCTAAAACCACAAGTGCAAGTTCTCCTGTCAGAAACATCTTCTTAATATAGGGCAGTTTACCACTGCTAAGACAAAATAATGAATTTTATTGAAAATGTAAAATTATAGGTACACTATTACCACAAAGCTTTAACAAATAACAACGGTATGAGGTGCTAATTTTTTTAATGCCTTCCTGAACCTCAATCACCAGAAAAAGTTTAACCACAAACTCTCATCAGGTTATATTACTTGCTGACACAATGCCCAGTGACAAGGGTACAAGTAAGTTTGAAGGACAGTGACTGACCTTATAGAAATCTACAGTTTCAGCTCATGAAAAAATAATATAAATGCATGAATTCAAGATACGTTTGCCTGAAACTAGAAAATCTAAGGTGAAAATTTTGGTTGCAGCAGCCCTCCGAACAAAGAATATTTTTAAGTAGGCTTTTTGCTCTTAGAAGTAGAGACAGATAAAACCTAATGGTAATCGGTGTTTTAACATATATTGCAGTCAGTGTTTTGAATTCTGCTTTGACCCACAGTAAAAAGGAATTCTACCTAGCCTATTGATAAGTTCTCAATGGGTATTTTCTTTGTTTTTTTGATATTATCATCTAAGCTTTGATGGAGTTGATAATGTCCCGATAAACTGTGTTATGCTTAAAAATTATTTGAACATATCTATAAATTTCCTTTCAAACATAAAGCTTTACAGAACTCTCTTTCTGAAAAATAGCTCACAAACCTCAAGTCCTTGAAAAGATACTAGAAATTATTTCAGTGTTGTTTACATGTTCTAGTAGTTCTGCAAAGAAAAATCCATAAAATATTTCTAAAAATTTCAGTAGTTATCCGACATAGGTTTTCCATATAGTGGAATAAATGAGAAACTGCTTACATATCACTTCTTTCAAACAAGAGGGTCAACCACTTTCATGACAGTGTTCTAAATTTCACTGACTTAAAATTAATTATTGTTTGGAAATATGCCAAGTACAGACAGAAAACCAGGGCTAAATTTTCCCATAATGAACTAAGTAATTTTATTTTAGGGCTATTTCTTCCATAGCGGTCTTATGCCATGTGACATTTGACCTTTCTTGTTACTTGACAATGCTTCCAAATATTTTTATGTGGCAAATACTGGACTCCATTTTGCTTACAATGATCCATAATGTATGTTTCTGTCTCTAAGGAAAATCAAACTGTTATCTCTTTGTGGTTCCTGTGAATTGTTGAAATCCTCAGTTTTGAACCATTTTATTCTATGTAATAAGTCTGTTTTTCTAGGCTGGCAGGCTAGAAAATGAACTGAACAGTAGATGGGTATCCATTTCTGAAGGCAGCAACTCAGAGGGCATTGATGGTGTTAAGGATTACTCTAAAATTACCAAGATGCAAACAACTGTATGTATGCATATGGCTGATTCACTTTGTTGTACAAAAGAAACTAACACAGTATTGTGAAGCAATTATACTCCAATAGAGATCTATTAAAAAAAAAGAGAGAGATCTTTTGTGTCTATAAGTTTGGCTATTTAGTTTGCCATTGTGGATCTGAATCTATTTAGAGAAACTACAGTTTTTTATGAGCCCACCTCTTATATTAGCAGTTGGCTGAGGTTACCTAAGAAAAATGTCACCATTCCTGATGGAAAAACACTCAGGCAGTTACTATTAATTTAACCTGCAGACTAACCAGAATGTCTGCCAGTTTATCAGCTGAGTTTATTTACATATACTTGTCATGTTCACCCAGAAGACAGGAAACTAAGAACTTACTGTCAAGGATACACAGTTAAGTGTTTCGAACAGTTTTGGTGATCAAGTCTCAAACTCTGTGAAAGAACCTTTCCGAGGATGGACTTAAGAGGCTCTACCGAAAGGTCATCCTTTCTACGAAGGGACCATATTTTCAGAACTAGGGATTTGAATATCTATCTAACCCAGATTCTGCCCTGGTAATGGAAGATTTTAGATGGTGGCTGCTCCAGGAATTCTCAGCCAGGGCATCACCATCCACATAGGCTACATCAGCTTTTACTGATTAAGTTCTTTTTGTACCAAATTGTTCCCCTACAACTCTATTCTTAAGCCTGGAACTTCTAACATTAGGCATACCTTTGGATTTTTGCTACATGTTTTAAAGCAAACCTGCTTACCAGGAAGAGTGATTCATTAGCTGTTTACAGCTACAACAAATTGGTAGCAACAAATTGGTACTAGCACTGTAGAAAAGTATCAAAAGAGATAAAAGGGGGCTCTGAGATAAAGTTCTGACTTGTACTAAAAAGAAAATTCCTTGCTCCACCTTCAATTAATGTCAAAGAAAAAAGATTCAAGGAGATAGTCTTCCCTCCATGATATAATAGATATGTAATAAAACTATTCACCTAGACAGGAGTTTAGGGGCTGTAGGGAATATTTGGCCTTATAAAAACCTTCATTATTTCCAATTACACAGGAGAAGCTGAGGATATATCATGTTTACAAAAAGTCTGCAGAAAAGCATCTTTTGTTTCTTCCTTAATAAAGCTTCATGGTAAAACCTACTATTGTTAAGAATGTTACAGATTTACTCATAGACACCATGGCTACAGTATAAATGTAGTTCTGGAAACTCACTCCTGGAATGGATATCATAAAAATATTCACTCTATTTAATTCTAATATAAATTCATTTCAGATCCAGTTAAACAGGAATATTTTTAAAGTAATCAGAATTAAGTGATATTTGCTGTAACAAACAAAAAATATTATTCAAGATCTAGTCTACTCCTTAGGGTTTTCTTAATTAGTACTGGATTTTATATATGCTCTCAGTATCAGGACAAGAGAAAGGCCCTAAATAGATAAAAACTTCTATTTCTGCCCATATATACCCCTTTCATTGGGACTCTGTGATTTGGAGAAGACGTCCCTGTTGCTTGGGTCACTCAGTTCAATTTTGCCTTTAAATGTGCCTGGGGCCAATTTTGTCAATCATATTAAAAGAAACTAGACTCATAAAGATTATGGATAGAATGGGAAAAACGTTTGTTTAACCTTCTTTCACCTCTTTCATACTTTGGCATGTAGCCTGTATTAGTGTCCTGAAATCTCAACAAGTTACATGCAAAAAATTATTCCAAACAGGAAGCAGTTGTAAGAGAAAGTAGAATTTGTAAAGCTGTACCCATTAAAATAAAAATTACCAAACTTTTGATTTTCTTCCACAATGGCCTAGACTTGAAAATTGGTGCATTCATTGAATGCATTCTTCGGATGATGATATTTCAAAGCTGAAAATGAGGATGCTTGCTGTCAGTCTTTAATCCAAGGTTAAACATCAGTGCAAATTTTCACCCTTGACAACCATGTCAAACAGTCATAATTTATAGTGATATACAAATGTTCATCATAAGTTATACAAAGGATTTTTTTGCAGTAATGATATTTGTCTTTTCTTCATATTTATTATTATACTCCCACACAAGTAGGAGTGCCAAAAACAAGAGATTTGTGTCCCTAATGTTAGCTTACATATATTCAAACCTCATACAAGAAAAAAAACACACTGATATTTCCCAAGAGACTATTAAATCTTGATGAATTTACAGAATGGGATAATCTAGATTCTAGAAGATTCACAATCACGGTTGGATAATAGCTTAGTAAATAATGTAAGTAGGGCTTCCCTGGTGGCACAATGGTTAAGTATCCGCCTGCCAATGCAGCGGACACAGGTTCGAGCCCTGGTCCGGGAAGATCCCACATGCCACGGAGCAACTAAGCCCGTGTACCACAACTACTGAGCCTGTGCCCTAGAGCCCGTGAGCCACAACTACTGAGCCCATGAGCTGCAACTACTGAAGCCTGCGCACCTAGAGCCTATGCTCCACAACAAGAGAAGCCACCGCAGTGAGGAGCCCGCGCTCTGCAACGAAGAGTAGCCCCGCTCGCCGCAACTAGAGAAAGCCCGCGTGCAGCAATGAAGACCCAACGCAGCCAAAAATAAAAATAAATAGATAAATAAAATAAATTATTAAAAAAATTGTTAAAAAAAATAATGTAACTAACCAAATGCTGGAGAACAAAAAGCACTAAAGTCAACATGGATTTAATTAGAAATCTTGACTGGGATATTTGTAGACATGGATTATGTGTCTAACTCATAGATGAGTCATTAAAATGTTGTTTAGAATTTTTCCTTCTCCATCTATAATAATCAGAACACAAATAACTGAGCTATTGGCATATTACAAGAAGCTTTTATGGAAAAACACATTTGTTCAGAACTAGATGTCTGAAATGATGCATCCATAACAAAGAAGACTTTAAACACCTGAATCCAGAAGGAACAGAGAGAAACGTCTCAACTGGACAAGTACTCATGCGGAACATTCTCATGTTGATAATCTAATAATCAGAAATACTTTGATGGAGAGTGAGAGGCAGCCAGATGGTTGTATAAGGAATGTTCTTAAATGTAATAAAATATTTCCCAAACTTTTTCAAACAATGAACTGGAAAGAGTATTAACATGGGGATGGAGATGGGGTGGGGAAGAGGAGGTGGGAGACAGAAAATAACTTTCCGTAAACTTGGTCAGTTAGACATATATTTACAAGTCAATTACTTAACAATATTTTATATAGGTTGGAAATTTTAAAAGTAATCATTACTAGATAATTATTCTTTAATTCTTTTAGAACACAGAGATACATTTTGTTGAGATTTCATAATCAGATCTTGAGGTTAAAAGTGTCATAAATTCAGACACAGCAGAGCTAGAAAAAAGCTATTGAGTAAAATAAAGAGAATGGCAGTTAATTTGTTCTTAAATTAATACTGGTTGGGCATCAGTTATTAAAGCATGATATTAATGAGCCAAAATCAATAAATTCAATCACTTTAGTAATCTATTAGGTTTTTTGTTCTATGGTACTAGAACACATTCCTAATGGAGCTATGACTTCTCATTTTTTCACATGGGGGGCTGGGAGAAAATATGGGTGAATAGAATTCTAGGTAAAGGAAATGCTTAAAGTGGTTGTCCCACAGAAAGGGATAAATGGCACCCGTAACTAAGAGTTACAGGTATATTTAATACATCCTCCCAATTTAATAATAATAATAATAAACATAATTATATATAACATTACATTTCCCCAAAGTCCTTCCAGAGCTTAAATGTCATTATTAGCCAAAGCGAATCAGTGCTGACAGAATAGGAAGAAAATCATTACTCCTATCTTATGGCTACTACTCCTCCCTCTTTCCAGGGTCTCCTTAAGAGACGGCACTAGGTCTTGTGGATTTTCATGATCACTTGCAGGCCAGTACTTCCCAGTTACTATTACCAGCCTGACCTCTCCTAGGAGATTTAGATTCCAGAAGCCATTTTCCTGAACAAATCCAATTGAATCACTAAAGGTACACAAATGCAGTATGTCTTCCTCCTTCAATGCGCTTCACCTTTTCTACACCTAATTTCAATTTGGGGGACCACTGTTCATTCATCTAATGCCTCCTTAAAACCAGCAGTTGCAACTATAAAAATCTCTCTTTTCTCCCAATATCTAGTCAACGTCACTAGTTAATTATTTCCCTATTCTGACTTCTCCAACCTTACAATCGTTGAGCTAATTTCAGACCATTTGTATTTCCCACTTCTAACTCTTCTCTCTACAGTTTTAACCCCCTTAGATTTATCTTCCTCTTTATTACCACAATACTGCATCCAAACCACTAACTTAAACTTTACCAGGTTACACTCAAATTATCTGCTCATGTATCTACTGCACCAGATTCTAAGTTCTTCAAGGGCACAAGCTATGTCTTATCCATCTTTACAACCAAAGTACCAAATATGCTGCTGACACAAAAAAAGCAGTTAAGGAATATTTCTAGTAAAAAATTCAGATATGTAAAAATTGTACCAGAAATTAAGTTGCTATTATTAGTTTTAACATGGTGAGCAGATCTTTTTATTGTAAGTAATAATGTGTGAAATTTAACATAACTAACTTGACATCTTCTCTAAAGTTTATACGATACAGGTAGAATTTGTGCTCTCCAAAGGATGTTAATAATTCTTGAAAAAAAATAATTTTTATTTTCATGCTTTGCGTCAAGTGATGATGCACAATAACATGGTTATGGTAGAAAAGACTAAAAGTAGTTTAGAGCTATTTCTTTAACCTTCCAATTTCAATTTCTACACACTTTTAAAAACATGATTCCTGAGAAATAAGACAAATAAAAGCGTTTCTACTGGTTATAAAATATTATGATGAAATAGACATCTTTCTTTGAATATATAGCTAACATTTATGAATTTGAATTTTTCTTTTTCTCTTTTGAATTAGTTTTCTGTTCTCAAGGTGCCAAGCTTATCCCCATAGGTGTCTGCATTTTTACTATATTGATTTTAAGAATCAACACTACTCTAGAAAAACCGCACCGTACCTCAGGCTTTATTTCACTAAAATCACCCTAATCCAACACCTTCTAAGAATTAAAGGATAAGAAATGAGTTTCCGGTTCCCTGGGCCTCACACATGAGTTGACTTAAAAAGTCAAAGTGTACTTTGAAAGAATGAAAACTGTAATGAGTCAGAACCATGAAAACCACACTTGATTAGCAAAGCTGTTGGGAACCAGAAAGAAGAACATTACAATTCAAAGGAAATTCATCTTCATAGCAACTCAGTTATTGTCAGATAGTTGTTTTACAGAGAAAACCACACCATAGAACTCAAAGACCTCCTCCCCAACTTGCGCCGGAAACAGACACATGCCAGGCTTCCTTCAAGTCTGCTGAGCAAAGCAAGCCCACAGCTGGTGACAAAACACATGTGGGACATGGGTCCATACCTTCCATTTCTCACCTCATTCTCACCTTTATCTAAGTATACTCTTTGTGATCTTAAACGGAATGACTTCTCACCAAATGTGCAAACTCCTAGTGGGGGGAGAGGGCACCTCAATTAAGAAGCTATCCAGGATAGCCTCATCCACCAGAGGGCAGACAGCAGAAGCAAGAAAAACTACAACCCTGCAGCCTGTGGAACAAAAACCACATTCACAGAAAGATAGACAAGATGAAAAGGCAGAGGGCTATGTACCAGATGAAAGAACAAGATAAAACCCCAGAAAAACAACTAAATGAAATGGAGATAGGCAACCTTCCAGAAAAAGAATTCAGAATAATGATAGTGAAGATGATCCAGGACCTCGGAAAAAGAATGGAGGCAGAGATCGAGAAGATGCAAGAAATGTTTAACAAGGATCTAGAAGAATTAAAGAACAAACAAACAGAGATGGGGGCTTCCCTGGTGGCGCAGTGGTTGAGAGTCCGCCTGCCGATGCAGGGGACACAGGTTCATGCCCCGGTCCGGGAAGATCCCACATGCCACGGAGCGGCTGGCCCCGTGAGCCACGGCCGCTGAGCCTGCGCGTCCAGAGCCTGTGCTCCGCAACGGGAGAGGCCACAAGAGTGAGAGGCCCGCGTACCACAAAAAAAGAAAAACAAAACCAAACAAACAGAGATGAACAACACAATAAATGAAATGAAAAATACACTAGAAGGAATCAATAGCAGAATAACTGAGGCAGAAGAACAGATAAGTGACCTGGAAAACAGAATGGTGGAATTCACTGCTGTGGAACATAATAAAGAAAAAAGAATGAAAAGAAATGAAGACAGCCTAAGAGACCTGTGGGACAACATTAAACGCAACAACATTCGCATCATAGGGGTCCCAGAAGGAGAAGACAGAGAGAAAGGACCGAGAAAATATTTGAAGAGATTATAGTTGAAAACTTCCCTAACATGGGAAAGGAAATAGCCACCCAAGTCCAGGAAGCGCAGAGAGTCCCATACAGGATAAACCCAAGGAGAAACGCACTGAGACACACAGTAATCAAATTGGCATACGTTAAAGACAAAGAAAAATTATTGAAAGCAGCAAGGGAAAAACGACAAATAACATACAAGGAAACTCCCAGAAGGTTAACAGCTGATTTCTCAGCAGAAATTCTACAAGCCAGAAGGGAGTGGCATGGTATACTTAAAGTGATGAAAGGGAAGAACGTACAAACAAGATTACTCTACCAGGAAAGGATCTCATTCAGATTCAATGGAGAAATCAAAAGCTTTACAGACAAGCAAAACCTAAGAAAATTCAGCACCACCAAACCAGCCTTACAACAAATGCTAAAGGAACTTCTCTAACTGGGAAACACTAGAGAAGAAAATGACCTACAAAAACAAACCCAAAACAATTAAGAAAATGGTAATAGGAACATGCATATCGATAATTACTTTAAATATGAATGGATTAAATGCTCCAACCAAAAGACACAGGCTTGCTGAATGGATACAAAAACAAGACCCATATATATGCTGTCTACAAGACACCCACGTCAGACCTAGGGACACATTCTGACTGAAAGTGAGGGGATGGAAAAAGATATTCCATGCAAATGGAAATCAAAAGAAAGCTGGAGTAGCAATACTCATATCAGATAAAATAGACTTTAAAATAAAGAATGTGACAAGAGACAAGGAAGGACACTACGTAATTATCAAGGGATCAATCCAAGAAGAAGATATAAAAATTGTAAATATATATGCACCCAACATAGGAGCACCTCAATACATAAGGCAACTGCTAACAGCTGTAAAAGAGGAAATCAACAGTAAAACAAGAATAGTGGGGGACTTTAACACGTCACTTACACCAATGGACAGATCATCCAAACTGAAAATTAATAAGGAAACACAAGCCTTAAATGACACAATAGACCAGGTAGATTTAATTGATATTCATAGGATATTCCATCCAAAAACAGCAGATTGCACTTTCTTCTCAATGCACACGGAACACTCTCCAGGATAGATCACATCTTGGGTCACAAATCAAGCCTCAGTAAATTTAAGAAAATTGAAATTATATCAAGTATTTTTTCTGACCACAACGCTATGAGATTAGAAATCAATTACAGGGAAAAAAAAAACGTAAATAAAAGAAACACATGGAGGGTAAACAATACATTACTAATTAACCAAGATATCACTGAAGAAATCAAAGAGGAAATCAAAAAATACCTAGAGACAAATGACGAAGAAAACACGATAATCCAAAACCTATGCAATGCGGCAAAAGCAGTTGTAACAGGGAAGTTTATAGCCATACAGGTCTACCTTAAGAAACAAGAAAAATCTCAAATAAATAATCTAACCTTATGCCTAAAGGAACTAGAGAAAGAACAAACAAAACCCAAAGTTTGCAGAAGGAAAGAAATCATAAAGATCAGAGCAGAAATAAATGAAATAGAAACAAAGAAAACAATAGCAAAGATCAATAAAACTAAAAGCTGGTTCTTTGAGAAGATAAACAAAATTGATAAACCATTAGCCAGACTCATCAAGAACAAGAGGAAGAGGACTCAAATCAATAAAATTAGAAATGAAAAAGGAGAAGTTACAACAGACACCGCAGAAATACAAAGCATCCTAAGAGCCTACTACAAGCAACTCTATGCCAATAAAATGGACTACCTGGAAGAAATGGACAAATTCTTAGAAAGGTATAACCTTCCAAGACTGAACCAGGAGAAATAGAAAATATGAACAGACCAAATCACAAGTAATGAAACTGAAACCGTGATTAAAAATCTCCCAACAAACAAAAGTCCAGGACCAGATGGCTTCACAGGTGAATTCTATCAAACATTTAGAGAAGAGCTAACACCCATCCTTCTCAAACTCTTCCAAAAAAATTGCAGAGGAAGGAACACTCCCAAACTCATTTTATGAGGCCATCATCACCCTAATACCAAACCAGACAAAGATACTACAAAAAAAGAAAATTACAGACCAATATCACTGATGAATATAGATGCAAAAATCCTCAACAAAATACTAGCAAACAGAATCCAACAACACATTAAAAGAATCATACATCATGATCAAGTGGGATTTATCCCAGGGATGCAAGGATTCTTCAATATATGCAAATCAAACACTGTGATACACCATATTAACAAATTGAAGAATAAAAACCATATGATCCTCTCAATAGATACAGAAAAAGCTTTTGACAAAATTCAACACCATTTATGATAAAAACTCTCCAGAAAGTGGGCATAGAGGGAACCTACCTCAACGTAATAAAGGCCATATACGACAAACCCACAGGAAACATCATTCTCAATGGTGAAAAACTGAAAGCATTTCCTTTAAGATCAGGAACAAGACAAGGATGTCCACTCTCGCCACTATTATTCAACATAGTTTTGGAAGTCCTAGCCATGGCAGAGAAGAAAAAGAAATAAAACGAATACAAATTGGAAAAGAAGAAGTAAAACTGTCACTGTTGCAGATCACATGATACTATACATAGAGAACCCTAAAGATGCCGCCAGAAGACTACTACAGCTAATCAATGAATTTGGTAAATTTGCAGGATATGAAATTAATACACAGAAATCTCTTGCATTCCTATACACTAATGATGAAAAATCTGATAGAGAAATTAAGGAAACACTCCCATTTACCACTGCAACAAAAAGAATAAAATATCTAGGAATAAGCCTACCTAGGGAGACAAAAGACCTGTATGCAGAAAACTATAAGACACTGTTGAAAGAAATTAAAGATGATACCAACAGATGGAGAGATATACCATGTTCTTGGATTGGAAGAATCAATATTGTGAAAATGACTATACTACCCAAAGCAAGCGATAGATTCAATGCAATCCCTATCAAACTACCAATGGCATTTTTTACAGAACTAGAACAAAAAATCTTAAAATCTGTATGGAGACCCAAAAGACCTCGAATAGCCAAAGCACTCTTGAGGGGAAAAAAAAACGGAGCTGGAGGAATCAGACTCCCTAACTTCAGACTATACTACAAAGCTACAGTAATCAAGACAATATGGTACTGGCACAAAAACAGAAATATAGATCAATGGAACAGGATAGAAAGCCCAGAGATAAACCCACGCACCTCTGGTCAACTAATCTATGACAAAGGAGGCAAGGTTATCAATGGAGAAAAGACAGTCTCTTCAATAAGTGGTGCTGGGAAAACTGGACAGCTCCATGTAAAAGAATGAAATTAGAACAGTCCCTAACACCATACACAAAAATAAACTCAAAATGGTTTAGAGACCTAAATGTAAGACCAGACACCATAAAACTCTTAGAGGAAAACACAGGAAGAACACTCTTTGACATAAATCACAGCAAGATCTTTTTTGACCCATCTCCTAGAGTAATGGAAATAAAAACAAAATAAACAAATGGGACCTAATGAAACTTAAAAGCTTCTGCAAAGCAAAGGAAACTACAAAGAAGACAAAAAGACAAACCTCAGAATGGGAGAAAATATTTGCAAACAAATCAATGGACAAAGGATTAATCTCCAAAATATATAAACAGCTCATGCAGCTCAATATTAAAAAAACAAACAACCCAATCCAAAAATGGGCAGAAGACCTAAATAGACATTTCTCCAAAGAGGATATACAGATGGCCAAGAAGCACATGAAAAGCTGCTCAACATCACTAATTATTAGAGAAATGCAAATCAAAACTACAATGAGGTATCACCTCACACCAGTTAGAATGGGCATCATCAGAAAATCTACAAACAACAAATGCTGGAGAGGGTGTGTAGAAAAGGGAACCCTCTTGCACCGTTGGTGGGAATGTAAATTGATACAGCCACTATGGAGAACAGTATGGAGGTTCCTTAAAGAACTAAAAATAGAATTACCATATGACCCAGCAATACCACTACTGGGCTTATACTCAGAGAAAACCATAATTCAAAAAGACACATGCACCCCAATGTTCACTGCAGCACTATTTACAATAGCCAGGTCATGGACGCAACCTAAATGCCCATCGACAGATGAATGGATAAAGAAGGAGTGCTACATATATACAATGGAATATTACTCAGCCATAAAAAGGAACGAAATTGGGTCATTTGTAGAGACATGGATGAATCTAGAAATTGTCATACAGAGTGAAGTAAGTCAGAAAGAGAAAAACAAATATCGCATATTAACGCATATATGTGGAATCTAGAAAAATGGTACAGATGAACCGGTTTGCAGGGCAGAAGTTGAGACACAGATGTAGAGAACAAACGTATGGACACCAAGGGGGGAAAACGGTAGGGGTGTGGGGATGGGTGTGATGAATTGGGCGATTGGGATTGACATGTATACAGTGATGTGTATAAAATGGATGACTAATAAGAACCTGCTGTATAAAAAAAATTCAAACAAAAATACACACTACTATATATAAAATAGATAACCAACAAGGACCTACTGTATAGCACAGGCAGCTGTACTCGATATCTTGTAATAACCTATAATGGAAAAGAATCTAAAAAAGAATATCTATCTATCTATCATCTATATATATATATCACTTTGCTGTACACCTGAAACTAACAGAACACTGTAAATCAACAATATTTTAATAAAAATTGGGAAAAAAAAGCCAAAAAATAAATAGAGAAGCAATCCAGGAGCCTACTAATGAGTTATACATTCTACTTTTGTTTCGTTGGGTTTTCTAGTAGCTAAGTGCAAAATTATCACCTAACAAGGGGTATTTGGGGAAATTAAATAGGTCAATTTCAAAATGACTAGAACCTGATGATGGCCTAGTGTGGTCCTGAGAAAAAAGCAAACCCAAAGTTGTTCATTACACTTTATTGCTACCATGTAGTCTTCATCAACTAGCATCCCGTTTCTTTTTTTTTTTAATTTTTAAATTTTTATACAATTTTTAAAGGTTTCTTTCCATTTACAGTTATTACAAAATACTGGCTATACTCCCCATATTATACAATACATCCTTGAGCCTATCTTACACCTAATAGTTTGTACCTCCCACTACCCCACCCTACCTTGCCCCCCCCACTGGTAACCACTAGTTTGTTCTCTATATCTGTGAGTCTGCTTCTTTTTGTTATATTCACTAGTTTGTTGTACTTTTTAGATTCCATGTATAAGTGATATCATACAGTATTTACCTTTTTCTGACTTAGTTCAGCTGACTTAGTTCAGGACTTAGTGTAATGCCCTCCAAGTCCATCCATGTTGCTGCAAATGGCAAAATTTCATTCTTTTTTATGGCTGAGTAGCATTCCATTGTATGTGTGTGTGTATATATATATATATATATTTATAATATATATATTTTATATTATATACCACATCTTCTTAGCATCCCATTTCTAACTTAAGATTAAAGAATAGGTCTTTGTCATATCATGTCCTATTCATTTAAACCTGTTTCAGTATGTTTTTACCCCTCAGTTATAAATACAAGGATATTTTCACTAAAGTGACTTTTTCCTAAGATATGTTTTGCAGTGTTTGTTTTCTATATTGTTTCTAATAGAAGCTTTCACTTCCAAACCCTGAGAAGCAGCCTTTGATAACTGGCATTGCCAACCTTGGAATGATTAGGATCAAAGGTTGAATCGGGGAGGGATAGGGGCAGAGACTGGGAGTAATAGTTTCCACGTATTTACTTGTGGTATTCATCTTTAGTTCATACAAGAAATTAAGAAATTAGCAAATGAGATGCATTGCTCCTGTACTTCCCAGCATTTGGAAGAAAATTTCAGAAAATCGGAAGCCTAAGTCAGTACAAGAAGGTGCCTTGGGTCAATATAAGGCAGCTCTTGATCTTGGAAAAGGTTTCTACTTTTTTTAAGCACTAAGAGATGCTTCATTTTTTGTTCCCTCTTTGAAAAATCTACATTCGTTCTATATTTTTTACCATTTTGACATATCCAGAAACACTTATCAACAGTACATTTTGTTTATGAAAACAGTATATTTTGAATAACAGTCCATGAGAACTGAGTAACTCTTTTAAAGAACTTCTTAGGCTCTGAGGACCTTGCCTAAGTTAGATTGGACAAATATCATGCAAACCCATTTTGCTTTTTCTAATTATTTTTGTTCTGGTGTATCCCTCAGGTCAGACTTAACACACAGTTTCATTTTTC
Source organism: Aethalodelphis obliquidens (assembly GCF_003676395.1). Taxonomy (NCBI): domain Eukaryota; kingdom Metazoa; phylum Chordata; class Mammalia; order Artiodactyla; family Delphinidae; genus Aethalodelphis; species Aethalodelphis obliquidens. Next base: position 10,568,116 of record NW_020837963.1, on the reverse strand, counting down.
TGAGAAAGTTAAGAAGAGAGCAACAAGAAAACAGATCGGGTTGACCCCAAGTTCACTATAATTGAAAATAAATTTATGGGCTACAGAAAGAAAACTAAAATAAAATCTTGTATTTTTTTCCTAAGCCTCTTAAAATGAAAAATTTCCTCTTTTATAGAGTGTATGTATTTCTCTTTTTTCTTTATCTCTCTGTGTATGTGTGTGTATATACTTACACATATATACATCTATATCTATGAATATTGATACTCACACACATAAAAACATCTATAACTATGAATATCTATCTATCTAACTAAATGGGTAATAGGTACATAAATGAAAGAGAGGAAAGAAACAAGGGAAAAAAGGAAGGTAAGGAACTAAACATGAAGTAAGAGTTGTAGGTTACCCAGGCCTAGAGCTAGACAACAGGGATATTAAAATAACCAATCTACTGCTTTTATTTTACACAGGAGAAAATTATGCCTTAAGGAGGCTGAATGCCATACCCATAGCTATACTATTCAGCACTAGTAGAATTTGATTAATGATGGGCTTCTTAAAGGTTTTTAAATCCCACCAATTTATGATATCTATATCTGCCTTCTCTACAATTTCTCCCAGATTATGTGAGTGAGTCTTGATGTCCTTTTTACCTACTAAAAATATGTTGGTCCTGCATTTCTGGATATTAGGCATTTGGTTTGTATCACAGCTACAACTTACTTTACTTTGATATTATTTTTTACAACTGTATTAACTAAACTTTCACTATTATCTCTTAATTTGTGATCTAGAATATCTATCACATACCAAACAAATTGTGTCCTTTCTTGTGTTTGTAGGATCACAGTTTTGGAAGAGGGGTTGAAGGTGACTTAGTTCCTCTTCTCGGTACAAACCATCTCTACAATGAATAAGTCATGCAGTGGACTTAGTTTTCTCACATCTTATCGAGCCTTTGTAATGGCTTCCCACTTCTCTCCAGCCTCACCTTGTGCCCCTCTCCAGCCCCTGCTTTCTACTCTCTAAACTCTTCTTTTCAATAGACAATATCTAAATGCTAGTCTTCTTCTTCTACTCCGAATAAAAATCAAAAGCCAACATGTACTTTCAAAAGCCTTCTGTGACCTGCCCATTATCGTCCCACCCCCAGACATACAGACAGGCTTCTTTGCTGCTCCTGGAAGATGCCAGGCAAACCTCTGCTTGTCATTCCTTCAGTCTAGACAGCTCTTCCTCCCCGTAACCACAAGGTACGCTGCCTGGCTTCCTTCAGAGCAACCTTCAAATGTCACTTTCTCAGTGAGACTTTCCCTGGGCGCTTGATCTAAAATTTCAGCACTGCCTGGGCCGTGCCACTGCCACTTTCTGTGTGCTTCCTCTGCTTTATATTCTCTCCTTAGCTCTCATCTCTGATATAGCACGGATCCAACTTGCTCATCTCGTTTATTCTCTAAAGTAAAAGGCAAGCTCTCTGGGGTCTGGCATTTTGGTCCATTTGGTCCACCTCTGTCCACACACAGCCCAGAATAGGGCTTGACACTATTAATAAATATTTGTTGAATAAATGAACAAGAAACTTAAGTTCTTTTTCTCACTGCATTCAGCAGTTGTTTAGTTAGAAAAGACAACTTACTGAAGATTTTTTGGCTGTGTGTTAAACAGCATTTCATTCTCATTACTGATAATCCAGACAAGTTTCCTTCATTTAAGGAGGGCCTATAAGAGGTTAATATTTAAAGAATATGAATAATGCAAAGGGTGTGAAACAAATTAAGTAATACTCTGAACTCCAATTATGGGGTTTACAATAGGTTTTTATTATGCTTTGTGGTGTTGCTACTTCCTACTACTATATAATAAATGTCAGCTCCATACTACATCTAATAATGAGTGAAAAATCGCTCCCTTTTAGCCACCAGCTCCAGAAAGTGGCATACCCTTCATGGGAAACCCCTGGTTTGTCCTGTCTGTTTTTACTGTAATTGTTTTCCTGTCTCTCAACACTGCAAAAACTTGCTTAAGAGCTGAACTGTTGGTTAACCTACCTCTATGAATCAACTCAGGCAACTGGATTAATTGTGAGCTGAGCTTTATGGGAATAGTTGGTCTATGTTTCATGCTCTCCTGACCTGAAAGACCTGAAAAACTAACCAGAAATGTCCCAGGCTGAGGGTGGGAAAAGAGCAGGTTTCTGTTCTGAACCACCTGGGGCTTTGGATGACTTCCACCTTTCCAGAAGTACAGCTAAATAAACGAAAAGCAATTCAGAAACCAGTAGATACTTTTAGTCTAAGATGGTGCACCAAGGAGCTGAGCAAATCAATTATATTAGGGTTACCTTTCCTGTAAGGGCGTCAAAGATTCCTGTTCCAGAAACGGCCTAGGAGAGAGCTGTGGTTTGCTTACATTTGAGATTCCCTTTATTCCTTCTTGGCATCTTTGAGAACAGCCTCATCCAGTTTCATCTGCAATGTTTTGTTCTCCTTTCTAAAGCAAAGATGGTACCATTTTATGGGAGGCCATTGTCGGTTCTTAAGCAGAAAAGGCTCATTAATATTAAACTACCTGCCAAGATGACCTTGTTTTGGTCATTCCTGAGAATCCCTTCTTGCCTTCAAGAAGGACTGATTCCCTCTGGGTAGAGGATTATGATAGGAAACTGTGAAAAATAAGTATTTAGGGGGAACAGCACAAGGCAAGTATGGCTCTCACTTCATACTACAATTTGGACTTTATAGTAGCTTAAAAACTCAATAAACTTAAATTCCTGAGGCTATCATGCTGAAGTTAACTTTTCTGTTAACTTTCCAGATTTAGAACTCTATACCCATGCATATAAAAATATATATATTTATAATATTACCGTGAATGTAACTCAATTTTAAGAACAGTACACATTTTTCTTTGAAACAGACTAAATCAAAATTCATAGCTATTATTACGTTCAACAATAATTTTGTTGCTAAGAGCTCTGAAACTACATGTTATTAACTTGGGCTTAATTTAATAATGTGCCATATACACAACTGGAATCTTATGTACTCTTCATTTTAGGTCTTGAAATAAAAAGCAGTATCCGTATTACAAGCGTGATGACTTTAACCAAACTCAGCCTCTTCCTAGGAACACACCCTCTAGCAGGGACATTTCACCTGCTTTAACAGTTTTCAGATAATGAGATAATGTATTGAGTGGAAAACTCTTGGAAGCTAATTTATTGTGACCAGTTGAACAAACACACATGTACACACCCTCTAGGACTGCAACACCCGGATCACAATTCAGAAGGAACACGGGGAAAAAAAAAAAAAATTGGCAGACAGACATTGCTCTTGAGTTCTCTGAAGCTCTTTCACCCACGGACGGACATAGAAATGTCCTGTCGCTTACCTGGCTTGCCTCACGAAACGACTTCTCCTTAAACGAAACTCTAAACACATTATGATAATGAATTGCTTTTGGTTTTTTGTTTGTTTGGGGGTTTTTTTGAGATACAGATGGAAGGAAATTGACATTGCTGTGCTAGGTTCTTCTGTAATCCGAACCAGCTGTTTGATAGGCAAAAGCCAAAGTAAAGAAAGACAACCAGCTAGTTTTTGGATGACGTCCGCGTACCCATCACGTCTGCACCTGGATCTCGGTGGAAGCCTTCCCCCTTACTGCGCTCACACCCAAAACCAGGCTCCAGGACCCGGCTCCCTCGCCGCGAGCCTGCGGCCCCTCATCCATGTCTCACTTCCTTTTCGCAGGCGAGCCGCCCAGCAAACCCCGAATTGGTGGGAACACGTTCCAGCAATAACAGCCCGGCTTCCCCAACTCACCAGCCTGCGAAGTTTCCTCGGCGGCAAGAGGTGTCAGGTTTCAGAGGTTTCCTGCCCCCTTCCCAAGCCTTTGGACTCCTGGGGTCCGACTCCAGCAACGATCTGCCTTCTAGGGCGACAGTCCTGGGGACAGCTCCTATTTTTCCAACCTGTGGCGCTGGATCGGTGCAACGCCGGCCGGTTCCCAGCCCCTGCCAGTCAGGACTGCAAGTGGCCGGACTTGTAGCACCACCCCTGAGTCCGCGGAGACCGGGGATCTGGAAGGTTTGTGTGAGAAGAAGGCGTGTCTCCCAGTCCTAACGCGGACGTGCGGAGCGCACCTCAGGCTAATCTTGGTGGCGACTCAAAGGCGCTCGGCTTCTGGTTCACTTCTCTTCACTGCAGGGCTCCAAGCCCTAGCAGGCTGCTCATTCTTAGTCCTTTATTTTTCCGTGTTTTCTTTGATTTCTCTTTTTCATAGAGCCCTGGGCACCGGGAGAACTGCTTCCAACGCACTGCATTTCTCTCCTCCGGGGAGATGTCTCATTAACTAGAGAGAAAGCAAGGAACTGCTAGTGGAGAGCAAACAAAGACTTGCGGAAATAAAAGGGCTTAGAAGGAAATCCGTGTTTTAAAAGTTAAAATCTGTTAATATGAATACATTAATCAGTATGCACCGCCCTAATCTTTGCCTCCTAAAGTCATTTCAGAGATAACGTAGGTTAGTAAATAGGTGTCATGTCTATGAGATCAGAAGAAACCGGGAGCACATACATTCACTGAACAAATCTTTATTAAGTACCTACTATGTGGCCGACCCTGTTCTAGACACTTCGGATTCATCTGTCCACAACCAAGATCCTGGCTGGCTCTCTTGAGGTCACATTTCAGACAGACTCTGACATCCCTGATGTACAGACTGATGGTAACAGTAAGAATCCAAGGTTGAAGACATATAATAGCAATTGAGTTTTTCCACTGTGAAGAAAATCAAAGAGTTCCAAATATGTTGCTTGCATTCATGTTGGTAAATGATGAGGTGACTACTAAAATGTTAATTGTTTGACCCAGTTCTGACAAGGTGCCTTAGAGACAATCTGAGAGGCACTGACATCAGCTATGGAACATCTCCTGGAGAAGTGCTGTGGGAGGCATCTGAAAAGAAAGAACCTAAAGCCAAAACCACATGCAAATAAACAAACAATAGCAAAGCAGTGGAGAAGAGGAGTGTTGGAGAAAACATTTGGTTTCACAGGAATCTGTCTATTCTACTAGGGAAATATGGGAGAAGTTCTATTTTCTGTGCCTCAATGGTCTTATCTTGAAAATGGGGATAATAAAATGTCTTTCTTCATAGGGTTATTGTGAGTAAATGAGTTCATATCAGCAAAGCGCATAGAACAGCACCTGGCACAGTAAAGTATATATGTTGGCTCTATTTATTATTTTGGTAGCACTTATCTACTCCATTCCTCCAAAGTAAGGTCCGATTCATAAAAATTATTCTGATCTATTGTGAAAAATTACTGGAGGTTTGGGTTGTAGATTTTCAAAATACATATGCTGGGAATATATATTTATAGTAAATCTATTTTGCACCATCAGCAATATTTTTATTGCTGTGTATATCTATGGGGCCTGAGAGAGATAAAAGAAATACATAAACAACTTTGACTTTATTCCTCTTTTTATAGCACATTAATTTAAAATGATTCTCTGTACATGATATAAAATGGTAATGTGTATTCTTCACCTAGTTTATGTGTTCAGTTACATTAATCCTAATAGATATTATTTCCCATACTCCACAGCTTTTATAATGCCATTGTCCATAGATCATCTCATTTGATTTTCACAATATTGCTTTGAAAGGGGCAAGGCCTCTATTATTTTTTATTGTCCCCATTTTTAAGAATGAAGAAACTGAGGTTGAGGAAGTCCCAGCAATGTGCCGAGAATCACAAAAGTCCATGAATACAGAACTCAGGTCTGCTGATCTGGAAGACAGAGCTCACAGTGGTCAGGACACCGTGCTGCCTCCCTTCTGTTTATGGACAAAGTTCCTGTCGGGAGAAAGTCTAACACATACGTTTATCGTCTGCTCTCTTTGTCACCCTTCCCTTCCCCGGATAAGTAAGTGTGTCAGCTGCCTCGTAAGGTTAACTCTTGCAGGGACAACTCTCCTGGAGTCACCTGCCACAGAAATCCTGTGTTTCTGGTTCCGAGGCTCAGAGGTACTAGTGTTACATTGTGATGTTATTCAGCTGCTGGAGAGGGTGGAACTTTTCCTTCCCTGTGGGCAGAGGGTTCCAAAGATGAGACGGCAGTGGGAGAATATGAGCAGAATGATTCTTGGCCATTTCATGAAGGCCACTTTGACCAGAGATAGAGCAGAATAAAAGACCCTGGAAAACCATGAAAACAAGGTGACAGCATCCTGTGTTGTAATAAAACATAAATGTCTTTCTGCACCTGGAGTTTACATAGCACAAATTTGATAGACGTAATTTCTGTCTATAGTTTTATCACTGAATAAACACAGCACTGAGGTAAATGGATATATAAATGTACATGGGTGACTTCTAGTTAAAAATGGTAAATTGATCACATGTGTTTCATTTTTCCTTCCCCAAACTCCTCTGACACAAGAACAAATACATTTTTATATGTTATGAAACCATAAAGACAAATAAAAGGGAGAAGAGAAATCAAGAGACAAAATAAACTGCATTGGATGATTTGGAAAAACCTAAGTCATACGGAGGCTGGGTAACTGATCTGGAAGAGGATGAGTTGGACACTGCATGCCTGTAGGAGGGCTGATGGATGAGAAGCATTAACTCCCTGTGTAACCTGGGAGGCTCATGCTTAGGAGGCGGAAATACCACCAGAGAAGGAGGCCAGCTGGTGGGGTGAACACAGGGGCTTGGTTAGACGTCTGTATTCAGAATGCTTGGACCCAATGTTCCCTTCCGCACTGTCGTGCAATCAACCAACCATAAGTCCCTCCATCTGCTCACCCCAGCCTCCAGGAGACTGGAGGTTTATTTTCTGGAGAAAGTAAACTAGAGTAAATTGTCGTTTAGCAAGATGAACTGAACACATGCATTTTTACTCTGCTCCTATAGAAAATGAATTAAAAAGAAATGTACCTTCAAGACAGTAAAAAAAAAAAAACCTCTTGAAATTGAAAATACTCAAAATTTTACAAATTTGAAAGATGGGTTATAAGATGAAATGTTCAGGAAAATAAATTTTTTAATTAAGTAATTAAACACAACAAGACATATCATTCTGAAATAACAGAAGCCCAGGAATAAAGAGAAGCGCAAAAAACATCTTCCAGAAACATAAAGCAAATCACATACAAAGGAAAAGAATAAAAATTTCATTGCATATGTATAAAATAGATAACTAATGAGAACCTACTGTATAGCACAGGGAACTCTACTCAATGCTGTGTGGTGACCTAAATGAAAATGAAATCCAAAAAAGAGGGGATACATGTATACGTATAGCTGATTCACTTTGCTGTACAGTATAAACTAACACAATATTGTAAAGCAACTATACTCCAATAATAAAAAAAAAAAAGTAACAGTGGCAAAAATAAATAAAAAAATAAACCAAAAAAAAAGAGCAATAATGCATCCAGAAGATTCTTTAAATGCCTTCACGATTTATAAATGAAATTATTTTGAAATGAGGATCGTGTACCCATACAAAATGTCAGCCAAGTGTGATTAAACATATTTTTAGACATATAAGGATTCAAAAATATATTTCCTTTACTGTTTCTAAGGAAAGGTCCCCCCAACAAGCTTATAAATCAAGAAAGAGGGAGAGATGGAACCCAGGAAATGAAGGTCCAACACAGGAGACAGTGAAGTGAATTCTCCAGAACAACAGCACTAGAGAGAAGCAGAAGTCTGGATCGCAGAGGGAAAGTCTCCAGGAAAAAAAAAAGAAAAAAATTACTTAATGTACATGTACATTTGAAAATTTTTTTTTTTTTTTTGGTACTCGGGCCTCTCACTGTTGTGGCCTCTCCCGTTGCGGGGCTCCGGACGCGCAGGCTCACCGGCCATGGCTCACGGGCCCAGCCGCTCCGCGGCATGTGGGAGCTTCCCGGACCGGGGCACGAACCCATGTCCCCTGCATCGGCAGGCGGACTCTCAACCACTGCGCCACCAGGTAAGCCCTGAAAAGTTTTTGATAACGTCCATGTAGTGGAAACAGGAAGTGCTCATCCGATCCCAGGTTCTCTTTTTCCTGTGCACCCCACTGGATTTCAGTCCTTAGCCCTTTGCCAGTAAGAAGACATGTAACTGAGTTCCAACCAATGGTATGGGCACAGCAGTGACATACACCACTTCCAGGCCATTCCCATAAAATGACCTATGACATCCTCCATGCTTTCCTTCTTTCCTTATTAGTATCCAGACACAAAGACTAACTGAAGAGCTCTGAGGCACTAGAAGACACTAAAGTTCTGAGATGAAAGGTATTTGTGGCTCTGAATGATTGTGTGGCATAGAAACCCTAACTGTCACACATTGGGCTGTGACACGAGCAAGAAATAAACTTACACTGAGATAAGCCACTGAGATTTTTAGGAGTTGTTTGTTAACGCAGTCAGGCTATTCTTTTTTTTCTTTTTGGCTGTGCTGCGCGGCATGTGGGATCTTAGTTCCCAGACCATGGATGAAACCATGCCCCCTGCAGTGGAAGCATGGAGTCTTAACCACTGGACAACCAGAGAAGTCCCGCAGTTAGACCATTCTGATTGTTTCAGTTTGAAAGATCATTTGGGAGCATTTATGAATAATTTACAGTAGGTACAAAGTATACTAAGCAAATTGAAAAAATGATATTAATAACTCCAGGAAAAACAAAAGGTTATGAGAAAAGAAACAATAATAATATAGCACTCCATTCAAATGTGAATATAATCAGAATAATGGTAACACTGACAAGAGAGTAACCATAAACTACAATATAGCTGCATATGGAGGGTGGGCAATAGGGAAAGACGGTGCATGTATGTGCAAAACAACTAAATTCTCAACTATTATAACATAGTTAATAAACAATGTATGAAATTACTAAATAAAGAAATAGTAGGATAAGCAAACCATTTAGAAAAACACATGTAAGTATTACAATAAAAATCCACTGAAAGAGTCAAGTGTTTTCCTGTGGGGATTGAAACTGGGACTTAAGAGGAAATCTGTGCTAGTTTTTAAGAATTTGAACACCCTTTTTTTGAACACTATGAGATGTTTTTTACCTTAATAAAAATAAAAATAATATTAGTTTTAAAATATACATAGGAAAACAAAAGATATGTGTTCAATAGAGAAAACATTACAATTTATTATTAAAGTATTTGCATATTTTTTGCATAATAACCTATGAGCAATGGAGAAAGTGAATTTAGGGTGCAGACTGAAGATAGATTTGAGAGGTCTGCACAGTCATTTATTCACTCAACAAACAGTTATTAAGTAACATGTGCCTGATACTTGGGGATATCAGGCACGGGGGGGATAAAGTGGAGAACATGAAGGAAAAACATAAGGTACTCTGAGAAAATGAGCATGTTAAAGCTTTAAAGAACAAATATATTTGGTTTCTTCTCTCTTGTCCTAGGTGACATGAACCACTGACTTAACTTTTAGGGTAAGAGATTGCCTTTCATCCTTCAAAATACTCTTAAAAATTTCCATCTTGTCTTTTGAGTTGAACCCCATGCTGATGAGATCAGAGGTTTCCTAACTCACCCCATTCTTGGGATTGCAGTGAAAGCTTTGCCAGGTAGTCACACACGGGTTTGCCTCCACCCTCTGCTCATTTGCAGTTCATATGATGTCGTCTAATCACAAATAAAAATCAACCCCTCCCCAGTTTGAGGAAACCCCACAGCATGGCTCAAAATCACAAGCCTGGACTCCCGGGTCATGCTAGTTTTCCTAACTACTTTTAAAGATATAACGTCAAGGAATATATATGCTTAAGTGAAGTTTTACTGGCAAATTACTTTAAATGTGTAGCACATCAAGGCCTATTTTAGGCATCAAAGTGGACCTGTTCACATAATTATATGTACAGCATCTATTCTATGGTGAGGTCTTAACTTCCCCACTTCTAATTTCATTTTGACTCAGTTTCTTAAAACGTGAAAGGGACATACGCTGGAACCTTATATGGAAATCATGTAACTTAATCTAATTCTCTCTTTTTATGTTAAAGGAACATTCTGTGGGAAAGGAACAAATGGTTTCATGAGTAATGCTTGCATATAGACAAAAAACAAAAAATGCCATAATTATGGACAAAATTACAATTATAAACTTAAATCAATTTATCAAATTAAGGAGAAATAAATTCATATTAATAAAATTAATAATTGTATTAATTATAAATAATGATTAATTCATATTAATAAATTCATATTCATAAAAACTAAGCATTCTTTTCTATATATGTAGAAAAGAATGTAATGACAATATATATACATACACATAGTCATATATCTACATATATAATTGCATGTGTGAACATAAGTATAGTCCTTTACAAGCACATGTAAAGTATATACGTATATATGCTTAATGCTAGCTTTATAGTGAACTACAAAATAAAATGTCATATGAGCCTACCATATAAGTGTAAACAACTGTATGGTGATTCCTTCATTTTCCCAAAATATGTTATCAAAAGAAAGTGTTCTTCTTCACAACTTTTGCTACTTTTTAACTGCAAACACTTCAGATTGTAATGCCACACACTTAGGAATAATTAAATCTGTCTTAAATTCTTTTGCCTGCCTTTTAACAAATTATCAGGTAATTTGTCCACACATCCAAACTAACATTGATTGATGTAATTTCAGGCAAATATGTCTTTTTCCCAAAATACTTTTTTGATCAAATTAAAGTTTTTTCATGAATGTTCCATTATAAGAGATCTATAATGATATCAATATAAGATAAACATCTCTTTTTTAAGGTATAATTTGGGAAATGATGTTCCTTATGTTTGATCATATATGATATTAAAAGATAATTTGCGAAAATAACAATTAGCAAATGAAGATTTGGTGATAGCCAAGAATCCCATGCTAACTGATTACTTTTTTTTTTTTTTTTTGCGGTACTCGGGCCTCTCACTGTTGTGGCCTCTCCCATTGCGGAGCACAGGCTCCGGACGCGCAGGCCCAGCAGCCATGGCTCACGGGCCCAGCCGCTCCGCGGCATGTGGGATATTCCCAGACCGGGGCACGAACCCCTGTTCCCTGCAACGGCAGGCGGACTCTCAACCACTGCGCCACCAGGGAAGCCCTAACTGATTACTTTTTAAAACTGTATTTTTAAGAAATAGTAAGACTGTCTTATTAAACAATGTTACATTATAATTACATGAAATATCATCTAATTTATTTTTGTAATCAGTATGGTAAAAGTTTATATATCCATAATAATTTTATTATATTTCTAAGATATATTTAAATGTCCTATCTCCAAAATAACATGAAAATTTTAAGTACCGTAGCCATATATTACTTCCTGAAAATGCATCGCTGCCATAACCACTAAGTAGGTTCCCACGCTGTGGAATTTTTAGCTACACATTTTATTAACTACTGTAGATTGAAGGAATGGAAGAAAACCTCTGTGTACTTCATATAAAATATAAATTTCATTAGAACTATTCAACTTATTTTAAATAAATTATAAATTATTTTTATAGTCATATATTTAGTGTGAGTCTCGGGAGAGAAGATGTTTTAAAAGAACTGGTAAAAGAACACATGATCAGAATGAAGATACAACAGCTAGTAAGAACTTCTCACTTTCTTGCACTTCTCCACCTGTAAAATGTGGTAAATATTAGTCACCTTCTTGGTATATGGCATTCAAACCCCTTTTTTGTTTGTGAGGTCTTCTCCAAGTCATGTCTTGGTGAGAGTCCCCTATAAAAGCCAAAGGGGTCGGATACTCATGACAGGGGTGGCAGTATGCAGGGTCTGGATGCAATAGCATTGAGTGGTTCCCATGGTGGTGTTCTAATTACATGATTGAATGCTTTTAGACTTATAACTCTAGTTCTATGCCAGCATGCCCTGGAGCGGGGACAATAAAATATCAAACCTGGGAAAAGTAATCTTACTTTTAGAACAAGAATTCTAAATCAAAAAGCTTGACATTCACTCCATAGTTAGCCAAAAGACATTTGTGATGATTCTTCTTTGATCTTACATGTTAGAAACAAGGATTTAAAATAATTTGTTCTGTTCATAAAAATTTCATGTCTGACACCAGTATAGGTGTCCAAAGAATGAATGTTTGTTGAATGAGTCAATAAATAAATGAATCTGTTCACTACCTTGACATCCTTAGCTAGGAAGTTTTAAAAAAAAAAAAAAAAAAGCCGGTGGAGGGGAGTGGGGCAGAGAAGAGTCTCTTGTCCATTCTGTCCTTTATATTTCATCAAATCTTACTTTTCATAACTGAAATATTAAGAGTTGGAAAAACAGATTTGTGAAAATGATTCAAGGAACTGTATATCGGTCTCTCAAAGTAAACGTGATTTGAAATAAAAGGGTTCATGGCAAATTAAGGAAACTCCTTGAGGCATCACGATACAAATGTGCATGTTATTTTTCAATGAAAATTAGATAGAGAGACTTTGACTCTCTCATTTCAGTCATTATGACCTTATGTCACAACTAAAGGTAAACATACTGGCAACCCCCTCTCCTACTATTTAACGTAAGATAAATAAATCACAGAAATGCCTTGGCTACGGCTGGGCACCCTCAGCCTTGACTCATCCCATCAGTGACAAAACTGGATCTGTAACAATCAGAAATGCACGGCCCAACTTGCATTTAATGATCTAAGATCTTTTAACATTGGTCATCACAATTTGGAATCTGCTTTCTCCAACTAATGGCAAGTGATAGCAAGTTTTCTAATCCCTTCTTCCTCCTTGAGACTCTCACTGTAAAGACAAAAATATTATCCTTCAAGCTTCTCTGTTTTAAAGTTAGGAATTAAATTAAAATGAAATGTTTGCTTAAATAATTCATTCAATTATTAATAACCACCCAATAAGTTAGAGAAAAAATGTAGTATATAGCTCCACACATGGCCATTCCTCAGTTGTTTTGGGATAACTATATTTACAGATTGAAAAATAGCACAAATAAAGCCTTTTGATAACACTGGAAATTTGTAAAGTATCTCAAAGTTGAATACAGTTCCTGACCCCATAACTCCATGACCCCATGATTCACGTAGTTGCAACTATTATTGTATGTAAGTTATTTTTGATTTGACACTGGCTTTTTGCTGTCAATTTGGTCCTGGGGGACCATAAAGCATCTGTAGTCCCTTAACACCCTCTTAGGACTCTTGCTGGCACAAATGACGACTTTTAGCTAAGACCTGTAACTACCAAATCTGTTTCTCCACAGTAACTCTAAAAGGGCTTGCTACTTACACCTCTGCATGTTATAATAGTGCTTTACACCATTAATAGAAACCATAAATAGTTTCATTTACACTGCTGAATTGGTGTTTTCACAAAAACAATTAAATTATAGTCAATAAACCAGTTGAAGAAAGCAAAGGATTATATACTCAAATTTAATAAATACAAACGCTGAGACAAAAATTTGTTTATATTTAAAAAGACAAGATTTACTTAGCTGATAAATTAAAAATACTAAGTAGAATATCAAATTCCCTGATGATGTCCCGGAAGTCAAACATTTATGTGCTTTAACCTTGAAAATTGAAATTCATAATTTTGGATTCCATTGGCTAGAATAATTATCTCATCTATTTATTTACTGATCCTCAAAATAAAACCCTTTAGTCTTCATTTTGTCTTTTTAGGGGTCCCTGTTTAATGCATGTTTCTTCATTCAATTAATATCTACCTATAATTTTAAAATTACATTGTTTGACTGAATAGCTCTCATGATTATTATGCTACTGGTAAGGGGGAAAGGTCTGGGTTGTAACAAATACTTTTGTTCAACAGTTCTTATTAAATTTCTTTCTTTGAAATGTTGTAACTTTTTAACAATTTGGTAGGTGGTATTAAATTAAGTATAATATGGTTTGTTCTAGGACCCATGTAATAATCATGACTATTTTCTTGAGTCCTCAGTGTTGTTTTTGACCATTAAAAAATGTTTTCATATTTCCTGAAAATATGAAGCATTCTATTGTATACCTTACCTTAACTGATTTATCCATTAAATTAAAACTATAATGTCCTTTTATAACTAAAGAGTTCCTAGTTCTAGGTTGCTTAATTTTCCTAAAGCCATAGCTTAGCACAGATTTTATACATTGTGACTAATCTATAGTCGAAAATTTAGACTATATTTTTTAAAGTTATCATTTTAACCCCAAAAAGGTAACTGCTGCTGATTTATCCTTTAGCACATAAATATTTTTAAATGAATAGTAATTTACACAATGCAATTCTACAGTATACTGGGCATAAGAATGCTGTTACTAACTGTACCTCTCATATGTGAGTCACCTCTCATATGTGACTGCCCAATTCCAATGGTTCTTAACTTATTCAGAATAAGTGTCATGAAGTTCTTCAGTGACTAAACCTTGATCAGCACAAAGGATCACTGAGGACTGACAATAACATCAGACTTAGGATGGATATTCTATATCCTTTCTGCATAAAAGTGGTGCTATTAACCCTTCAAGCCTCCTCTACAGTTTACTAGAACTAAACTGTCAAGTCCTATGCCCCAAATGCTTTGCTTATTGTTAGTTTGGATTTGACAGCTACTTTATTTTTTTCACTTATTTTTGTGTGTTTATACCCAAATTCGTTTTAGAAAGATGATAGTTTTTTGTAACTGCATTGAATCCAGTACGAAAAATAAAATTGAAATCAATAACCTAATAGAAAAATGGGCAATAAAGTTGAATAGGCACTTTACAAAAAGAGAAAATCCAAATATCCAGTAAGCATGAAAAGTTGCTCACCCTCATTAGTCATCAGAGAAATGCAAATTAAACCATAATGAGATAGAACTATGCATCTACCAGGATGAATAAAACAAAATACCAGGTGTTGGTGAGGGGGTGAAGTAAATGAAATGTTTATTTACTGCTAGTGGGAGTGTAAATCGGTTTGACTATTTTGGAAAACTGAACTTGGGCAGAGATATGGCCCATTTAAAATATATGATTTGTAGCACTTTGTAGTATGTTCACCAGAAGTCTTTCACAAGAGCTACTTGTAGTAGCTGCACACTGAAAACAACCTAAATGTCCATTAATAATAAGATAAAAATTAAACTTAGGTGTATTCATAAAATGGAATATTACACATCAATGGGGATAAAGTATTTCTACCTGTGACATTAGCGAATTGCACAGGCATAATACTGAATGAGAAAATCCAGACACTAAACCATATGCTCTATAGGATTTCATATATATAAGCTTCAAAGTCAGGCAAAATTAATCAGTAGTGTTAGCAGTCAAGACAGTGATTATCTTGTCGGGTTTGGGGGCACTGACTGAGAAGAGACAGGAGAGGGATTCTGGTGATGTTCTATTTCTTCATTTGTGTGCTGGTTACATAGACGCATTTGTTCTGTGAAGTTTACTCAGGCTTATATGTACAATTTGTACACATTTCTGCATGCATTTTGTTCAGCCATAAAATTATCTTAAAATACAAATTAACAACAAATGAAAATTGAAATCAGATTAAGGTGAAAAAGAGAATATGGACAGATGAAGTCGGAAGTTAGACTAGGATGGAAAAATACCTTCTCTAACATTTGTTCTATTTGTTAGAGACCATGAAGTTAATATCATTCATTATGCCCATAAAAAAACAAATGCTCAAGAGACACCCGTCCATTCATAGAATGAAGATCTCTGCTCCCATGTTTGTAAAGAGGAGTCATCCTATGTAATGAGCTACGACTTCTGGAACTTTCTGACAGTAAAATACCATTATGAATTGTGTGGGATGGTTTCTTAAAATGGCCATTAGTGTAGAAGCATGGTATTAATAGTAGATTTTAATTCAGTAAAAGTAAGTAAGTAGTTCTTTGGGCAAATTAGGGGCTCACAAAATGGCATTCTTTACAGGTTTAATCTAATTGAGGAATTGATTTTGAGAGTACAGAATTGATAGACTGTATCCTCAGTACATAGATTTTGATAAGTCCTGAGGCAAGTGGATTTCAGACTATATCTCCTCAGGAGTACATAGACAGCGACCATTATATTGCTGGTTAAATGAGAATCCATGGGCTTTAGCCAATGAGGGAAAGAGTGACATCTTGTTATGAAAGCTGAGAAGCTTAGCATGGGCGTGTGTATGACAGAAGAGTTCCCAATTTCTGCTCAAGGATAAGCCAAAGGAGGCTCCTCAGAAGCAGTTTGGGGTCTTCGCTACTAAACAGTCATCACATCCCTGAAGTTCTACTTCATGGAGCATCAGTCCAATTCTTGGAAAAGAATTGAAGTAGGTTCAATCCATGCATTTTCAAAGGGAACAATATTACCCGTAAGTGGATGAAATTCATTCTTGGAGAGTGAAATGGTTTTACTCTTTTTATGTATAAAATATAGATATACATGCAGCACATAAACAGATATACAGTATAACAGTGGCATTAATATTTCATGGTGGGGGGGCAATTAGGGGAAAAAATAACTGAAAATGCTCCCTGGGTGGGGGGATGTATGTGAAATAAAGGTTAATAAAAACTGATGAAATCAAATGTAAACACAAAATAATAACAGCTACATTTCTCCAGCCCCAACTCACAGACATTTAAACATTTAAACTGGATCACCATAACCTCATTCAGTATCCTTCAATATAAATAATTTGATTGTATATCCTCAAGTAAAGGAATAAGTTAACTCAGTTAAATGTTGGAATATGTCTAGTAAAAAGATGAATTTGGTTTCAGAATATTACTATTTTGGCTTGGTTGTTATTCTATTAATGTCAATCCTATGTTGGGAAAATAAAAAATTGCATTATATTGCTTAACAATCCCTGTCTTTTTATGGTATGCACTAGGAGGGAGTAGATGTAGCTCACCCAAGAAGTGTATCTTGTGATTGTTAAAAATAAAAAGTAGCCAGAGGGTAATATGCTCTGGATCACTGAAGTGGAATCACTGTTTGAAATTTAATTTTTTTAAAAATGGAATTTCCTCATTGTAACTGGTGAAACAATGTAAAAACACATAAAGAAAAGCCATAAATTCCCTTATTCCATTTAGTCCTACGCCCTGGAGTTAACCAAAGGTACTTCCATGAGCTTCTTTTCTTCTAGCTTTATTGAGATGTAATTGACATATAACGTTGTATAAGTTTAAGGTTACGATGTAATGATTTTATACATGCATATGTTACAAACTGATTACAACAATAAGGTTAGTTAATACAGCAATTACTTCACATAGTTACAATTTTGTGTGTGTTTGTGAGGAGAGAACTTTTAAAATCTCTCTTAGACAACTTTCAAATATGCAATACAGTATGGTTAACTATATTCACATAAGTACATCACCTTACATTACATCCCCAGAAACTGATTCATCTTATAACTGGAAATTTGTACCCTTTGGCTACCTTTACCATTTTCTCCCCCTCCACCTCCTGTCCCTGAAAATCTGCTCTCTGTTTCTATGAGTTCGGCTTTTATAGGTTCCACATTTAAGTGGGATCATAAGTGTCTTTCTCTGTCTGACTTATTTCACTAAGCATAATGCCCTCAAGTTTCATCCATGTTGTTGCAAATGGGAATTTCCTTCTTTTATGGCTGAATGACATTCCACTGTGTGCGTGTGTGTATCACATTTTCTTTATCCATGATGGATAGACACTTGGATAGTTTCCATGTCTTGGCTACTGTAAATGGTGCTGCGATGAACACGGAGGTGCAGATACCTCTTCACGATAGTGATTTCATTTCCTTTGGTTATATACCCAGAAGTGGAATTGCTGGATCATATGGTAGTTCTATTTTTAATTTATTGAGGAACTCTCTGTTTTCCATAGTGACTGCACCAGTTTGCATTCTCACCAACAGAGCACAAGGCTTCCCTTTTCTCCACATTCTCACCAACTCCTGCTATCTCTTGACTTTTTGATAATAGCCATTCTAATGGGTGTAAGATGGTATCTCATGGTTTTGATTTGCATTTCCCTGAGGATTAGTGATACTGAGCACTTTTTCATGTACTTGTTGGCCATTTGAATATCTTCTTCGGAAAAATGTCTATTCAGGTCCTTTGCCCATTTATACATTGAATTATTTGGTTTTCGTGCTCTTGAGTTGTATAAGTTCTTTATATATTTTGGATATTAATCCCTTATCAGATATGTGGTTTGCAATATCTTCTCCCATTCTGTAGTTGCCTTTTCATTTTATTGATCACTTTCCTTTTAGTTTGATGTAGTCCTACCTGTTTATTTTGCTTTGGAGGCTTGTGCTTCGGATGTCATATCCATAAAATCATTGCCAAGACCAATGTCAAAGAGCTTTTTCCCTGTTTTCTTCTAGGAGTTTTACGGTTTCAGGTCTTACATTTAAGTCTTTAATCCATTTTGAGTAAATTTTTGTGAGTGGAGAAAGGTAGGAGTCCAGTTTCATTCTTTTGCATGTGAATATCCAGTTTTCCCAACACCATTTATTGAAAAGACTGTCTTTTCTCTATTGAGTGTTCTTGACTTTCTTTTCAAATATTAATTGACCACTATATGTATGCACAAGCTTCTTAATGTTCCTATACAGGATTTTTTCAAGAAGAGTACTTATAGTAAATAAATCTGGATCATAAATCTGGGTTTATAACTGCTTTCCCGTTACAATGTCAAAGTTGATTAGTTGCTGTGACAAAGTAGTTGCCAAGTAACCCATGAGCCTAAAACACTTAACATCTGACCCTTTACAAAGGAAGTCTGCTGTCCCCAACGGTAGACCATAATAAATTATTGTTTATCCATTTGATGAAAGACTGAATCCATTAAAATGTTACTGTAAAAGAATGTGCAATTAGATGAAAATAGATTCACAATGCATATGAATCAAGCAATTGAAAACAATATACACGGTAGAGGTCAATTTTTGTTAAAATCATGGGTGCACTATGTGGGGTGCTTAGAATTGAAGGAGCCCAACTGTCAGAGTCTGACAGGCCCAAATTCCATTTCTGACCCAACCAATCACCAACTGTGTTGAAACAGATGAGTTACCTTACCTTATTGTTCCATTTCTTTTTTTATACACTGGAGATGTTCAAATATAGGTATTTCTCCCCCCTTCCAAAAATTGATTTGAGGTGAATTAACATAACAATATCTACCCTTTATGGTGATTTTAATTAAGAAATAAAATGTATAAAAGTTTTAATGTGATGTCCAGCACATAGCAAGGCATACTACATTTAAAAATTTTCCTCTTACCTCTGCTTCTAATAGACAGGAGAAGAGACAAGAAACTCCTATCTTATTATTTCTTTTTCAATAAGCAGATGGAATAGAGAAAGGAGTAAAGAAAACCCTTTCAAGGGCTGGGGCATTCCTCACCACAGTGATGGACAAGGACCACAGAGCCCCAGAGAAAAAAGCCACCACTGACAGCAACATGAGAAAAGGGTAATAATATATTTCTATGCCATCCATGACATCCGGTTTCTTCTCTGAATTATGTCAACTAAGGCCATAATTGCAGAGGATGACAAAGGAACTATGCTTCTTTATTCATTCTATTCCCCATGCTGAGGCTTAGAATTATCATTTGCATCAAGAAGTGGTTAAAAAAAAGTCTTAAGTTATTAGTTTTATTTGCCATTATTTTGTATATTTATATATGTATGTATACATATACATATGTATATATGCGTGTCTACTTGTGTATATATACACACATATTTGTATGTATTTTTTCCTTACACAAAATCCTTCTTCATTTTATCTTTAAATCATTAGAAATAAGAAAGTTATTAACAAATGTAATTCCTAAAATGTTCTTGTTACTTAATTTGGAGTCACAGAAACTCAAAATTTGGAAGCAATCATCTAGGTCAGAATTTTCTAAACTCTCTTCCAAGGAACGCTATATAGGAGAGGTATTAATTGTGTGCATGTGTAAGAAGCGTTCCTTAGTCAGACTACTTTGGGAAACACTGCTTCTGCTACTGCCTCTTTAAATCCACGAGTGCAAACACATTGAAGTGTCTGCAGCAAAAAATTCTTCAATCTTATTAAGCCTGTCTTATCCTAAGTAATTTGGCAATAAACTTTCTTTACTCATAAACTCCTATTTCACATCTCCTGGAAGTATTCTTCCCAGAACATCTGTAAGTCTTCATCTAGTTTAATTCACTCATTCTATAGATAATGAAATATCATCATGTATAGCAAAAAAGTGAACACTGCAACTCATGTCTTCAGTTCATTTATGTCTGCCAACCATTAATCTAAATGTTTTCTAGATCCCGAAGTCCTGTTGAATACATGTTTATCTTCTCTCCATCCCAAAACTCCAAAAAATGGCAATGAAGGAATTAGAAAGGTATTAATGCATAAGGACAAGAACAAGAGAAAGGGGCAACAGATATTTTGACGTCAGCAAGCAGATGGAAGTGTGCTAACTGCCTTAGCAGAGTGGCGGAACACTCTAAGTCCCTGCATGGGGGACACAGGGGAGGGTGAAGGATTCATTGGAGACACGTGGTATGAAGCTGATCTATAAGGATTGAATGAACATCACTATACAGAGAATCTCCTCTCCCACCCAAAGTTTAGGAAACAGCTATTTCTGAGTGATTCAGGTGGGTGATGAAACACAGAAGGCTAACTGAAAAGTAATAAATCAATCTATGTCCTTATATGAATACCGAATAATTATATGAATTATTCTTATATGAATAATTATTCATTGTTTCATAGGAAATGCATTAGTTGCAGGTCACCATCGTTGAGCACTGACTATATAAAAACAATGGACTAGACGCTGGGGATACAAAGATTCCTTAACAGTAAAATTTATATGACAGGGCTTCCCTGGTGGCGCAGTGGTTGAGAGTCCGCCTGCTGATGCAGGGGACACGGGTTCGTGCCCCGGTCCGGGAAGATCCCACATGCCGCGGAGCAGCTGGGCCCGGGAGCCATGGCTGCTGAGCCCGCGCGTCCAGAGCCTGTGCTCCGCAACGGGAGAGGCCGCAACAGTGAGAGGCCCGTGTACAGAAAAAAAAAAAAAAAAAATTATATGACAGCTATATTCCTGGTCTTAAGAAATTTACAACTGCAGGGGTTCAGGGGGCTCACAAAGTTTTGTAGACTTTTAAAGATATTTATTCAACAGGTGTTTAGTGAGCATCTACAAATTTTGTGAGGTTCTGAGTCTGAATTTCAAAACTACATTAGTTCAAATAAGTTGCATAACTTCTCTAATCCTTTGTTTCCCCTTTTATATAAAGGAATAAGAATAATAACAATAACTATTTCATAGAGTTGCATGCCTGAAAATACTTTGATAGATATTTCTGATAATAAAAATGAGAAAGCACAGTATTTCCTAGAATAAAGTTTTGTTCAACCAAATTTATTGGGAGCCTACTAAGTAAGAGGCCTTGTAATGGAACCCCAAAGTTTAACCTTACCGAAAGTGAGTGGGGAATGAGGAAGGGATTACAGATGGGCAGGAGGACACATTAAACTGTTGGATCTATTCAGTGTCCTGACTGTGGTGATGGTTCATTAGTACATATACTCGTGTGTCAAATGATCAACTTGTATACTTTAATTATGTACAGGTTATTTTATGTCAGTGAAACATTTAGCTGTCTAAAAAAAGGAACATAAACATAAAACTAGGCTTAAATAGGAACCCCTTAAAAGAGACACCATCATCTTTTTATTTAACTCCTCTCCTCTTACTCTGACTCCCTCAGTGTGGGGTGCCTTATAAGCACTGGTTCTTCTATTTTATATTTTGAAGATGTTTATTTGTTCTCACATGGTATATTTTCAATAATACTTTCAGATCAATATTCTTAAAACTTCAACTTACACAAATGTTGAAAATCTGGACACTGAGAAAAATAAAATTATGATTATTTAGATTCTTAATGAATAGGAAAACCTAACTTTTTAAGCTTTTTCAAAATCAGTGTCATCCAAAGTAGGATTATCTGTACATAAATGGGCATGAGTGTACTCTATAAAGCAATTAAAGAAAGCCCAATTTTCCAAAAAAATTAATCTTAATGTGGGATCTATTTAATAATATTTATACTTAATTTTTAGTAGTGTCTTATGTGGCATGTAGGTAGATGCTCAATGTGGTGTTGTACTGAAGTGAATAATTATTTTATATAATCAACTGCTGTCTATTTAACGAAAGTGTTTCTAAGCATGTTTGACTCCAAACACTTGGTTTTGACTTTCGTACTGGTTAAGCTTTTACTGCAATAATGCAATATAATAAATCACTCAAAACAGCAGTGCCTTAAACCAATGTTTATTGTCTAATTGGGAAAATTTCATTCAGAAGACTTGATCATGTATTAATTGCTCTAATAACTATCTTTCCTTAGGAAAAGTTTTTTCTGTGGACCCTGGGTCACATCTTTTCACAGTGGCCTCCTTTTGGCATCATGGCCTTTCTTTTGATTTCTCTTAGCACTTTGTTATAGTTCCTGGTCTAGTAAATGCTCATTTCGTTTTTGAGCACAGCTAGATATTAAGTGATTACTTTTCATATTTTTTCTGTTATTTTAATTAATATTTCATATTAATTGTGTTACTTCAGTGAAGTGGGAGTATTTAACTGGGTATTCTAATTGAAAGTTGGAAGCTTTTTAAGTTATGTACATGTGTTTATGTACACATGATAATCATTTACATTTTTGACCACAGATTGGAAAAAATAAATTGGTTTGGTTTATTCAGTAAAGAACTGCATGATCAATCATAAATTAATACATTTTTAAAACACATTCCCTAGTATACTGGCTTTGTTTGAATAGGTTGATTTCTGGCATCTTTACTTGTTGATGACTGGTAGAAATTTCTGATGTTTCCCACTAGCTAGTTCTTCTCTACTTCAGTGTTGGTGAAGAGTTGCACTTTCTTGCCCTTTGAGGTCTGCTTTGGCTATGTGATTAGTTTTGGTCAGGGAAATATGGACAGAGGTGATGTGATGTGTGCCACTTCCAGGAGGAAACATTTCTGAGCTGGTGCCCACTCTTCCTCAGGGACCACAGAAGCATGGGTTGAGTTGGAGATGCCATGAGACCACAGCAGCCTGGGATGCTGGAAAAACACACAGAGGACAGCTGCCCAGAAGGGTCGCCGAGACCATATGTGAATAAGGAATAAACTGCTCAGAGATGGGGACTTGTTTGTTACCACAGCATTACTGAACTTATCCAGATGAGTACAAGGAATGTATAGTACCTTAAGTAGTAAACAATAAACAAATTTTAAATATTCATAATGGCATGATAGGTAACCAATTTTGTTTATTCTTACAGGATACCTTACTTTCATTATAATGGAAGCTCCTCTGGCTTTTTACTAGTTTTATCAATGTTTAACATGTAGATAGTGCCAAATTAACTCCTATTTTTAAAGATACAAACAGACTGGGGACAAGAAAAAGATCTAAAAGACCAAGGCTTAGTACCATGTATGTCTATATTCAGAGAGAGATGATATCCCATGAGGTGATGAAATAATGAGACGAATTTTAAGTTCTCATTTATTTTCTGAACTCTTTTTTTCCCTTAGTTCAGACATGGGTGGTTTTCACAGTGTGTACCCTGCAGTGCAGCATGGAGTTATCCCATTTTCAGAACTCATCTGGGAATGCAAGTGTAGATGAAGGGCTTGGGAAACTTGGTCTGTTCCCCACTGAGTGTTCAAGAACAAAACCAGTACATCACTAACAAGACATTGCAGGTGGTACTTAAATCCCACAAAGGTATCATTACTGACACACATTCACCAGGAATAAGATGAGCTTGTTTCCATAGCTGGCTGTCAAACGGTATGAATATTGACAGAGTCAAGAAATTAGCTGGTTTTGTCAAAGGCTGGGGGTTAGTGGTATGAGTCAAGTTATTGTGGTCACCCCTGTAAAGCCACAAATTTCTGGGGAGGTTATGTTCTTAGGGCAAAAAGCTGAGGGCTTATACAAAGCCTGCCCAACTCTTCTGTTGCCCACTCCTACATGGTAAGTTTAACCCTCACACAAGAAGATTATCCTCAACGTCAGTGCCCATCAATGTTTGGAAACTTTTTTTTTTTCCTGAATACTGACACTGCACATGATGGACTATATCTCAAAGCAGGACAAGTGCAGTTAATTGAAAACTAAATTCCAGTTAATTTAACTAAACCTCAGAAAGTGGTTCAGCATTTCAGAATTAACCATCTTCTAGTCAATTCAAATTTGCTCAGACCTACTCTTGTTTGCTTATAAGAGACCTAGAATGCTTATTTCTGATATTGAGCAGGTCAGTATTGATGTGATCCTTTAATTTTTTGAATGTTATTTTTTTCTAGTCCGTAACAGATTAAACATGGTGTTAGAGACTCATGTTTCCTATTCACTTAACCATCCCAGCTTGAAAGCAACTAACAAAACATCCTGAAAGCTAATCTAACTATGTCATTATACATCTGAAAGGTTTTATAAAATTACATGTATATAGTCCTCAGACATGTATTTATATTCCACATATGTTATCTTCTTGCATAGGTTTGAAAATTTCAAAGTTTTTGATTAATATATTGTCATTAATTTTAACAATTCTTTCTTCTATTTGCTCCTGTCAACATTCATTATCATTTTCAACCCATATTTGTCCTTAAATTGTCCTTAAATAAGGACAACTATATTTGTCCTATATTTTAAGAGTATAATATAGAGACAGTAAGATTCACCATTTTGGGTGTGTAATTCTGCAAGCTTTGTTAAATGTATTTGGTAAACGTCATTTAGTCACCACCACTGTCAGACAGAACAGTACCATCTTTTCAAAAAAACCCTCCACATTACCTGACCTCAACATCAGAGCAATTACTGATTTGGCTTTTGTCCCTATAGTTCTGCCTTTTCAAGAATGTCAAATAAATGGAATCATACAGTATATAACCTTTTTAGTATGGTTTCTTTCAGTTAGCTTAATGTGTAAGTGTGGGTTTTTTAATCATGTCCTGCCATTTCTCAAAATTTGGTTTGTTAATTCTTACAGCATTAAACATACATTTCTGCCTCACTTTCATAATCTGATATTTCTTATCTAGTAATTTCTCATGTAAATTCTTCACATAAATGGGATAAATTTCCTCAGTTTGTTAGAGCAAATTCCTTTCCACTTCAATATCTTTGTTTAGGTCTCCTTCCCCTCATGGATACCAAACCCATCACCTTGACTAGTTCAAATCCTTCATGTATTATTCCTACAGCATCAGATCAGGTCCCACCTTCTCAAATAGTTTTCTCTGAAAAATACAGCTGATAACAAAACCTATGTTGAATTGATTGATCATGTAACACCCGAATTGTTTCATATTTATTTGTGTATTCTCCCCTACCAGATTGTAAGGTCCCTGAAAGCAAGATAAGCTCCTAGCATGAGAAGGATTACATGTCACATATTAAGACCTATTATAAAGACACTCAAGAGAATTTCCTGGCAGTCCAGTGGTTAGGACTCTGCACTTTCACTGCCGAGGGCCGAGGTTCAATCCCTAGTCGGGGGAACTAAGATCCCACAGACTGCATGGTGCAGCCAAAAAAAAGAAAAAAGGACACTCAGAAGGGGAACTTGAGAATTCCTACAAAGAGGTGTTGAGGGAGAGTAGGGGACTAGTATGCCTTCATAAACTTGATCCATTTGTGTTCAGGGAGAGTGAGATATTATACAAATTCCCCAATGAGTGTGCAAAATGAGAAGGCTAGGTTTTTTTTGTTAGATGATAGGTTTAATTGGTATGGCTTTGAGGAACTGATGAAGATTGGATTTACCACCGCTCATTGATTCACTGATTGCAGAAACAATCCTGGCGACTTCTCGTTTTCCCTAGATTTAACAACTAGAAGGAGAATGGCAAGCTCCTAACAGGAGCAGATGACTGCAGAAAAGTTGTTAAATGAACACTATTTCTTGATGTAAGGGTTGCAAAATGGAACTTGAAATTTTCTATGAGATCCATGAGAGGCAATAACTTCAACTCATCAACCCAAAGAGAAGTCACAGGTCAGTTTTAGCTGTCAATTGTTCCCTCAGATTCCAGGGAAATTCATATTTGCTTCATAGCACCTAACATCAAAGGGTATCCAAAATGAAGTACGCAGATATGGCTATATGAAAGTCACATGCCTTTTATTGTAAGAATTTACAATCTGCAGATACTTTGTGTTGGTATTAGCAGTCATACGTCTAATGCCTTTATTACAGAAGAAAATGTATTTCCTACAAGTAGAGACAACCAGCAGCTCTTTACACTATTTTACGAAGCAAGCAACTTTAGAAACATTTAGGTCAACAAACTTTAACTATTTTTGAAAATACATAGACTAACCAGAGACTGCCTGGTAGTGATAAAAGCATGCCCCATCTGCCACTGCTTCAGTCCCTGGTAACTTCTCCCCTCTTTGATAGCAGTCTTAGAAATGTGTTTATTTTTCTGCAGATCCATGCAGGTAAATCCTAACACATTCTCCATGTGTAGGTCACCTTGGAAGTGAGAAACATTTCAAGCGACTGATGAGAAGAAAACATGCTTTTTTAACACCTAACAGACCTAACAGAAAAGAAACAGCCTGAACTAGAGAATCATTATTATGATAATTTTCATTGTGATAATTCCTGTAATAATAACTTCTGAATTAGGCATACATTTAAGCACTTAAAATATGAATGAGAAAGAAATAACAGTGCCCAAGAGTGTTAGGTAGGCTGTATTTTTTCATTTGTTATTTGGATCCTCAATGCTTGTATACACTTGAAATCAAAGTGACTACCTAAACAAGGAGATAAAAAGAGAGATGGCTCCTCTAGTCAAAGTCTTACATGCCCCCCACAAGGTAACACAATAGTTTCCGTGTCACAACTGGCTTCATCTCTTTAATAAGAGGTGAGTTCTGAGTTAAGCAGATGACTCAGATACCAGCACGATTTCTGGTTCTCGACCTAAGGCTGAGTACATTGCTTATCTGTACTGGCTGTCAACACTGTCTCAAAAGACGTGACTCTCCTCTGAGCACAGGATGTGGGCATCGGAAACAAATAAGGAAGCAGCAGCAAAGTGTTTCATATCTCTGAAGGAAATCCCACAGCTTGCAAGAAAATCCAGTGGACTGAATACATCATTCACTTTTATCCTGAAGAAGCAGCTAAATCAGATGCTCTGCAACAGAGCCACAAAAACAAATGAGAACACAATTTCATGTGTAACTGCTTTGTCTCAACTTATGAGAAAGAAATGCATGCTTTTAATGGAGCAGTGTTTACTTATTCAATCCACGCATTTGGGGACCTAAATTTTATTTTCCAATGGAGTAAAAAATACATGGTTTCTGAAGCATTTTTATTACTCAACACGAAACCCAATCTCTTGAAACTGATCTTCAGTTTAGAAACTTATGTTGCAAACAACAACTAAAGGTACCTGTTTAGTGAATGGTGAGTGAACCTTGAGATTACATTCAACTCTATTAATATTTTCTAAGAATTATCTGCCCTTCATTTTCAGGACATGATACACATGATCTCTAAACTCACAATCTCATGCTAGGGTTTTCAAGGCATCACTACCGGATTGTAGTCTTTTCAGAGAGGCACATCTTCAACCACATTGGGTAAAGACAAACCTACTCATGGATTCTCCAAGTATATGGAGCAAATCATTACCATTTAAGGTTGAGAAAATTGTTTTGTGCTTTGGAGATATACCTAGGGTAGTACCTTGACAATTTTAAATAGAAAGACATAACTTTCTACAAGTGGAGAAAAAGGCAAATAGAACGTTTTACCATTATGCATTGATGGGGAAAAAAATGAACCCGAAGGAAAAGGGATTCGGAATTAAAAATGTTTCTATGGTGCTTTCTTGTAGAGCCTTTTCTGGGAATGAATGCCATAGTTTCCCCCTTGTCTACCCAAGTTTTTCCTCTTGCTACCTCTCTGACACTTGATGAGAATTCCCCCTTCCTTCCTATAACACCACTCAAAATAACAGTCATATTTTAAGGTACATAGGAATCTCACAGAGATCATGTTAAAATGCAGATCCTGACTAATAAGACTATGGTGAGATTCTTGGTTCTGCATTTATTTATTTTTATTTATTTTTTATTGAAGTATAGTTGATGTACAATGTTATGTTAGTTTCAGGTATATAGCAAAGTGATTCATATATATATATATATATTTTTTTTTTCAGATTGTTTTCCATTATAAGTTATCACAAGACATTGAATATAGTTCCCTCTGCTATACAGTTATACAGTAGGTCCTCGTTGTTTATCTGGTTCTGCATTTCTAACAAGCCCCCAGGCCATTGATGGTGCTGACCACACTTTGATTAAAAAGAGCCCATAAGACACCCAGTCAAGAAGAGGAAGCTATAATTAGGGCTGATTACCCACATCCCCCCTCATCGGGACTAACCCCACCATTCTTCATGCTTGTTTAATGCTGTCATATCCGGAAGCTCAAACCTTCCAAAATTATTGGTTTCACCACCAGAAATCCCAGCCTTCTAGAGCCGATCATTTCCTCCATCCCAAAATGAACTCCCAGGCTTGTCCTGACCATCATTTTAGTGAATAATTCCATCATCCACCCAGTTGTTTAAATTCAAAACCAAGAAGTCATCGTTAATTCTTCTCTCATGTTCTGCTCCCACAGCCAATCTGGCAACACTAATTCCAAAACACCCCAAATCTGTTCACTTCTATTTGTCTCTGCTGCTCTTAATGCATTGCATATCACCACTACCTCCTGCACGACTGAAATTATTTCCCATCTGGTCTCACTGCTCCCACTCTTGTCCCCCTCTCCACAGCCGCCAGAGAGATCTTTTTGAAAGAGCATACCAGGTTCTTGGCTACTTACTACATTTAGGCAAAAAAAAAAAATCCAAGCTCCTTCCTTTTTCACAAGGACGTGTGTGACTTCTCTCATCTCATCCTTGCCTGTACTGTAAACTGGCCAGTTTGCTTTTTCTCTGACCAGCCAAGCTTCAAGCTGCTTCTGCCTTGGATAAGCTTCGTCCTGAACTTTTCATAGCTTGCTACTCCATATTATTCAGACCTCTGCTCAAAAACCAACCCCTCCAAGGACCTCCTGATTGCCTTATCTGTAATGGCCCCGTCCCCCAATTTTTTTACTTCTCTACTCACTACCTTTATTTTCATGGTAAGCATCATCACTCTGTGAAACTAAGTTATTTATTTATTTGTAGGCGAAGAAACATTGTATTTTTTTCATTGATGTATTTAAGTTCCAATGCCAGATATAACATAAGCACTCAATAAATATTAACTGGAAAAAAATGAATGAAAGAGGGAATAAATGAGTGCTAGCCTAAGTCAAAATGTTTTGGTAAGCAAAAGATTGCCAGTGAGGAATTGGTAAGGTATGACTTCTCACATGATTGCTCACCACCAGCGTATCCTTCCCAATCTGTGCGTGTTCCATCAACACAGATTTTAGGCTGGAATGACATTGATGTGAGGCCCTTGGACCATTCCTCTTGCTATGTCCAGGAGGCTACTTCAAGTTCTGCAGAATGATACCAGTCCATTTAGACCTTATACTCTTTGGCAGCCCAACGTCCCTCATTTCTGCTGGCCATGAATCATTAGGGCCTCATGGGGATGGTGGGGAGCTGGGATACAGCAATATGGGCGCAGTGATGACAATTTACGAAGAGAGGAAAGGAATCTGGGTTTTTAATGGGTGATTTCTATTGTTGCGAACCAGTTTTATAATGGTTTTTATAAATTTTGGATATCAATTTTATAATGTTGAAAACCAATCCAAATTAAAACGCAGAAACAAAACATTAAAAAACATAAAGCCACACCATGAGCCAAAAAAAAAATATGTCAGTGGTCTGGATCTGGCCCATGGATTGCTGGTTTGCCATTGCAGATTTAGTACTTTACTTATTATACAAGAGATGACTATAATCACACAATTAAGGCTGAGCACGTAGGAGGACAGACAGCAGTTTAAAAATGGGCATTAGTCTGAACAATAACTAGAGAAAATGCCTACCAGTAAAAAAAAAATGTTAATATAAACAAGAACTAAATTTAGAGGGGAAAGTGGGGAGGGGTGGTGGTGGGGTGAATTGGGAGATTGGAATTGACATATATACACTAATATGTATAAAATATATAACTAATAAGAACCCGCTGTATAAAAAATAAATAAAATTAAATTTAAAAAATAAATATAAATTCTATTTAAAAAATAAAGAACAAAATTTAAACAATATCATGTACTTGATAAGATTACAGAAGACCCTAAGGAGGTAAGCAGGGGTGAGAGTCTTAAAATCTGTGATCTATAACACTGTTTCAGATAGATGATGCAAAGAATAAACAGTAGAAGAGTGGGAAAAAAATACAAACAGGTGAATCTCAAAAAAAGAACTGCAAACAGTTGCAAAAGATGCTCAGTTTCCATGATAATCAAATCTATGCAAATTAAAATGAGACAGTTTTCCTTGTTGAAATTAAAAAGGAAGTACTGCCCAGTGTGGCCTGGCAATGAGGAGAGAAAGAGGCACACTAGTGCACTCTTGGCAAATATAAACTTTTTTTTTTGCTATCTAGAATCGCTCTCAAAAGAGACTTCCCTGGTGGCACAGTGGTTGGAAGTTTGCTGGCCAATGCAGGGGAGACTGGTTCGATCGATCTCTGGTCTGGGAGGATCCCACATTACGCATAGCAACTAGGTCCGTGAGCCACAGCTGCTGAGCCTGCACTCTGGAGCCCGCGAGCCACAACTACTGAACTCGCATGCTGTAACTACCGAGGCCCGCGTTCCTGGAGCCCGTGCCCTGCAGCAAGAGAGGCGACCGCAATGAGAAGCCTGCGCACCGCCATGAAGAGTGGCCCCCGCTCACTGCAACGAGGACCCAACACAGCCAAAAATAAATGAATAAATACATTTATATTTTAAAAAACCTATAAAAAATAAAATAAAATTGCTCTCAAATTGAAAATGTACACGTTCTTTCATGCACAAGTCCACACCTAGGAAATATCTTAAGGAAACAATTGAATCAGTGGATACAGATGTACATAGAATTCTGTTCTTTGTAACATGGTTTATAACAGCAAATAATTAGAAATAACTCACATGTCCATTCATAAAATAAATGATATTAACAATCACCCAGTGGAGTGTTAAACAGCAGTCAAAGAGAATGAGATGTCCATATGTATGGAGAAGATAGTTTATGACCTTTTTTAAGTAAAATAAATATTCAAAATACTATAAATGCACAAAATAGATGGAAGGGCATGAGAGAAAGTGAATGAAAGGAGGCACTGAAAGAAATGTTCTCAATAGTTCATGTTTCTGTTGACTGATGTTTTTACTGCTTGTTTCTGGGTGCTGAGATAGTAATTATTTATTCTGCTTAAAAATTATTGTCTATATTTTCTGGGGTTTTTTCCTATATATATTGCAAATATATCTTCCTCCTATAATAAGAAAAAAGGAATAAAAGTTGCTATTAAAGCAAAAAATATTATTACTTTCATGCATAAATCAATCTGAAATATAATACATATTTAAAGGTAGAATATCCACACATTATACCCTCGGGGAAAATTTAGTGTAGCATTTTTTTATATGAAGTTGTATGTCATGACCTAAAAGATCACTAACACCAGACTTTACTTGTTCTGTTAGCAATCAAGAAAATTCCAGTAGATTTATTTGTGTCTCTAAAAGTTTGGGAAAGACATAGTTAGAGAAAGCAAAAGTGCCATTAAGCTAGAAAAGGAGACATTTTTTGTCGTTAATGATGAATTAAGTGGGCCAAATAAAACATGTAAACATTATATTTTCTCCCAAATTCTAGCTTCATCAACTAACACCAATTTGGAAGTGAATCACAATTTTGGTTTTAAAAAATAAGTATTAGTCTACCATTATAGAACCTTTAAATTGTTATAACTAGTGCTGAACATAACCTTAAATAAGAAATCACTTGCAGGTAGAAACCAACTGGAGATGGCTATTTTATTTTACTTTTACATGAAAACTGCCAGAGAAATTGAACAAAAGATGATTCCTTATGCAACTAAGCCTAGAGGAAGTAAATGTAACTTTGAAAAAAAATGTACATTTTGGCCCGGAGATGGAAACAACCTAAGTGTCCATCCTTGGATGAATCGATAAAGAAGATGTGGCACATATATACAATGGAATATGACTCAGCCATAAAAAGAAACAAAATTGAGCTATTTGTAATGAGGTGGATGGACCTAGAGTCTGTCATACAGAGTGAAGTAAGTCAGAAAGAGAGAGACAAATACCGTATGCTAACACATATATATGGAATTTAAGGGAAAAAAAAGGTCATGAAGAACCTAGGGGTAAGACAGGAATAAAGACACAGACGTACTAGAGAATGGACTTGAGGATATGGGGAGGGGGAAGGGTAAACTGTGAGAAAGCGAGAGAGAGGCATGGACATATATACACTACCAAACGTAAGGTAGATAGCTAGTGGGAAGCAGCCGCATAGCACAGGGAGATCAGCTTGGTGCTTTGTGACCGCCTGGAGGGGTGGAATAGGGAGGGTGGGAGGGAGGGAGACGCAAGAGGGAAGAGATATGGGAACATATGTATATCTATAACTGATTCACTTTGTTGTAAAGCAGAAACTAACACACCATTGTAAAGCAATTATACTCCAATAAAGATGTTAAAAAAAATGTACATTTTGATCTTCATCTTCATCTCCACTCCTCTTGATTTCAATGTTTTTGTAATCTCTTGAATGTCAATAATACACTTCAAAAAAGAATATTTAAAAAAATGTTTTTAATTTACAAGACTTGTGTGATATACTACATTAATATCTAATATCATGAGTGAAAACAAGAGCTTCATAAATAAATAAAAGTATTTGGTATTCAAACAACTAGGAACTCTTTGATATTAAAGTTTGGATCATAGAATATAATCTAACTTAGAATGTTAGCAACTTAGAAGTTCTAAAACTTACAAGATCTATCTCTTCATAGTAAGTAGTACTTTGAAATGTTGCCATGCTGACAATATTTTTCCTACTTTCTTTGAGGGCTTAACACACAGAGAAACTTCACAAGTGTAGTTTGGCTTGGACAGACGGGGACTTTTCTCTGCCTTGATACTTCTCTGAAGGGACTCATCTGCTCTTTTATAACAGGGGTGGCTTTGGGATGGAGTGGAGTCAGAGTAAGCCTGGTTGCCCCATGACCTTGGTTCTCATCTGGGCTCTGCCATCACTAGCTCTTTGATCTCTACATCTTCAAGCTTCTGTTTCATCATCTGCAAAATAAAAGACTTCTGCAACCTAATAGATAAGGTCCCTTCAAGCCCCAAACCTCTCTGATTCTATGACCAGATTGGGAAATACGCTTTAATCCTGGATTCCTTGGAGCTTTCTTTTAGCATCTCTCAGCCTTTGAGGAGGGTTGCCTGTATGTTCCACTTGCTCTGAGCTGGAAAGTTGTCTCGTGAGCTTCTAATGTTCTTAGGAAATAGGAAATGAATTGTTAAACAATAAGAGAGGGAAGATAAACTCTCAATCTGAAATATTAACGGGAAAGACAAGCAGAAAGAACAGAGAAATGGGAAGAGAATTCAGTTGTTAGATTACAGAATAGACCAGTGATTCACACATTAGAATTAGAGCCTCCTAGGGAGTTTTAAACAAAATGCTCAGCTTTATCTTAATCAATTAAATCAGAATCTTCCAGGATAGGGATGACATTGATATTGAAACAAGAATGAAAATAATGACTCTCAGGCACCTCTTTTGCACAGCCAGGACTGAGAATCACAAGACAAGATGATGGTGACAGAATTATTTGAAAAAGAGAGAAAATAAGTCAATGCAGAAATACTCTTATGCAAATGGAGATTTTTTTTTTTTTTAATATCTACAAACCTAAAAATCTTAACTCTTCTTGGTTTACAAAGAAACTATAAGTCACTCCTTTAATGAGTCCTTTATTGAGCAGCCAGGGTTGAGACTCTCTAGAGCATAAGGAAGTGAGCAGTAGTTTTAAATTTGCTTCCTATTAGATTCCAGTCTTCAGTCATTGGAAAATAGAGACAGATAGTTGTTTCTTTAGTCTGTTACCATAAATGAGGAAAGTAAGTTAGACTGGAATATTCTGAATAAAGAAGGAATGAATTAGTGTTTTGCATTTTTAAAAAGCTGTGGATGCTGATAAACAATTCCAAATTCTTAAAGGCCTGTACACACACTTGCACATTCAAGTGCCCACACGTGTTTATATAATTACTGTGCACATACTTTTATAGGGCTAGAAATATATTTTCTTGTTGTTGACAGAGTTAGATATTAGTCACATCAGAAATGAATCAGATGGATAAAACTCTATATCCCTGTTTCTGAAATGGGGTAAGGATTGCAATGAGTCATCTTAGACTCTGATATCTTGGAAAATTCTCTGCCTCTACACCCTGCTCAGGACCAAGTACCACGTGATACAGCTGTTAATACAACTGTCACATGGCTACTGTCTTAATTTCAGATCTGCTAGAATGACTGTTTCCTGACTATAGTTTTCCCAACTGTAGATATAAACTGGGAAAGTATGAGGAGAACATATTTTCACAGAGCACTAGTCTCTGATTGTTTAAAACATCTGGGAAAGAAGATCATTCCTCAGACTTACTGTTTCATCTATCAATTGTTTGATCAGTCAATATCTATATTTTTCCCATTAGAAGTTGATATGACTAGATTTGGATGGTGACGATAAGAACAGTAATAACGGCAAAAATTTAATTAATAATCGAACTTAAAACCAGATTTTGAGGTGTTAGTCCCAGAATGAGGGGTCTTGAGGCTATACGTCCAAGTTATCAACTCAGGCATGTGACAAGGGAGTGACATCATGGTAGCATCACAAATTCTGTAACATTAACCTGAAGTGGAAAATAAAAAACTTTAAAAATCACGCTGAAGCTCAACTTCTACTCTGATGTAAGGATGGGACATTTGCGAAGCTGGTGGCAGAAGACAGGTCAGCCTGCTGTTGTGCTGCAGTGAGAAACGGAGGGCCTCATTTTGAAAAATATGGCTCGTAGTCTCTGCAATAAAGTGGAATAGCCAAGAAAGCAACAAACGTGCAGAGTAGCCAGCCATGTGATTCCAAGGAAATCATCATTTGTGTCTTATGTGACCGGATTGAGGGTCGTTTGTTTCTATTTATATGTTTCATTATTTTACACTAAAAGAAGGAAGCACGAACACAAACATATTTGGAGGGACAGTCTAGACACTGTATGAAAAACAAAGGGAATGAGGGAATGCTGGGGACCCACATTCTGGAAACTGCTCCTCTACGCCAAAGGGGAGCTACATCTGCTCAACTCAGCTGGTAATTATCGTGGCACATATTGCCAGGTTTATGATTCTTTCAAAAGAAGTGGGAAATCAAGAAATTTATGTGAACTCTCATTAAAAAATAGTAAGTAATTCCAATATTTTTTCAACAGTGTATGGATCAAACACATTGATTTGTGACCTTTGTTGTAAAACGACTTTGGACTGAGTCCAGACTGAGGACTCTCCCACATATAAGGCTCAGATCTCATTTCCTAGAAAAGTGTAAAGATGTTTCACTCTATCAGAGCTCACGTCAGAGTTGAATGGCATTTCACCATTCCAGTTTAACTAAGAGAAAAAAGCATGCCTTTTGATACAGCCACTGGAGCTCATTTTGATTATTCTCAACTTTTTATTTAATGAAAATTCAGTCCTATTTAAATGTCACTGATAAGGGCACTCAGAAAAATATGCCAAGTGTTCATCCGGCACTCAGAGTTTATAGAGAGTTCTTAGAAGGTTAGCGTGTGCGATGATGACAAACACTTATATAGTGTTTCCTGGGTCCCACGCTCTATGCTGAGTACTCTGTGTGTATTAATTCATTTAATTCGCATAACAGCTACCTGATGTAGGTATTATTTTTATCATCTCCCTACAGATAGAGAAACTGAAGCACAGAGATTTAAGTATCTTGTCTAATTTCTTACCCAGCTAGCAAGTGGTATAACCAGGGTTTGAACCCAAGCAGTTTGGCTCCAGAGTCCAACAGCAATCCCTCTGCCAGCTTTTCAAATCAAAAAGTTAATAGATATCAAAATGATTGTCCATCTTTATGTGAACCATGAAAACTACAGCAGAATCTCAGATTGGTGCATTCCTGTGATGCAGTATATAGGAGGTAACTATTCTGTAACTGAATGGACCACTCCAGTGCGCCATCTTCTGAATCCATTATGAACCACTGACAGTGTTTTCGGTCCAATATGCAACACAAGGAAGTCTTTATTACTTTATGGCAACATTTGATTTGCTCACTTGCTGTTGTCATTTCAAATATTTCACAAAATGCTAAGGAATAAAAATTAGAAGGAACAGACCATGGAGATCATCTGGTCCAAATTACCCTTTATTGAGAACTTGGGAAAACTAAATGAGAATTAGGACATCTATCTTTCCATTGACCACCAAAATTCAGTCAGAATATAGGGGAGTCCTTTTCCTCTATCACTAATTTATGTTCCTTTCTCTTTATGTTGCACACCACCTGAAAAAGGACGTCATTTCCTGATGGTGGAGAATTCTCCAGGGAGGAAAATGAGGAGGAATCAGGTCAAATGGCTTCTCTCAAAGTCTGTTAAGTAGTGGAGTTGAAATATTTTAAATCCAAAGTATTCTGCTATTTTTTCTGCTGTGTTTTTGCTCAAAGACCCAAGGATATTTCAATGTCCATTAATTTACCAAGTATTTACATCAGGGATTGAGACAGTCTTGATTTTCACATAATATCAGAAATTTACTGTTATGTTGCTATTAAAAAAGACAACTATTATGCTATTGACACTAGCATATCCAAATATTTTACCTTTTATGACTCTTACCAGAACCTAAGAAAACCTACTTTTTGTTAGAAATTTGTAGAGAAAATTTTCTTCTGGTAGTAATCTAGCAGAGGGTTTCAGGAAATCCTTATTATTAGAGAGTGTTATCTATTGGAGCATGGAAGGAAAAATTATTTCCTGCTTTGAATATAAATGAATATAGTAATATCTATTACAGTAATAACTAGAGGAAACGAATGAAGGATTATTTAGAAAACTAGGATATATTCCATTTATCCACTAGCTTACAAACATAAATATATTTTTTGCTCATTAACACAAGTGTTCATCTAAGTTCCTATCTCTTACCTTTGCTCAGTTTGCACAACTGAATCAAGGGGCTTCGATTGTTATTTATTGGCCTTACTTCTGCATCTTTGATGACATAAATAGCCATGTACAGGAATCAATTTGTAGGGAAAACAAGCAAAGTTAGTTTGTGAATCTGATGTTCTTTGGTCCATATAGAGTTGAGGTTTCTTTTTCTTTTTTTTTTTTGATGATTTAGATCCCCCTTTATTATGAGATAAGGCTATAAAATAATGAGGGATTAAAAAAAACTTATATAGAATTCTAAAATCCAAATGACAAATGATTAGTCACCTAAGACCATATTCTTATTGCAATGTCCCTGTTCAAAATGTTTTTCAAATCCCACTTTTAAACTGTATTAAGTATCTTTGAAACAAATCTTAGCACTCAAAAATCTCGGTACTTTGATGCTGAATTTGATATTTATAAAGAGCCAGAAACCATTCTGAATCAAGTGTGGTAAAGAGAGGAGTTCAAGAAGTTGAGTCATGTCCTGCTCTGCACGGTTCAAAATTAAGCCTTGAAGATAATTCTACAAGTGCTAAAATGTTTTATTGAAATTTTGGCATTTTTAAAGTGTTGTAATTTTCTAGGACAATTTTTTAGGGACAACACTCATTTGAGTTTCTAAATTCTTATATGCTTCCTTCAAAAATAAAAAAAAAAAACTACAAATAGCCATTCTGCAATAATAAATGTTGGAGTCATCTCTAGATAATGTTTTAAGACTGTGGACATCTTACATAAAAAACATCTTCAAGAAAAATTGAAATTATTTTTCTTTGTTGAAAATTACACCTGTTAAGAATATATACTAATTATCTGGCTCTTTGAAAACATCTAGGTGTTTACTGAATTTTTTATTTTTACCTCTGTATTTTAATATACAAGACAATCTTAACATGCTTGTCTTCTGGCACCATGCAAGATTAAATTACTGATGGTCTTTATGTAGTTAACATCCAAAATAAATTCAGGTATGGTCATGGCAGGGGCCCAGATCATTCAGAGTATTTGGAAGGAATAATTTTTCACAAATGTGAAAATTCACTCTTTTAAAAAATGTTATAAATGTTTCTTGGATTCTGTTTTTAAACACTGTAACTACGTTTCACTTTTACAACTGTCTGGTTTATATACCTAATGTCTTTTTTTTCTTTTTAAAATATGCCATACTTCATCCATTAATATAGTTCATCTATAGAAATAAGCACTTAGAGAATACTTTATAATATCAACAAATAGCATGTGTTCCTTTAACAAAGTTATCTTTAAATACTATTTTAACTTTTCTGACAAACACAGAATGTCAATAGTTCATTCCTCTACTTCATTAATTTTCCATCAGTAAGTTTGCCTCATGTTAAGCTATGTCAAAAAAGACCTAAGAAATCTGCCACTTTGAATGATCTGATGGTCAATTAAAACTAGACAATTTAATTTTAAGAACTTATAGCAACTGAGCTCAAATTTAATCAAAATAGTCCATGGTTCAAATGTAAAAGCAAAATCTTTGTAAATGTAGAATAGACCAGGGTGGGATTGGAGTGTTAATATAAAAATATCCTAGTAACAGATTGTTTCATTGTGTTTCATTTTAATCCTGCTAATGAAATAGGAAGCAAGCAGAAGTTAATTTCAATTTGAACATGGCCAGTTCTTCTGATATGATAATTACATCACAGAGATGTTTGATCTAAAAATCCATCTGAAAGATATGAAAGGCCCCTTGTAGTGTGTTTTTTCTAACACTACTCATTTACAACAACTTATTTAGTTCACATGTAAAACATTATTGCTACAGCTACTTAGTTCAAACATGAAACATTACTTGCTGTTGGAAAACAGGAAAAAAATTTCAAGATAGGACATCTGAAAACTATATTTGGGTAATAAGATGATCAAATGAATATGTATACATACATATTTATGAAGCACCATGGATTTTTTATTACTTTTCAAACATCTATCATTTATAAACTATTGGGGCAATAATAACTAGACAGTGTTCCAGTAGTTTGTTTGCTTATAATTTAAAAAGAATTAATTGTTATTTAAACAGTATTTATATACTGATTTAGAAAAATATTGATTGGTTTGAATGAAAGCATCCCATAATATACCTAAATTTATAATTTTGATACTTAAAAAATTAACAGGGTAAATTAATGCCCTTGGTATGAATATAAAAATAAAACATTTCAATGTTGATGTGCTCTTTTAGTTCATAATAGTATTTTAAGGATGTTATGGATATCACAATAAGAATTGAAAAATTTCTTATAGCTCTGACCCAGATGATCTACTTTTCTTCAACCTCAAATATGGAATTAAAATTAACCTTTTGTGCTAAGTGGCTAAGATCTCCATTATTGGAAAGTCAATCAGACCCAATATCTAGAATAAATAATGCTAGGAAAAATGTCATAATTAC
The DNA here is from genome assembly GCF_003676395.1 of Aethalodelphis obliquidens. NCBI lineage: Eukaryota > Metazoa > Chordata > Mammalia > Artiodactyla > Delphinidae > Aethalodelphis > Aethalodelphis obliquidens. The sequence goes on along the minus strand of NW_020837963.1, from coordinate 10,528,338 downwards.
TTAGAACCATGAGTTAAACAGAGTTTGTGGAATTCATAATTTCAGTGACCTCTCTTATGCACTGTGAAAAATCAGCACACGCTCTATTCAAAGGATCTTTCAGTTACTGAGTTCCTTGGGATGTAAGTCTCTGGCAAAGGGACTAGATGCTGGCCAACTCTATGTGTTTTATTTCCTGATGCATAGTTGGGGGATAGAACAAACATTCCGACTCAAAAGTAGCTCCTTTGCAGATGCCACCATTGGGAGAGCTCATTGAGTTAACTGAACTCTGAAATGCAAATTCTCTTGTGAAGTTTATTCCTTTTGCTTATTTCCCATTTGATGTTGATTCTAAGGAAATAAGAAACTAGTTGGGATAGGGTTTTGCTTTTATTGACAAGGATACTAAAGGGCAAAACTGGAAGAAGAAGAAACTGGGGACAGCCTCAGAGTGGTAAGAAACAGCTGGGAATTAGGGTAAGAGGTCAGAAGAAGAGATCATTTGTTTTTTCTTTCCTTTTTTTTTCCTTCCTAATTTTGTTTTAAGGCTGAGGAAGACTGCCAACTGTAGAATTATCAGATTTCCAAGAGCCATGGCTGTAGTCTCAGTGCTTTTAATAATCAACGGAATCACCACACTTCAGCACCATGTGCAATCAGCCATGATGCGTACAAATACTGAAATATTTGGAGAGTTTAGAAGTCTCTAAATCTGTACTTCTTCCAATCAAATCTCTCTATTAGAGCTTGTTTAGTTTAACCATTTTATTTCTGTCTGGGCTAATTCTTGCCACTCTAGTATTTTTCTAGCCTCACTGAGAAAATGGGAGGAACACAGGAAGAAATATACCAAAAATACAGATATGCACAACTGGTGCTAGCAATATACTCAAAGTCGATCTCATGAATCCCAGAAGAGTGACTTCTGAGTGACAACTGGGACTCTGTAGGTTCAATATTTCTGGTTTAATATTGCTTGAATGGAATCTTTTACTGAAATTTTAGACCACTTAAATTGACTTTTAAAGAATTCATGTGAAAAAATTATATAGTGCAAGTTATGAACATTTAACCTGGGCATATACATATAAAGCTAAGTCATTATTTAGGCATAAATCTAACTTTAATCATCTCACTAGGGATTCGCAAGTTTTTAGCAGTTTTCTAGCCAGTTAATACGTTCTTTTGGAATCTTGCACCGATCTTTACAAATTTTCTCCACATTTTATTATATTTCTTGAAGTTTGATGCCATTACTATTTCTTAGATTTTAGTTTTTTTTTTTTTTTATCCTCTCTCTACCTCTGTGTGTGTGTAGGTGAGTGTACTGAGAAGTCAAAATTTCTGTCTGCTTAGAAAGAGATAAGGCCTTCTCTCAGAGCAGGAAGCAAGGTGATCCTCTCCATCTCTCCCCATCATAGAGTTACAGGTAGTAAGGCAGAGGTCTATTGTTTTTGTTGACTCAGAGCTCCTTCCCCTTTTGAAGATAACAACACTGCAGTTATACTCTGCTCACTCTCAGAACACGTGGTTCTTGTGGGAAAGAGAACCTTCCCACGTTTCAAGAGTGGGCACATGACCTAACGCAAAAGGCTCAAAGGCAATGAGACACAATTCTAGAATACTTTTGTATTAGTAGGTGATAAACTTGGAACAGCTGGCCACTATCTTGCCCCTACAGATGAGAACTGCCTATCAACAGAGTCAACCCAGGACAACTGAGCCTAGATATGGGGGGAGATGGAATGACCCTAATGACAGTTTCAGATGGTGACTCTATCCCTATTTGCAGCTCACTCTGCTCCTAAACCTTTCAGGACTCCTGCTTTTGTGAGAAACACTAAACATTCAAAACAATATTTGATGCCATCTAAAGAAGGCGACTCTTGTTTTCACTTTCACAGTGTGACACGGAAGGGAAGACTTTTCTGAACTGGACTAACACAGGGGACTAGAGGAAAGCTTTAACTCTTTTCTGTTCACTCTTCTATTAAATATTTCTTTTACATAGCTACTACTCTGTCTTCAAGAGTGGGACCGAGTTTTTGAGCTGCACCAGTCAGCATCTTTACTGCATCCTGAAATATGAAATTGCTCTGGGCATGATGAATTAAGCAACGCAAATAAACCTGAGTCAATTTCTAATTAATCGGTGCATATGAGCACAACAGAACTTTATTGATCTCTGCTGATGCAAAGAGACGTGTTAAAATACTTATTCAATATATAACACCTTAATGATATAAATCGTTAAGACCACTTTATCATAGCTGAAGTGCTTTAATTTAATTTACTTATGAACATAACTCCTCCAGTTGTAGTTGTCAAACCTCAAATACATCATTTTCAAATAAATATATTTCAGGAATGTTAAAAAATAATTAACTGAAAATCAGGTTCTATAGTGGTTTTTAAACTCTCAAATTTTTATTAACACTTCAAATGGCATCAGTCTGTCAAATAATTTAAAGACTATTCTCTTATACTTCCACTGCATGTGTTATAGATGCAATATGTATGTCTAGATGTGTTTCTAAATGTTACTACTCAGCCATAAAAAGAATGAAATTTTGCCATCTGCAGCAATAAATGGAGGGTATTATGTAAGTGAAATAACTTAGATAGAGAAAGATAAATACCAGATAATATCAGTTATAAGTGGAGTTTAAATTACAACAAACTAGTGAATATAACAAAAAAGAAGCAGACTCACAGATTAGAGAACAAACGAGTGGTTACCAATGGGGAGAAGGAAGGGGGGAGGGACAATATAGGGGTAAGGGATTAAAAGGTACAAACTATTAGGTATAAAATAAGCTACAAGGATATATTGTACAACATAGGGAATATAGCCAATCTTTTGTAATAACTCTAAATGGAATATATATATTAAAAATTGTGAATAACTATGTCATAAACCTGCAACTTATATAATACTGTACATCAACTATAAACTTTTTTTTTAAGTTTTAGAAAAAAGAAAGATATTATCTAATCTAACCTGGTATTTCAGATGGTACATTCTTCCTTCAGACAGCTTTATTATCTTGCTGATTTGTGTATGAAACAAAGTAATGAGTTAGTGTGTCACCAGGGAATTAGGCAGAAAGGAAGGTTGGGTTCTGGTTGCTCCCAGTGAATTTCCACTTCAACTAGACTAAGATTTGCACATAGAGAGACAAGTGAGAACAGGTCTGGGGAGGCAGGAAATGTCAAAGGCACGTTTCTGTTGATGTTACTTTTTCCCAACAACTTAGAATTAGTTGGAGTAATTCTGAAAAGAAGCAAGGGAAGGAACTTTGGCTTTTTCATAAAGTTGAAAGCAAACACCACATTGTCTGAGGGAGGAGGAAGTATTTTGCAGAAGACAAAAATGATGGAAAAGTAGAGGAAAAAGAGGAGCAGAAAATATAAAGGAAGAAGAGAAAGCAGAGGAAGAGGAGAAGGAAGAGGCAGATTAGCCACAAAAAGTATGGAAAGGAAACGTGTTTTTGCAAAATGCCAGTCAAACTGGCGTAGGTTTACACCCCATTTCTGACACCTCGCTTGGACGTGCTACTTCATGTTAGGGGCCTCTATAGTCACAACTGTAGGGTGGGAAAAATCCCTTATTCATTGATTTGATCTTAGATTTCTCTTAAGGCATTAGAAGCCTGTGCTATAGTAGCTGGCCCACAGCTGTTCAAAAACATCCATTCTCTTTTTTGTCCTTATTATTAGACAGTGTCTATAAAATATGCATTAATGCATTTGAACAACAAATATGTACTGAATACCTCCCATGCTCCTGTAGCTGAGCAGACAGCAGGGAAGAAAGCAAAACCGAAAACCCTCGTGGAGCTTATATCCTGATGGGAGAAGATAACCATAAACAAAATAAATAAGTAGACTATAAACTTCATTATCTAAGATGGTGTTACCAAGGGAAATACAGAAAGGTTAGTCCTGGGAATCAGTTTTTGAAAGAATGGTCAGGCAAGGTCTCACCGATAGAGTGGCATTTTACGAAATGATCTGAGAAAGTTGAGGGTAAAGAACATTCCAGTCAAATGCAAAAGCCAGGGCAAAGGTCCTGAGATAGAGGTGTGTCTGTTGATTGATCAGGCAGGCACTTGTTTTAATTTTAAACTTGGAAATGGCTGGAGGGATGAACCAAGGGGATGGGGAAAGGTATACGGTCGGGAAGGGAGTTGTGAGCAAGACCATAGAGGCTTCCACTCTGAGTGAGAGGAGAAACCATTTGAGCATTTTAAGTGGAGTGACATGATTTGACATATGTTTTAAGAGAATCAATCACTCTGGCTGCTGTATTGAAAATGAGATGCAAAGAGGTAAGGCCAACATCGATAGAAATGTGAAATTTGGAAATTATTTGATTCCTTGGCTGTCTGGCAGAACCAGATGAGACGTCTCTCCCTTAATCCCCCTCACTCCAACTCCTGCCTTGTTGTCTCAATTAATCATATCACTCTTCAGACACAGCTTAGCAATTATTTTCTGGAATATGACCAGATGGGCATACCATGGTAGACTCGTTATGGATAACTCTCCCGGTCCACTTGTTTCTGTGAACTGTCCCCCCTCCTTTCTTTCTGATATTTTCATGGGGGCAAATACATTTGGATAATGTGACTCTGCCTTTGTTGCACTGATTGGTTCACGGTCGGGCGCAAGACCCACGCTAGCCCAGTGGGCTGCTTCCCAAGGGTATCTGTAGTTCTGAGAGCCCAGAGTCTGGCTGTTTTCCTGAGGAGTGGAGGTGTAAGCTTGGAACATGTGGTTGGCATCAGTTTCCACCATGCAGACTTTCCACCATGAAAAGGAAGAATTTGGTTTTGAGAGGAAGGAAAGAATAAAGCCCATACCTAAAGAGTAGCAAAGAGACAAGAGAGGGAGAGAGCAGCTTCCAGGACATCTGTGTGGTGCCTTCCTTGGTTTCCATTAGAAACTTTTGTATCCTCACAATCAATTGCCTAGAATTAGTTACAACTATATGTAATCAGAAAACTTTAACATAAGACCCTGGTGTGACAACTAAAGATCTAAAAGTATGATGATTACTGTGCATACGTGCATACATATACATAAATATAAAAATATGTATCTCCACAGGCTCCATGATTAACATTCTAAAGCTGGAAGCAAATTATTTACTAATTCAGCTACCACATTCAAAATGCTTTTTAGAAATGGATATCAGAGTTGCAAAATCACAGTAGGGGAGGTGATAAAACACTCTTCAAACTCTGAAAGAATTGTGCTAATGATAAGCATCAGTTTGGTGTGTTCCCAAAAGCATCTTAAAATATTATTGCAAAATCTTATCATTATTATCCTGAGAAATCCATAATGACCCTGTCATTGTGTCAGCTGCACATTTAGTTCTGGTTTTCATACAGGATTCTGATACTGTATACTTATCTCATCAATGGAACTGAGGAGAGTACTGCAAGGTGTATTTCCAGTTTAAAAAACATGATGCCCTAGCTATTACTGACTGATTTGTTACTATGGTTTTCTGAAGTTACAGAAGAGTCAACATCACTACTGCTCAGAAAATGGAACATGTATGAACTGTATGTTTTACAATCAAATTTAAAGGATCACTGGATTTAATGACAATTTTGAAAATCACTGTAGAGGTTTTCTTGGAATTTATGTGACAATCAATGACGAAAATATATAAGAATAGCCATAAGGTTGTATCTTAGTGTTGTTTAACACAAGAAGAGAAATAGAAAGGGAAGAGGGTAGGAAGAAAAGTTTCCTAGATTATTTAAAACACACTACATTGTTGTTGAAAAAAGCACCTTCTTACATCTTTTAGTATGGAGGGCAAAGAAAGGCTGTACATGGTTGCTTGAGTTGCTTGAGAGTCCATTTAGACCAAATTTATGTTTGCATTGTATAGAAAATGAGTGAAAAATGTTAATACACTATTGGATTTTTCATTTCTTTTTTTGATTCTGCTTGTACCAGGGCTAAAAACCTCAATTTATGATCATGACAGTGGAGATTTTAAAACTGTCTATATTCTTTCTAAGACACTGTTGGAAGACTTTAAAAAAAAGAAAAACAAAGAAAAGAAACACAGGGAGATGGTGACCACCTGCAAGCTAAGGAGAAAGGCTTCAGAAGAAACAAACCCTGCTGACACCTTGATCTGGACTTCTACCCTCCAGCACTGTTAGAAAATAAATTTCTGTTATTTAAGTTACCCAGGCTGTGATATGTTCTATGGCAGCCCTCGCAAACTAATAGAGTAGGTCTGAGATAGGACTCAGTAATGTGCATTTCTAACAAATTCCTAGTGATGCTGCTGCTGCTGACCTGAAGAACCACACCTTGATGGTCACTGATTAGGTCCTTTCAGCTGATGGAATGGCTTCCCAGTTCTGGACCCTTGTACTTTGCCATGTATACTCTTCCCTGGCTGTGCTGAACTTGATTTTGACTGCACCCTCATAACATGAGACCTCAGTCTTGGGATTCTATCTGTGTTGTGCCCCACTGAGCAGTCCTGGTTGATGGGAACAGCTTCCCTCAAGTCCCAGAACCTGGAATTCTTAATAGGAAAATAGAAAAATGTTTTGTCATGGATGTTACTTTGTATGTTTCCAAAGCCTATACTTTCTATTTCAATACTATGCAGTGTGGAGTATAACACAGTGTGTAAGAACTGCATTGTTAACAACATCTTTGGGTGTTTTGTATCTTACTCAATGGTGACAACCAATGCTACAAAATTTTAGAGGAGGAAGAAAGAATTGCTATCTAAAATAACCTAGAATGACTTCAAAAGAGCCAGCTAATCCTTGAAGGGTAAAAAAGGTTTATATGTATAGAAAGTAATGAGAAAGACCTTAGAGGTTAGTAGAAGCCATGGTGAATAAAGCAGAGAGGAAAGAAAGCACAAGTTCTATCCAGGGACCATACACAAATCATCTTTATTCGAAGGAGAATGGAGAGGAGAGAAATAAGGGCCGAAAGCTGAGTTAACCCAGAATGAGATAGCCTTGAATATAAGATAATGATCATTTATGGCTAATAGCTTCTATATATTGAACATTTACTAAAAGCTAGACTATAAACTCTAGGAGGACAGAGTCTTTTATCCCTAGAACCAAGCACACTGCAAAGTAAGTGCTCAGTAAAAAATAGGTTGAATGAAGGAATGTAAAGCTCTATGTTACTTAGTTGGTTTACATCAATGGTGTGCTCAAGTGTTTCATCTTCTTTCATAGATTCACAGAGGTTAATCAGTTTGTCCAAGTGTGTCACAGGCAGATTTGTAACCAGGATTTGTGAGTAAAAGACCAGTTGCTTTCATACATGCAGTGCTCTCTGAGTTCAGGAGTTACATTCTGATGCTGCAGGAAAAGGGGAAGCAGGGGAGGATTTTGAGCAGGAGTAATTGTGGGGTCATCCTAAGTAGTGATTTTAGGAAAAAAAAAAGATGAATATGGCTTTAAGTGTGTTCAGATGGAGGTGATAGCAGGATGCTCAAATGCAAATTCTGGAAGTACCCAGGGTAAGGAATGGCAATTACGGCATTTGTGAGATATTCAGAGAAAGAGCATATGGACTATTGGCCAGAGGTAACTTGCCAGGCCTTGCAACATGAGAAGAAGATTTTTGAGATTAAAAACTACACATAAATGTATAATTCTAAAAAGTTGTAGAGGGCAGACAGCAGAAGCAAGAAAAACTACAACCCTGCAGCCTGTGGAATAAAAACCACATTCACAAAAAGATAGACAAGATGAAAAGGCAGAAGGCTATGTACCAGATGAAGGAACAAGATAAAACCCCAGAAAAACAACTAAATGAAGTGGAGATAGGAAACCTTCCAGAAAAAGAATTCAGAATAATGATAGTGAAGATGATCCAGGATCTCAGAAAAAGAATGGAGGCAAAGATCGAGAAGATGCAAGAAATGTTTAACAAAGACCTAGAAGAATTAAAGAACAAACAAAGAGAGATGAACAATACAATAACTGAGATGAAAAATATACTAGAAGGACACAATAGCAGAATAACTGAGGCAGAAGAACGGATAAGTGACCTGGAAGACAGAATGGTGGAATTCACTGCTACAGAACAGAATAAAGAAAAAGGAATGAAAAGAAATGAAGACAGCCTAAGAGACCTCTGGGACAACATTAAACACAACAACATTCGCATTATAGGGGTCTCAGAAGGAGCAGAGAGAGAGAAAGGACAAGAGAAAATATTTGAAGAGATTACAATCGAAAACTTCCCTAACATGGGAAGGGAAATAGCCACCCAAGTCCAGGAAGTGCAGAGAGTCCCATACAGGATATGCCCAAGGAGAAACACACCAAGACACATAGTAATCAAATTGGCAAACATTAAAGACAAAGAAAAATTACTGAAAGCAGCAAGGGAAAAATGACAAATAACATAAAGGGAACTCCCATAAGGTTAACAGCTGATTTCTCAGCAGAAACTCTACAAGCCAGAAGGGAGGGGCATGATATACTTAAGTGATGAAAGGGAAGAACCTACAACCAAGATTACTCTACCCGGCAAGGATCTCATTCAGATTTGATGGAGAAATCAAAAGCTTTACAGACAAGCAAAAGCTAAGAGAATTCAGCACCACCAAACCAGCTCTACAACAAATGCGAAAGGAACTTCTTTAAGTGGGAAACAGAAGAAAAGAAAAGGACCTACAAAACCAAACCCAAAACAATTAGGAAAATGGTAATAGGAACATACATATCGATAATTACTTTAAACATGAATGGATTAAATGCTCCAAACAAAAGACACAGGCTTGCTGAATGGATACAAGAACAAGATCCATTGGGGCTTCCCTGGTGGCGCAGTGGTTGGGAATCTGCCTGCCAATGCAGCAGACACGGGTTCGAGCCGTGGTCAGGGAGGATCCCACATGCCGCGGAGCGGCTGGGCCCGTGTGCCACAACTGCGGAGCCTGTGCTCTAGAGTCTGTGAGCCGCGACTGCTGAGCCCGCATGCCACAACTGCTGAAGCCCGCATGCCTGGAGCCCATGCTCTGCAGTGGGGGAGGCCACCACAGTGGGAGGCCTGCACACCGCGACAGGGAGAGGCCCCCACTCGTCACAACTGGAGAGAGCTGGCGCACAGCAACGAAGACCCAACACAGCCAAAAATAAAATTAATTAATTAATTAAAAAAAAAAACAAGACCCATATATATGCTGTCTACAAGAGACCCACTTCAGACCTAGGGACACATTCAGACTGAAAGTGAGGGGACGGAAAAAGATATTCCATGCAAATGGAAATCAAAAGAAAGCTGGAGTAGCAATACTCATATCAGATAAAATAGACTTTAAAATAAAGAACGTGACAAGAGACAAGGAAGGACACTACATAATGATCAAGGGATCAATCCAAGAAGAAGATATAAAAATTATAAATATATATGCACCCGACATACGAGCACCTCAATACATAAGGCAACTGCTAACAGCTATAAAAGAGGAAATCAACAGTAACAAAATAATAGTGTGGGACTTTAACACCTCACTTACACCAATGGACAGATCATCCAAAATGAAAATAAAGAAGAAATAGACACAATAGACCAGATAGATTTAATTGATATTTATAGGACATTCCACCCAAAAAGAGCAGATTACACTTTCTTCTCAAGTGCACACAGAACATTCTCCAGGATAGATCACATCTTGGGTCATAAATCAAGCCTCAGTAAATTTAAGAAAATTGAAATCATATCAAGCATCTTTTCTGACCACAACACTATGAGATTAGAAATCAATTACAGGGGAAAAAAACGTAAAAAACAGAAACACATGGAGGCTAAACAATACATTACTAATTAACCAAGATATCGCTGAAGAAATCAAAGAGGAAATCAAAAAATACCTAGACACAAATGACAATGAAAACACGACAATCCAAAACCTATGGGATGCAGCAAAAGCAGTTCTAAGAGGGAAGTTTACAGCTATACAAGCCTACCTCAAGAAATAAGAAAAAAAGCTCAAAGAAACAATCTAACCTTACACCTAAAGGAACTAGAGAAAGAAGAACAAACAAAACCCAAATTTAGCAGAAGGAGAGAAATAATAAACATCACAGCAGAAATAAATAAAAAAGAAATAAAGAAAACAATAGCAAAGATCAATAAAACTAAAAGATGGTTCTTTGAGAAGATAAACAAAATTGAGAAACCATTAGCCAGACTCATCAAGAACAAGAGGAAGAGGACTCAAATCAATAAAATCAGAAATGAAAAAGGAGAAGTTACAACAGACACCGCAGAAATACAAAGTATCCTAAGAGACTACTACAAGCAACTCTATGCCAATAAAATGGACAATCTGGAAGAAATGGACAAATTCTTAGAGAGGTATAACCTTCCAAGACTGAAGCAGGAAGAAACAGAAAATATGAACAGACCAATCACGAGTAATGAAATTGAAACTGTGACTAAAAATCTCCCAACAAACAAAAGTCCAGGACCAGATGGCTTCACAGGTGAATTCTATCAAACATTTAGAGAAGAGCTAACACCCATCCTTCTCAAACTCTTCCAAAAAATTGCAGAGGAAGGAACACTCCCAAACTCATTCTATGAGGCCACCATCACCCTGATACCAGAACCAGACAAAGATACTACAAAAAAAGAAAATTACAGACCAATATCACTGATGAATATAGATGCAAAAATCCTCAACAAACTACTAGCAAACAGAATCCAACAGCACATTAAAAGGATCATACACCATGATCAAGTGGGATTTATCCCAGGGATGCAAGGATTCTTCAATATACACAAATCAATCAATGTGATACACCATATTAACAAAGTGAAGAATTAAAACCACATGATCATCTCAATATATGCAGAAAAAGCTTTTGACAAAATTCAACATCCATTTATGATAAAAACTCTCCAGAAAGTTGGCACAGAGGGAAGCTACCTCAACATAATAAAGACCATATATGACAAACCCACAGCAAACATCATTCTCAATGGTCAAAAACTGAAAGTGTTTCCTCTAAGATCAGGCATAAGGCAAGAATGTTCACTCTCACCACTATTATTCAACACAGTTTTGGAAGTCCTAACCAAAGCAATCAGAGAAGAAAAAGAAATAAAAGGAATACAGATTGGAAAAGAAGAAGTAAAACTGTCACTGTTTGCAGATGACATGATACTATACACAGAGAATCTGAAAGATGTCATCAGAAAACTACTAGAGCTAATCAATGAATTTAGTAAAGTTGCAGGATAGAAAATTAATGCACAGAAATCTCTTGCATTCCTATACACTAATGATGAAAAATCTGAAAGAGAAATTAAGGAAACACTCCCATTTACCACTGCAACAAAAAGAATAAAATACCTAGGAATAAACTTACCTAGGGAAGACAAAAAACCTGTATGTAGAAAACTATAAGACACTGATGAAAGAAATTAAAGATGATACCAACAGATGGAGAGATATACCATGTTCTTGGATTGGATGAATCAATATTGTGAAAATGACTACAGTACCCAAAGCAATCTACAGATTCAATGCAATCCCTATCAAAGTACCAATGGCATTTTTTGCAGAACTAGATCAAAAAATCTTAAAATTTGTATGGAGACACAAAAGACCCCAAATAGCCAAAGCAGTCCTGAGGGAAAAAAACAGGAGGAATCAGACTCCCTGACTTCAGACTTCACTACAAAGCTACAGTAATCAAGACAGTATGGTATTGGCACAAGAACAGAAATACAGATCAATGGAACAAGATAGAAAGCCCAGAGATAAATCCACGCACCTCTGGTCAACTAATCTATGACAAAGGAAGCAAGGATATACAACAGAGAAAAGACAGTCTCTTCAATAAGTGGTGCTGGGAAAACTGGACAGCTACATGTAAAAGAATAAAATTAGAACACTACCTAACACCATACACAAAAATAAACTCAAAATGGATTAGAGACCTAAATTTAAGACCGGACACTATAAAACTCTTAGAGGAAAACATAGGAAGAACCCTCTGACATAAATCACAGCAGGGTATTTTTTGATCCACCTCCTAGAGTAATGGAAATAAAAACAAAAATAAACAAATGGGACCTAATAAAACCTCAAAGTTTCTGCACAGCAAAGGATACCATAAACAAGACGAAAAGACAACCCCCAGAATGGCAGAAAATATTTGCAAACGAATCAATGGACAAAGGATTAATCTCCAAAGTATATAAACAGCTCATGCAGCTCAGTGTTAAAAAAACAAACAACCCAATCCAAAAATGGGCAGAAGACCTAAACAGACTTTTCTCCAAAGAAAATCCATCCATACAGATGGCCAAGAAGCACATAAAAAGCTGCTCAACATCATTAATCATTAAAGAAATGCAAATCAAAACTACAATGAGGCATCACCTCACACCAGTCAGAATGGGCATCAGCAGAAAATCTACTAACACCAAATGCTGGAGAGGGTGTGGAGAAAAGGGAACCCTCTTGCACTGTTGGTGGGAATGTAAATTGATACAGCCACTATGGAGAATAGTATGGAGGTTCCTTAAAAACTAAAAATAGAATTACCATATGACCCAGCAATCCCACTAGTGGGCAAATAACTAGAGAAAACCATAATTCAAAAAGACACATGCACCCCAATGTTCACTGCAGCACTATTTACAATAGCCACATCATGGAAGCAACCTAAATGCCCATCGACAGACGAATAGATAAAGAAGATGTGGTACATATATACTATGGAATATTACGAAGCCATAAAAAAGAATGAAATTGGGTCATTTGTAGAGACGTAGATGGATCTAGAGACTGTCATACAGAGTGAAGTAAGTCAGAAAGGGAAAAACAAATATCGTATATTAATGCATCTATGTGGAACCTAGAAAAATGGTACAGATGAACCGGTTTTCAGGGCAGAAATTGAGACACAGATGTAGAGAACAAATGTATGGACACCAAGGGGAGAAAGTGGTGGGGGATGGTGGTGGTGGTGTGATGAATTGGGCGATTGGGATTGACATGTATACACTAATATGTATAAAATGCATGACTAATAAGAACCTGCTGTATAAAAAAATAAATAAAAGAAAAATATTTTTAAAAAAAGTTGTGAAGTGTTATAGCAAATTAGCAGGGGAGGGACTTCTTCGTTTGCACACTGACCTCTATAGCAAGTTTTTCTTGTCTTGTTATTTTATGTTTTTACCAGAATCGGTAAATGAAAGTGAAAGCTAGACTGAGAGAAAAAATGCCACTCATTATATCCAAAGAAGTACTTAAAAACCAATAGCCAATTCCTAATGAAATTTGTGAGGAACCTTGTTTTTGATTATATCATGAAGGAAATATGGAAATACAGTTTGCAATTTAAATCTATTTTTAAGGAGGTAAAAAGGAAAACTAAGACAAATATCAAAGTTAATACCTCATGTTAAATACAGACACCTTAAAGAACTACAGCCAAGAACACAGACAACATACTTCTTGAGCACACAAGCTAATTACTTAAACAAAAGGTATGTTATCTCCACGCTGCTTACTAAATTTCTCCTAAATCCTTCCAGTTTTTATTGGAGAACTTTCCACCAAATTTAAGTGCAGCCAGAGCACAGACCATGCAGTCATGCTGGGCTGCAAAAATACTGACCTTGGGGCTTCCCTGGTGGTGCAGTGGTTGAGAGTCCGCCTGCCGATGCAGGGGACACGGGTTCGTGCCCCGGTCCGGGAGGATCCCACCTGCCGCGGAGCAGCTAGGCCTGTGAGCCATGACCGCTGGGCCTGCGTGTCCGGAGCCTGTGCTCCGCAACGGGAGAGGCCACAACAGTGAGAGGCCCGCGTACCGCAAAAAAAAAAAAAAAAAATACTGACCTTGTTTCCAACTCTGTAAAAATGTTTTCACATCAGTGCATTTCTAGTATCATTTTCTCATTCGCCCCCTGCTCCCATCTCCTGCCCTAAGAGATTGCAGTTCTGTGTCTTGAACGGTCTCTCTCTTCTCCTTTCTCACCATTCACCACTTATCCTTTTTTTAAAAAAACTTTTAATTTATTTTTATTTATTTTTGGCTGTGTTGGGTCTTCGTTGCTGTGTGTGGGCTTTCTCTAGTTGCAGTAAGCGGGGACTACTCTTCGTTACGGTGCGCAGGTTTCTCCTTGCAGTGGCTTCTCTTGTTGCGGAGCACCAGCTCTAGAGCACAGGCTCAGTAGTTGTGGCACGTGGGCTCAGTAGTTGTGGCTCATGGGCTCTAGAGCACAGGCTCAGTAGTTGTGGCACATGGGTTTGGTTGCTCCGCGGCAAGTGGGATCTTCCTGGACCAGGGCTTGAACCCATGTCCCCTGCATCGGCTGGTGGATTCTTAACCATTGCGCCACCAGGGAAGTCCCCATTTATCCTTTTTGACTACTTTAACAGGCCAGGGTTCATATTCTTCAAAGCTGTAACAATTAATTCACCTTATAAAAGTTATTGTACACTGAAGAATTCCTCTCACTTTTTCCGAAGTATATATGAGAGTACTTCTAAGCACCCTATTCTTATATATGCTTATGTTATTGTGATCAGATTCATTTATTCACCAAATGTTCCCCATGTGACTGATTAGGAGCTGGAGTTATTTTAGGCACTGTGGACATCAACATGAAAAGACTCCAAAAATTTCCACAGTCCAAGAGACAGGCACATAAACTGATGTAGAACAGTGTTGAAGGGGCCCACATACAAATCTGCAGAGGGCATCATAGCAACACCCTCTAGAATCTATCCTCCAGGAAGATAAGGAAGTCGTCTGTTTTGTTCACTGCTGGTTTTGCAATCTCCCCAAAGCAGCGATAGCACCTCTCTTCTGGGTTGTCCTTGCTATGAGTCATTCAACCACAGAAGGTGGAGATTTCAGGAAACCAAGGGATAGAGACCAGACACATGAGCTTTACTGGCCCCTGTTGCCTACAAAATGCAGGGCCCAGCAATGCTCACATACAACGGGCTGCTCCTTGAAGGTGATTTCATCAAGCATGATTTCATGAGTGGTTGAGGCCTCAGCGAGGAATCAGGTCACTTGATTTTGGGGTGGAATGCAAAGGTGTGTGAAGAGTAGTGGGTGGGGTCTCTGCCTGCAGTCAGGCCTTGCGTGTCTGAGCAGGAAACCCTTCCTAGGAGGGGTGGTGCTCTAGCTCATAGCTGCGATCACGGGCAACTTCCTTTCCTCACTGGAAACACTGAAGGACCAGTTTCTCTCTGTTTTCTAAAAACATTGCAGTCAAACAAATTCAATTTGCAAACAAATGGGATTTATACCAAGGGATTTGCAAATACTACATGTCTGCTCTTTGTGTCCCATCTGACATATTTTCTGAATAAGCAGCACATAAATCTTGGAGCAACATACTTAACAGCTATGATCACAGTATAGTAACTCCATATCTTTTCCATGAGAAATCATCTGTGGAAATGCCAGAGGGTCTCAGCATTTTCCTATGGTTGCCTTATAGCATCACTATGCTTCTCAGAATCTGGCACACACTGCAAGGCACCTGGATGCTCAATATGTATATGATGGTGAGTGATGGCACCAAGGCCGATCATACACTCATATGAGTGGTGGAGGTATCAGGGAGAAAGCTGGAGAAGACTAGAAATTGGCTGGGTCACAAAGAGGAGGGGTGATATTCAGGCATTCAAGAAGAGGCGACAGCACGAGGAAAATCTCTGAGTGCAGGCAGCATGGCTGACATGGGGGACATTACAAGTAGTTCTATCAGGGGGTGGTAGGAGATGAAGATGAAATAGACAAGGGCTAGACTTCAGAGGACTATTAGATTCAGTTCACTAGAACAGTTATTCTGGGGTCAGACTCCATGTGGTCCACATACACTAGTGTTATCCTAAAGGCTAAGATTCAAAGCTTGGCAGTTGCAAAAGATGGGAAAAGTTTATGGATGCTGCAAGGACCACATTATTGGCTGGGGCAGCAGGTTTGGGCGGACAAATCCCTAGATATGTTTTCCTTGGCAATATGATGCCAAGAGGATAAAAATTAGGCCAAGAAATTCAACCTGTTCTCTGGAAGTGTAATGGATAGAATATTGTCAAATTGGCATCAGTTCCAGCCTCGAGAAAAAGGTCTAAAGTGCAACTGCTACATTCCATTATTTAGCTAATGGGAGCTTGAGAATGTACCAGACATCATTTCTGGGCTTTACGTGATTTCAAAGCTGTTTCATGTCGACACTGTGATCTCGGCCTCCTCCAGGTGGGGGCCATCCAAAAGGAGAATGGCAGACACACTCCTAAGTTGAGCCTGGGTGAAGCTGAACTGCCCACTACAGAGCCAGGCCCTCTGAAGGAAGACGCAGTGGAAAGGACAGAGGCCAAGTTTCTCCCAGGATGCAAGAGCAGTGACTGACAGCCCCCCAAAAGCACACAGACCCTTTTGTATTTATTCATTCAACCTCTCAGCAGATATTTGTTATGCGCATGGCGTTTCTAAGACACAGATCTAGCCTCTGGGGATGCAGCAGTGAACAAAACACAAGAAGCCTTTGATGGAGTGAGGGGAGACTGACAATATACAAATGAATACAAAACTGTCAGATGGAAGTAAGTTCTATGAAAATAAAATAATAAAGCAGGATATGAGGATAAAGAGTGGCAGGAAGAAGATGCTGTTTTAGGATCTGGAGCAATTATTAAACAGTGTTTCTTCACTGTAAAATGAAAATGAAAATAGAAATGAATAGTCTCAATTTCTCCAAGTTGTAACAAGAAATGAATGCAACAGAGTTATGAAGGGCTTTGCCATCTCTCTGGAATATAGCAAGCAGTGAATAATGGGTAGTTTACATAATTATTGAGGGTGAGACCATTGTAGTAGTTAAATTCTCTTAGAACTTAGAAGTCTGCCAAACTTCCTGCATTCAGTTTTGGTTCCATGCCTTAAAATCCACATAGCCTTAGTCAGTGAACCCAATTTACCCCTCTAGGTCTCTGCTTTCCTGTCTGTAAAATGAAGTAATAATGGTACCTTTCTTGTGGAGTTATTGGAAGGATTAATGAGATAATATTACAAACAAACTGCTTAGCTCTGAGCTGGTCACATAGAAGAGATGCTCAATATAAGTTATCTATTAATACAGTAACCTTTTCAGGAAAATGTTCCCAGCATGAAAACCAACCTTACAGTGTTATAATTATTTCTGAATGATAATCTATGACTTTCTTTCTGATAGCACTCACTTTTTTTTGAGGGGGGAGAGTATACAGTGTCAGTTGAGAGTATAATAGGCAGAGACATCTACTGTGTGTTTTAGTTATTCATTCATACAGTTTCTTTAAAGACTTTTCTGGCTACCATTTGAAGAAAATGAATATGTTAGAAAAAATAGAAGGTATATTTCCTGCTAGTCAAAAGTTAAATAACTGACACTTTCTGGCCTTAGGAAGTAGCATATATCTTGCTTTATGTATCTGTATCCTCTGCTAGAGTGTGCATTCTTGTGTAAGAAAACTTCCGTATTCATGTGTATCTGCAACACCTAAGACAGTGTCTGGCGGAGTTAAGTGCTTAGACGATAAGGTCAGTTTGACCTGATAGCCTGATGGAAAGGAATAATAAATAATAGCCAAGTAAGAGAGAAGAGGCCATCGTATTGAGCCACGCTTGTATAAAATGGAACTGGGGCTCACCACCACGGCAATACCCCTTTCCCTTTCCCCTGTAGAGCCCCACGGGCTGTTTCCTTTGGGGAGAATCAGGCCAGTGACGTTGGTGCTGAGCTTCTGTCTAGAAGATCCACCCAGGAGCATCCTTAAAGAGGATAAACATTACTACATTGGATCCTGGCCTAAGGAGCAAGAAATATTGATCCCTCTAACTGTTTGCTTGACTCATTTTCTTTTGTGTTTTAGAAAATTAAATTTCAAAGCCAATAACTGCTCAGATCAATTAAATGCAGGACAAAATATGAGATGATCGTTGCCAAGTGAACCAAAAATGATTGGTGAAGAAAGAAGGATATACAGGCTTGACAACTGGTCTACCCGCTTTTTAAAAGATTCTGAAAATACAGTGGATTTGAAATTGCATATAAATCATCAAGTACAAAATGCATGAAAAGATCATGGAATTAAATTATGAAAGAAACTGGTATTATTCTTCCAGATAGCAAAGGTAAGTTGTATGAAGAAATGAGCAAACAAATGAAAGCAGTAAGAATCACATGTAATAAAGCATATGGGATGGGACAACATGCAGCCTAGTGACTATACACAGTACATCTTTAATAAAAATTTGTTAAATAAGTGAATGAATAAGAAGCATTTCTTACTAAGTATGCAACAAATTGAGTATAAAGTATAATATCTTAAGATACTTAATATCTTAAGTATTACTTTGCAGTAATTAATAAAGGAGAACTGGGTTTAGAGTAAGAATTTTAACTGTCCTAGTTCAGTGCAAAACATCTCTTATTTTCAGAGTATATGTCTATTTGAAGTTTGGACGCATACAACTTTTAATATGAAAGGTTTCACATTTTGATTCAAATTGCTGCATGGAAATGTGGGAACAATCAATAAGGACAAGCCTAGAGGCCAATGCAGACTTAAGGATGAGCCACCAAAGCATTCTCTTCTCTCCAGCAAAGGAAGGAGAGCTCTAATTCCCAGGCTTCATTTGCACATGCTGTTATTCACAGATGAATAAAGTGTGCCACTTTGTTAGTCACCCCCTGGGTCCACAGCACGTAAGCACGGAGAGGAAATGGTCCAAGAACCACTGGCATCCAACCCATGATACATTATGTTACTAAATATCTGGCATGGCAATTGGCTAAACCTCGTCAGCCAGCTGCCAAATGTCATCTAACAAAGCAGTCCCCATCCAGGACCTCTATGTGACTATACTGATAATATTATCACTGGAGGTAAAGAGACACATTCTCTAAAGAAACTCATCATTAGAAATAAACATGGCAGCTCATCCATAAGCAAACATAACATGAAGAAATCGAAGAGGAACATTTAAATAAATCAGTGCGTTTTTGTGGGTTTGCATGTGTGTCAATAAATGTACACAAATGAGAAAGTCTTTACTCCATCAAGTAATACGGATGATTTTTACTGACTAAATTAGTGACCAGACTTCCTCAACACCATAAATAAAGCAAATATTTATTCTTGTCAGAGTCTTCAGATCACAGTGTCCAAGGCTGCTTGGGTTTTAGTCCATCCTTCTAACTATTTTAGGAAAACTGAGTGAAGATTTATCCTCAGTCTGGCTTCTTTACAAGTAGAAATATCCTTTGTCACTTTGCCAAACATGAATCAGATGTGATGTTTTAAAGAGAGAGTGGAAGAGTTCCTTTAATGAACTTTTATCTTCTTATTTTGCATGGTCTTTTTGGGCAATCTCATCCTCTACACACACACACACACACACACACACACACACACACACACACACACACACACACACACACACACACACACACACACACACACACACCCCCCACACGCACGCGCCTCAACTATAACCTTCACCCTATGATAGTCCCTTTATAGTTCTAACCCAGATCTCTCACTTCAACTCCAAATTCTTATCTATTTCTAGGCACTTTAAAATGAAATACACCCAATATTGAGCTCACTGTCTCTCTACTCGTGGAAATGTTGATCTTATTCTGATGCCTTTTTATAAATGGCACACACGTGAATCCAATCACAATCCAGCCAAGATCCTAGGTCATTAAATACTCCTACATCTCCTTCAACTTCTGAATCGGTTCCATTAAAAATTTATGTTCATCTTTACCTGCAAAATAACTCTCTTTTCAGTCCCCTCTTGGCTCACCTGACTGTCACTGCCTTAGCCTGGACTCAGCATCTTTTGGATGGTGACAATATCCACATAATGATCTTCCTTGTGCTGTCTTACTGCAGTCTAATCCTTCCTCCATTCTGATGCTGCACTGAACCTTTAAAATACACATCTGGTCATGCCTAGCCATTTTAACAAAAAAGGGACAGAACGTAAATGAGGAAAACTATAACGCCTTTGCTCCCCAAATTAATGTATAAATTTAATTCAATTCTAATTAGAGCCCAAACAAGATTTTTTGAATTGGATCAAATGATGCTAACATTTATATGGAATAATAAGAGCAGGAGAAAATTTTGAAAAAGAATGTTAAGGAAGGGATAAGCCTTGCCCTTTCTACAGATAATAGAAAGTACTATAAGGCTGCTCTTCAAACACATAGTATTGGTATAGGAATGGAGAAATAGATCAATGAAACAGAATTGAGAATGCAGAAATAGATTCCAGAATACAGAAGAATTTAACACATGATAAAGGTAGTATTTCAATGCAGTGGGGGAAAAGGTAGTTTACTTAATAAATAGTAGGGTACTTAATTAGAAGGAAAAGAAATTGGACCCCGACATACATTATATACAAAAATAAATGTCACATGAATTAGATAATTAATTGTAACAAATAAAACCACAAAATCATGAAAGAATATCTCAGCAAATACATGTGCAATGTAGGAGAAAGGAAAATCCTCTTAACCACAACCAGAAACCCCAATGTTAGAAATGAAAAGATACCATATAAAAATTAAACCTTTTGTATGGCAAAATATACTATTATTAAAACTCACGGGGCTTCCCTGGTGGCGCAGCAGTTGAGAGTCCGCCTGCCGATGCAGGGGACATGGGTTCGTGCCCCAGTCCGGGAAGATCCCACATGCCACGGAGCGGCTGGGCCCGTGAGCCATGGCCACTGAGCCTAAGTGTCCGGAGCCTGTGCTCCGCAACAGGAGAGGCCACAACAGTGAGAGGCCCGCGTACCGCAAAAAAAAAAAAAAAACTCACTAGACAAAATAAATTTTGAATATGTATTACTATCTCAGAGCATAGGTAAAGAGCTCTCAAAAAATTAACAAGAAAAAAAAAATAAAACAACAAAACTGGGCAAAGAATAGAAAGCTATTCCCCAAAGATCAAATCCTAGTGGTGAAGAAATATAAGAAAAGGTGCTCTAATGAGGTGGCATAATGTAATAATTTCATACACAATGGACCATCCAAAACAAAAAAGAATTATATCATCCAGTGCTAACGAGGTTCTGTAATAAAAGGTATTCTCACATGCTGCTGGCAGAAATGTGTGTCGTTATAGCCTCCTGAGAATATAATCTGGCAAGTTATTAAAATTAAGTGTTTACCCTAGAAACAGAAACACCAGTTTGTAAGAATATATGTGTAATGTGTATGTGTATATATAAACTGGAGGCAAAGAAAAAGCATATCAACAGATGAATAGGTGGATTATTAAATAAACATGGAGAATATGATACATTCACATTTTACGAAGCCTCGAAAATGTAAGTTAACATGGAGGCGTTCCAAAGAGGCATTAAGTGAGAAAACCAAGATGCAGAAAAGTATCGCCAATATGAGTAAATTCTTATTAAACAATGATAACTCCATCTGTGTGTGCTTTTACGTATTTGTATATGATTAGACAGACCGTGAGAAAGCATGAAGGTTAAATCAGAGTGTTAACGTCGATTATCCCAAGTGGGTAGTTTGCTGATGACAATACAGAAGACAAGAGGCTAAGGTGAAATCCAATATAGAAAGCCTGTATGTATTCACTTTTAGTCTATATGAAAAGAATATATACTTTGAGTGAAGGAAAGAGAATTTAAAATTTCTCCATGGCTCTTTATTAGCTTTAGGCAATAATTTTTTTAATTTAAAGGTTGTTTGCCCTTCAAGGCTCTTCACCATCTGACCATCGCCTGTTATTCCATCATCACAGCTCTCCATTTTCACAAACACCTTCGTGCTTTATCCATAGGGCACATTTTTCCATTCCTAGAACATGCTCCACTCTCTCATCCTACCTTTTCTTTGGATTTACCATTATAACGATTTCCTCTTTAACCACCTGCTGAATTTCTACTCATCCCTCAATGGGAGTTCAAGTTTCACCTCCTCCAGCGTATCCATCCAGTTCCTACACACCTTCCTTGTCTTTACTCTGCACTGGCTCCTACCAGGCAGTGCTGTGATTGTTCCTTGCCTGTCTTTCTTCTCCATGTCTTTATTGGCCTGGAATTCTTGGAAGAAAGGATGGTCTCTTATCTATCATATGTCCCTGCTCATCTTTTATTCTTCTCACTAGCTTCCTCAATACAGGCATTCCGTGAAATGATTCCAGGTTACTTTTATGGAGCAAACCATTCCCTTACAACCTGATCACTTTATTGGAGATAAGGCTGAGCTTGCTGTGTCCACACAGCAGGTAAAAGCTCAATCATACAACAATAGCAACATTCAAGGTGCAGAGGGTGGCACCTGTGGGTATTTTGTGTGCTCTTTGGTGAATTGTGGGAAAGAGGCAAAAGAACCAACTGACTTCAGCTGGTTGAGGACTGACCAGATGGAATGAAATGAGTGTACATTAAACAAGATAAAAATGGAAGATAAACAACATTCGCTGACTTCATAGTATTCAGTGTCATTATCTAAACTAAAACGAAAATGACTGCCTCATTGTGTTTGTGAACACCTTGATACAAACTGTTCCTACCTAGATTATTTTTAGCTGTATCTTGTTTTAAAGAAAGACCATTAATCAGTCACCATCTACTGGTGGTTCTCTCGAAAATACAGGGAGTTAAAATAGCTATTGCAGTCAAATGCCCTCACAGCCATTATCTCACCAGAGCACTGTCCTGTGATCTCTAACCACTTAGTTAGAACAGCTGGGCGACTCCTGAAAAGTCAGTACTGCCTACCGCACGTCAGTGTGAGCCGCTGGGTAAACCTTGGTTGTGTGTAGAGTTATTTGCCCTTCCAGATTATTTACCCATGTGAAAACCTGCTTGGGGAGTATTAGAGCAAACGTTTCAGAGGGAAAATGGAGAAAGTAGCTTAGTGCTTCATTTCCTTTAGGTAGTATGTTAAAAGTCTTAGATAAAAGAAAGGAAAACCTTTGTGATAAAGTTTTCCCACCTTCCCTGTTTGAGTCTACAGTCCAAATTTGTATTCATTCACAAATTAAGTGAATTGGATAGTCATCAAAAGTTCCTTGTCAGCTGTGGCCAAATGCCTACATTCTTGTCATTTGGCACAATTAAAGGAAGAGCCAAAAGCAGACCAGCAGCAACCTTCTAAAGAAGCCATTAGCAAAGTCACATTACGATGCAGTAGTGATGATTTAGCTCCTTGATTCACATTAAAAACTCCCTAGGCAGGCATCGCTTCTTCACTTTAGAATGAGTAACTGAAATGACATTTCAGAACCAACAAGCTGAGTTTATTATCTCTGGGGAACCAGCACACAAACTACTGGAGGGGATATGAAACAAAAGCCAGTCACCTGCACATCCCTTATCAGAGATTTCTAGCATTTCACGCACTACGTCCATGTCCTGAGGCATATTTCATGGATTTGTATGGAGAGGTAAGACACAACTAAAATGAAAAGAACCTCAGTACAGAAACATAGACACTTAGACCCCAAATATATTTTAGCACTCATTTAACCTAACCCCTTCACTTTATAAATGGAAAAGGCTGACGACTGGACACATTAAATTACCTGGTCAAATCCTAGGGCAATTGAGGGCAGAGGCAAGAATGGAACCCAGTTCTCCTGAATCCTAGTCTGATGCTCACTGCATAAGTCTGCCCCGGCTTTTACTCTACCTGTTATGCAACCTCCATAAGCTAAATTTATAGGGTCCTCAGTGCCCTTTCGTTCTCCTATATTGACCCCATTTTTAATGTTCCAATGTTGCTTTGCTTTATATTTGTTTGTATTATTTGCTGCTTTTGCTAATCTCTGGACGGTTTACCATGAAGATGATCAAATGGTGAAACGGAATAAAGCCATGTGTTACTGCCTGCAACAATTACAAATCTGGAACTAAACTCGAGGAACTAGTGGGTTTACCGAGTCTAAAACTGGCAATTCCAGAGGTGGGACTGTTGTGCACTAATACTAAAAATGTGCCACAACAAAAACATTTGTGTTTTGTAGTTAAATAAATTTGAGAAACTATAGTTCCTGCTGGAAGAAGTCAATGTTTATCTGCATATTAAAAGCTCTGAGGAGTCCTGCTATAAATAAACTAGTTTAGTTTTATTTAACCCATTATTTCTCAAACATATTTGAATATGGAAGTCTTTGTGTGTGTGTGTGTGTGTGTGCACCTAATACCATTTTCTGACAGAACTAACCTTCTACAGAACAAACATTAGTAAGTTGCTTTATCACAGTGAGCAGTGGGGTGTGGCCCAGTATCTCCTCCTTCAATACTTCATTTTATTAAAAAGTATTTGCAAAATGTTTTCTGTAGGCAGATCATCGTATGGTGGGGGTGAGGAGAGGGAGAGGGGAGGGAGAAGGAAATGTAGGAAGTTAACAAGACTCTAGACCTCTCGAGTTTATAATCTCGACAAACACACAAGTAAGCAAAATCATAAGGCAGTGAATAATTCAGTATCCAGTATCCCCATAAGGCACAGATGAAGCCATTAGAATTTTCGACTTGAGCTCAACTGGGACAAAGTACATTCTAAATTAGACCCACAAGTATATGCAGACAGAATTTTGCCTTGCACAAAGTGCCTTGATCGATACATATTTGCTTAACAAATGAAGGGCATTCTGGGTTGTACAGCAGCATGAACAGTATCTTGAAATCAGATTCACTGCAACGTTTTAGTCACGGAAAAGTGAAGAATCTAGGTTGCCTGGAGTGGGGTTAGGGTTGAGCATTGAGCTTGAGGGGAAAGGAAATTATGACTGGAGGGGCAGGGTACATGCAGAATTTAAATGTCTTTACTCTAATGAGAATTCAAGAGTCTTCCTGAAGTTGTGGGTCTTTTCTTCTTCATCCTTAGCACCTTCTACATAGCCTGGGCATGAAAAATAGGCATTGAAGAGAACCAATGAATGAATAAAAGACGTACAATGGAGAACAGCCGGAGGATTTCTGACTGCAAAGTAAGATGACCCAGCAGGGTTTTTTGAAAATAAATCTGGTTGGTGATGTTTGAGGTGGGCTGGGGTTGTGAGATATCACAAAGAGTAGCCATCAGTTAGAAGACAAAGCTAGGAGTTTAGGACAAACCTACCCTGGAGCGCACAAGTCTGAAATGCATTTTGAAGAAAGAATCAATACACCTGCAGAGCAACTCAGTAAAGAAAACAAAGAAAAGGTACGGTAAAAAAAGATAGGAATCAACTTTTAACCTAAGCGAGTGGTAGTGTCATTAACAGAGTGTTGAGGATATGATGGCAAATACCCACGGAAAGATGCTCCATCACCACAATGGTGACTGAGGAAAGCACAACATTTTCCAAATGAGATACAGATATGATCACTATCACCTCTACTTTTCAGGTAAGAAATTTGTATAGCAGAAATATCGGGTTTTGCTCTAAACACACGTACTCAGCAGGGAGTATAGCCAAAACTTTAATCCCAATCTCATGATGTTATATTCAACGTTCTTTTACAATATTACATTTCAGGAGGTATAGGATTATAAGAAAATGCCCGGTCAGAGATACAGACTTGAAGTTTACCCACATAGATATGAAAGTTGGAGTAGGGACACTGTATTTATTCCAAGAGAACTGAGTTCAGTTAGATGAGCTTTAATGAGGTACCTGGTATGTGCTCAGTTCTGTGGCCTCGATGATGAATGTAGATCAAGGACTTACATCTAGGGAAGGCTGAGAGGAAGAGAGAGCAGTCAGTAAACAAGCCAAGTTAAATATAAATCAAGGTTAACTGCTGTTTCATGAGTACCTACTACATGCGAGACGGCGCATGATTGACTGAAGAAGAATGTCCAACATTTAAGATGTCAAGGCTGCCAAAGGCAGATGGCTTGATTAGAGGTGACAAATGCCCAAACTAGGGAGTGAGAACTTTGAAACTTTTCCCTTCTCAATACTGGTCTTTTTCAGGCAAACCAAGAATGTAAAACAGGTTCAATTAATACCTCGCATGCATCCAATTTGCCAGTTTCTACTAGGACCAGACTCCTGCTGCAGTCCTGGATTGAGTATGGGACGTTAGTACTTAAAGGGGATGGGGCCAAGAGAAAAGAAACAAATGAGGCATAGGAGTTTCAGGGGGAAAGCCCGAGTCATAACTTTTTTTTCAAATGTATTTGAATGACAGAGACTCCTCCTATCCCTGCTTCTTTCTCTATCAAACAGAAGTAGCGGAATCAAATCATGTAGAGGATACTTCAGTCTATCACCTAACCTTCCCGGGCATCTCTCCCACTAAAGCTGGAGACGCTGCACATTTGCCAGATGTATTAACATACAGTATACTGTAGTATTATTTGCTATCCTTGGAGTACATTCTGATAATCTCTACCAACCAAAATCATGCCAACCTTCATAGTTTTGCTCAAATACCTTCTCCCCCAGGATGCCTTCCCTGAATGCCTTTGCCTGAAATGAACTCTCCCTTCCTGGGCTCTTCAGCACTTTGTGCTTTTCAAAGGACTTTGTGTTTTTGTGTCACTCACTGGTCTGTATTGTGACTTTTCAAAAAGCATGATCTACAAAACTAGGAAGTTAATATTTTAAATGCTCAAAATAATGTCAGATGCAGTATATGAACCATGGTACTCTCACTTCAGAGACTTTCCATTACCCTGACTTACTTTTTTTGTATATATAATTTACCCTTTTAAGTTTTAAGTTTCCTGAGGGCAAGGACCAAGTCTTATGGATCAAAGTATTCATCAAATCATTGAGCTTAGAGACTCAACAAATATTTGATGGATGGATGAGTTAACTAATTAGAAAAATAAATGTGAAGTGTCGACTGACAACTGAAAAAAAAAATGCACAGTGTGAGAGCTGTGAGTTAATTTTTATTGGGGGCAAAATGAGGACTATAGCCCGGGAGACAGCATTTCAGATAGCTCTGAGAAACTGCTCCGGAGAGGCAGGGGGAGGGGCAGTATATATGTGACTTTAGTGAAGGGGGGACGTGCAGTCAAGCACACATTTTGGCAGAGGCTGGCTGCTAGTCACGAGGAGCAGATGTCACTGTTAATGATTTTAGTGCTTTTCTAGATATAAGATGCAAGAATTGGGCTCATAAAATCTTATCTTGAAAATATCTATCTAAAGGCTTGTTCTGCCAGTTTTTCCCAGAGCACAGAGTGCTTCACCCCTGATCTCCACCCTGAACTCCTTTCAGGGTGTGTTGAGGGTCAGTGGCTGCAGTGGCTAGTGACCTCATCCTTGCAGAGGCAGATGGCAAGTGCCAATTTTCTGCTGGAAGAAGTAAAGTAACCTTCCTTAGTTTAAGCATTTCTTCCTCTCTGCCTGGGTACGCTATGACACATACTGTTACAGGTGTCGGGGACACGAGTGTGATAGAAACAGTAGAGATCCGCACCCACACAGCCTCCAGACTAGAGGAAGCAGCCACACAATATGCAAATAAAGGAGTGAAATATTCGCCACAGAGTGATACATGCTAGAAAGAGTAAGAAAGCAGGGAGAAGGAGTGGGTGGGGAGAGGAAGGAGGCGTGCAATTTTAAGTAAAATGATCAGGGAAGCCCTCAAGGAAGAAGTAATCTTTGCACAAAGCATCTAAGAAGTTGACTGGGCAAGTCAAGCACATATCTGGGTGAAGACTATTCCCAAGAGAGGGAATAGCAAGTGTAAAGGCTCAAAACAGGAGTATATTTTGGTGGTTTGAGTAGCAAAGAGGCCACTGTGGCTGAAACAGAGTGTGCAAGAGGAGAGTAGAAGGAAATAAAGTTAGACTGGAAGGGAGTGATTTGTTTTCTAGGGCAGCCATAATCAATTATCACCAACTGGGTGGCTTAGAACAACAGAAATTTATCACAAGTCCAAAATCAAGGTGTTGGCGTGGTAGGTTCCTTTTGGAGACTTTGAGGGAGAAACCGTCTTATGCCTCTCTCCTAGCTTCTGTGGTGGCTGGCGATCCTTGGCACTCCTTGGCTTGTAAATGCATTGTTTCAATATCTACCTCCATCTTCACATTTCCTTCCTTTCTGTGTTTCTGCGTCTTCTTTTCCGTCGCTTACAAGAGCACTCTCATTGGATTTAGGACCCACCCTAATCCAGTAGGGTCTCATCTAGATCGCTACCTTAATTACATCTGCAAAGACCTTATTCCAAATAAGACCACATTCTAAGGTTCTGGGCGGGCATGAATCTCGGGCTGGTAGGGGTGGAAGCACTATTCAGTCCACCACAGGGAGCAAGGGTGAAGCATCCAGGGCAGTTAGGATTCAGATGTCATTAATCCATCTGTGGGATCATGTGGCTTGAGCTGGTAACAGTAGACATGTGGTGAGAAGTGGTCCTATTAGATCTATTTTTAATTAAGCCAGTAGGATTTATTGACACATAGGGTTTTGGACTTCTTGGGTTTTTCTTCTTCACTGCTTTGTAAATAAGAGAAGCATTGGTATTAGGAAAAGAAAAAGTTATGTGGCAGCCCAGTAGCTGTTATTGCCTGATTGAGTCTGCTGTGAATAAGGGATAAACCTGAATGATGGTTTACAAACAGTTGTATGTAGGCAGGGGACACTGGGTCCCTTTTCCAGTTTTAATATTCGGTGTTTCTTATTAAGTATGTCTATGATGTAATGCATTTTGTTGCAATTCAAACAGAGCAAAACTTTAAAGATAAATAAATTGTTCTGAGGGAGGAAAATACATTCACATGACAGGGATGGATAAATGTACTACATTTCTTATGCAAACCCTAGAACAAAAACAACTCTATATTCTGATTCACTGAATCTATTTGAATGGAAATATTGCTCTTTAGGGAAGGAAACTCATCTCATCCATCTGGGAAGAAAGTCAAGACCTGCATCTTAAAGAACCTCAGAAGTTCAGCTCAGCCGGAAAAATAATAATGAGAATCAATATGAACTTCTGAGTGCTTTGGTAACAGTTTCAGCTGAAATCTTGATTCACTTCCCAAGTTATAACCTCAGGGGGACAGGACATGCAGGGAGAATGAAGGAAATGAAATACTGTAAATTATCCCCATTGTCATGTCAGGTCCTCAAGCACATTTCTTAATATTCAGTACAAAATAGAGACCAAGTATGCCCCTTATTTAACAATTGCCTGTCCATGGGCCTTTCCCATTGATTCGACAATGGTCTCTTTGTTATGTATTATCTAAGGAACATTCTTCCATTTTCTACGATTGGTATTCAGTCTAACTCTCATACTTTCTCCTCCTTCCATAAGAGAGTCAGGGCTCCAGTTAAAGCCATCTCCTCTAAACGTGGCATCCTCGTGATCGCCTTCAGGTTCTGCCTGTCCTGCCTGAAGAGGATACCATCTCTCTCACTCAGAATTCTCCAGGTTTTCTTTCTTTTTTTTTCTCTTAGTTAGAAACAGTTCTATTAAAATTATTGCTAAGCATTTCACTACATTCATTACAGTATGGGTATCACTTCCTTTCACTGAAAAACTACTGAGCTGAAAGCAATTTGCAAGTAACTAGTTAGAAACATCTTTAAGGCTTTTTTAAAATATATTGAGGTATAATTGACATATAAGGTCATATTAGTTTCAGGTGTACAACATAATGATTCAATACTTGTATACACTGTGAAATGACCACCACAATAAGTCTAGTTACCATCCAGTCACAGTACAAAGTTACAATTTTATTTTTTTAATATGTGTGATGAGAATGTTTAACATTTATTCTCTTGGCAACTTTCACACATTTTACCCATCCTGAAGCCCCCTCCCCTCTGGAAAAAACCACCATTCTGTCCTCTGTATCTGTGATTTTTGTTTTGTTTTGTTTTGCTTGTTCATTTGTTTTGGCTTTAGATTCCACATTCAAGCATACCTGTGTTATTGCTCTTCCCAGGTACTGCGTTTTTCATAAATTGAAAGTTTGAGGCAACCCTGCAACAAGTTTAAGTCATCATCTCTTGCCTGGACTAATGCAATTGCCTCCTGACTAATTCATCTAGTCTATTTTCCACATTGCAGCCAAAATGATATTTTCAAAATGTAAGTTAACTTATGTGATTTATTGCTTAAAATCCTTTGGATAGCTTTCCATTTCACATAGAGTAAAATGCCAGGTTCTCTCTCTAAGCTACAGCCCCATCTTCACCTGCTACACAAGTTACTCACTCTTGGCCCGATCTTCTGTGTGCACGTTCCCACCTACCTCATCTGACCTGAAATAATAATTCTCTTTCCCAGCTTCACTCTCTTCATCCTTTAGATCTAAGCTCAAGCATCCCATCCTCGAAAATACTTTTCCAATCCATCATACGAGATCAGGTACCCTGCTTTTTTTGTGCTCATTGCATCTTACATTTTTTATAGCACTTATCATGCCTGAAATATATGCTTGGGTGATTATGAGTTCGGTTTATATCTGAGTTGGTCAAGATTGTCTCTAGGTGTCCTGGCGGTCACCCTGAACAGAGATGTAGCTAATTAAATGTTTATTTAATAAATGAATAACACATTTTCTCTACCACTTTTTTGATATGTATTCTGTTTTACCCAGGATTCCTAGTTATCTTTGTATTTACACCCCTCTGAACATACAGCATCTTGCAAAGCAGCACATCTACACTCGGCGCCACTTAGTGACTTGCCACATTTCCTGACGCTAGTGGTGATTCAATATGTACTTATTGACCAACTGCTGTGTGCAAAAATCAGTGTTATAGATGGAATAGCATACTCACAATTTAAAAAAATGAAAAGGAAACATACTGTTACCTCTGGTAAGAATATGATAATAGAAGTTGGTGCTGGGTTTCTGTTTAATTGTATAATTCTCCAGAGAGAATTTTGAAGTCTCCTGACTCCCTCAAACTCATTTTAAAAGGAGGTATCAAGGCCTGAACAGGTTAGTTACACAAAGCTAATTAGTGACCACTCATTAACTCCTATTTGCTACACTGATGTCTGTTCCTGCTTCAACGCACTACAGAGCACACTGGAATTAGGAGTCCAACATCTTGGTTCATCTAGAGTGACATGGAGTGGACTGAGGGCAAAGATTAATGTTAGAATCCAGCAGGATCTCTTGGCTCCAACCTCTTCCTCTGTTTTTGTTTGTTTCTGGTCACTTGCAAGCTGGACAGAGGCACCTTGGTCTACCGATCACTCCATCCCCAACCTTTGAGACCCATCTCAGATGGTCCTCAATTCATGAAGTCTTTCCTAATTCCTCCCAAATCTGATATATTTTCCCCTCTCTAACTCTTAATACTTTGTTTATAACACATTTTAGGTTATTTCTATTATTGAATTTTGTACTATATTTATTTGGATGCTTGTTTAATTTTCTTCATTGCATTGTCAGTTTCTCGAAGGTAAAACCTCTATCTGTTCTATTTTCATATCACCTGCAGTTACTAACACAGTACTGTACACATAATGGCTTTCATGAGTATTTGGTAAATTGAATGGAATCAATGAGAAATTACCACATATTGTACCTGTTCTGTAAATTACAGTGAAGGTAGTTTCTCAATCAAATAGCCAGGGAATTAACAATCTTAACTGTCATGCCTCCAACTAGAAACTGCTTTAAGAACACTTGGTTATTAACTAATAGAGGACAAAGAATTGCCTGGAAAACACAGGAAAAAACCTAGGCTACAAAACACAGCATTAATCTTATACCTAGCATTCATCAGATTCTTCAAAAATAGTTTTTTTTCCCCCAATGAAAGACCCTTCTAATTCCCCAGATAAAGAAAAGGTACCACACTCACTGAATCACAACCCATTTCACAAAGGAATTCTCCCAGCTCTAAAGGAATGTCAAGATTAGTGACAGAAAACTACAATTCTTGATTATCTGGTTTCCTACAGTATGCTATCCTTTCTGAAGAAGATTGTGTTGGTATTTCTTTGTTTGGTGGTTGTGGGTGGTGGTGGTAGGAGAATCTGTTAAATAATACAAATGGATACTTTAAAAAGAGCTTTCAAGGAAGCCTACTTGGTAAGTTAGGGAAAGATACAAATCAAAAATGAAGGGCTTTCCTGGTGGCGCAGTGGTTGAGAGTCCGCCTGCCGATGCAGGGGACACGGGTTCGTGCCCCGGTCCGGGAGGATCCCACATGCCGCAGAGCGGCTGGGCCCATGAGCCATGGCCGCTGTGCCTCCGCGTCCGGAGGCTGTGCTCCGTAACGGGACAGACCACAAAAAAAAAAAAAAAAAAAAAAAAAATTTCTTGCTGATTTCCCACAAAATATGGAAGACAAGAATAACACAAAATGTAAAATACATCATTACAACAAGACAGTGATGACAGGCTGGTAAATAAGCATCATCAACTTAAACAGCACCTAAGATTAGACACTGCATAAGAAAACCTGAAATGTTTTAAAAACCTACAGCTCATATATGAGAGAAACCTGACAGAGGTTTACCAAATTTGTCTACAATTCTATAAATGTATATGATGCTACCAAAAATGGTGTGAAACTGAAAAAAATCTTTTCTACATAATCAGTAAGTTAAACACGCATATATACACATGCAAGGCTGCAAACACATGTTCTGATCAATTTTGCTAATAGAGTGACTGAATTATCTCTCCATTCTATGTACAAAAAATGATCCTACAAATCTTTAACATATGAAGAACATGTAACCAAAAAATCCATAGAAAAATAAGGTATTACAGAAGTGCACCAGACAATTCATTAGTACAAATATTGCTAGATTTTATGGTGTTTCTTATATTTTTCAGTTTGTAGAGAATTTGTAATTTATTTTGTTTTTGTCACTTCAATTATTTGCTTCCATATGTAATTTTGTATTCATAATTAATTTATTTATGATCAAATCAAAGACACTCCCCCCAAATACTACAAGCTTCAGGCCCCATAAAACCTATTATTTTCCATTTTCACTGTGATAATTTCAACTAGAACTATTTTGTCCTTAAATATTTACCAAAAAAATAAATAACTCTTTTCGGTCTCTATTCTAACAAAACACTCTTCCTTGGGATAAATTACATTGTCTCTGCAACAATTTACACTAATTTATTAATATTCAGTTATTGGCAAATACATGTAGGGATTCATTTTATACATAACAAAATATATTTTAAATGATAAAATCAGATAATCAACTTTCTCAGGAAACAGTAGACTGAATTTCATATTCTCTGTTGACCACTATGCCATCCATCACTGTGTCTCAAATTAAGATGAAAAATTAAGGTCAAAAGTTATGACTAATTGCAAATGTTATAAGGAAATAGTTTTTTAATTGATATCCAACAGACATGTAATAGTGGTTAGAACCCCCTCAGATGCTGTTAGAGCCTTAGCTCCTTTCCTCCTCCCCCCAGAGTTCTAATTTTATCTCCCAATTTTGGTTCTGACTTCCCCTGATAATGGCTTGGATATCCAAGGGTTTCCAGGATCCCTGTTCTGTTCTGTTCTGACTTTTGGTGTCCTTTTAATACTTGTGACCTGTCTGCTTCCTACTCTGCTCATGCTTCCTGTATTAATATTTGTGTATGGCTCCTAACTGAGATTTTGGCCACTCCTGCTCTAAAACCAGGACTGCTGGCTGGGCCTGGTCTTCCCATTAAGTTGGCCGCTTTGAGTGTAATGGCCCTCTGCCCATCTGGTTCCCAGCTCTATCCTGACCTCTAGCGACCATTGCAGGGACCACCCTATCTGAAGCCCTTACCACTTGGGTGCCGCGTGGGATAGATCTGGATGAACTGTCTCAATGAGGGTTACTCTAAAAGTTGTTTACTTATATGCAGCATGAAAGCTTAGTTGGAAATAAAGAACTTGCTGAAGATTAAGGTGGTAGGTATAGGAAATTCATCTTCTTGTAAGCAAAATACAGTTTCTCAACTGACCTTAGTAGTTCATTCTTTTAGCTATCACCTTCATTCTTCATCCATTCATCTATGCATGCATCCATTCATTCATCCATTCATTTAACATGAGTATCTGCCATAGTGCTAAGGTAAACTAGACAAATGTACATCACAGTTTGGCCTGGGACTAGCTTTGTCCAGACACATAAATACATCCAGCCCAGGACAGAGCAGAGAAGGTTTCCACTGAACAACACCAGTTCTAGAGTGAACAGTCCCTTACCTGCCACACTGAATAGGTAGTTCTGAGCAAACTGTGTTGTTCCCAGGGGCAAGAAGAGGGGGCCGGGACAAAATCATGCTAGTAAAGCAGTATTTTATAATCTGGAAAAAGTGAACTAGCATTTGGGGTTCTCAGTGAATGTGTCAATGTGGAGAGACTTAAAACAACCTGGGAGAATGAATCAGTTAGACGCAATGTGTAACAGAAAGGAGGGGCTTCCGGTTGAAAGAGGAGCAAGTTGTAGACATCAAGAAAAGGCAGAAATGGTGGCAATGATTCCAGGGAAATGTAAAATGGTGCTTTCATATGGTCGTTCTGTTACTTAAGGAAAATATCACTGTGGGGGGGGGATAGGCAAGGTTTTTGGTCATTCCTGGATCATTCCTATTGATTTTTGTGTACAGGCATACCTTGTTTTATTATGCTTCACTTTATCGTGCTTTTGTACAAATTGAAGGTTTCTGGCAACCCTGCATCAAGCAAGTCTATTGCCATTTTTCCAATAGCATTTGCTCGCTTCCTGTCTCTTTGTCACATTTTGGTAATTCTCACAATATTTCAAACTCTTTCACTATTACTGTATTTGTTATGGTGATCTGTGATCAGTGATCTTTGATGTTACGACTCCAACTCACTGAAGGCTCAGATGATGGTTAGCATTTTTTAGCAATGAGGTATTTTTTAATTAAGGTACTACATTGCTTTTCAGACGTAATGCTATTGCACACTTAATAGACTATAGTGTAAATATAACTTTTATACGCACTGGGAAACAAAAAACTCCTGTGCACTCACTTTATTGTGATATTCGCTTTGTTGCAGTAGTGTGGAACCAAACCCACAATATCTCTGAGGTACGCCTATAGTAGAGGTCAAGTTCAATAGAATTACCTGGCTGACAGATCAATGATCATTTCACACTTTTTTCAATAGTTTGATAACATTATTCAGTTATCATTCTTCATTACTCAGTGATAGATGTTTTCACTTTTGTATAGAGACATAAACTGCAAAAAGATAATATTACTCAGATCTCTATTGAAATAGCCAATCAAAGTGGAGTCACTATTAACAGACAGAGGTCTCCATGGGTTAACTGCTTTTGATTTCATGCAGGCCTCTGGACCAAAACCGCATTGTGGTAACACTGTTATATGCTCTCAGCGTAATATTCAGCATCGCCTTGTGCAATGTTTCTACATGATCATTGCTCACTGACATCTAGGTTACTTTCTGATAGATTCATTTGGCTGATGGAACTCTGATGGCTGTGATGGAACAGGGGCATTTGCTATCATCAACTTTTCCTATCAGGAATTCAAACTGAATGTTAATAATCATGGGGATCTGGGGTCAGACCAGGTGTTTGCACTATAAAACTACAGCTAAGTGACGATCCCATGCAGTCCATACTGTTCGCCCATGTTATTGGGGCTCTCTTTAGTTATGAGGAGGTTAAATGCCAAAGTGCCTTGAAAGGGACGCTGCCCACTTGTCATTTAATGTGATCTGCAGTAGTGAGAATTACATTGTCCCATAGGGGAGGAATCCTAGAAAATCTCTCAGGAACCAATCATAGTGTGTTACTATGGAGAAACTATTTCTGAATCCAAAAACTCTCCTTTAGGTGAAAGTTTTAAGTGATTTTTTTAAACTACAAGTAAACAAACATTTCCAAGTGTCAACAGAGCAATATGCCCTATAAAGGAAATGTCCCATTTCCAACATTTTTCTTTCCTTTCACAGGAAAGTCAATACTTTATAGTAATTTCAGCAGTAACAATAACCTATATTTATATAGCTAACACAACTTACATAACAAAGGTGCACATCCAAAGAAAACAGTCTCAATCAGCTACCTCTCTGTAAACAGGTCTAACCTCTCTAAGTATCAGTAGAAAATCTACAAAAACTGTAGGATCTGCTAACATGACTATTTCTTCTAAACACCATTTGTATGAGTGTGTATGACACTGGGAGTCTGGGAATTAACTTAGTCCTTTATAAAATAGCGAAACTATTGGATGTGACTAAGTGAAATAAATTATGCAATGAAATAAACTATGTACAAATTACCAATTAACTTACACAGGTATATTATCTTTCTAAATCTTTTGTTGTTCATTACATTGAATGTATCTGTGAATGCTCATAGAAATATTTTGTTTTAGGGGAACATCTGGGCTATGCGGAGGATAAACAAACAATAAAATAAGTAAAACTAATGTATAGCACTGCAGAGCCCTGTGGTTTACCCATTTTGGGGAGCTTACAATCCATCTAGCACTGTGCTAAGCACTTTAGATGTATTACCTGATTTAACTTTCACAACAAACTTGAGTACAGATGAAGAAATGGATGGGAAAGGAATTCAAATAACTTGCCCAAGGCCAAACAATTATTAAGTGGCCAAGCCTACAAGACAGAATACAAGTCTTGGAATGTGTTGCCTGGAGACATGTACAGAAAGTGGAGAGGCAAGTGGATAGCTTAGAAAACAGGAAAGAGGCACAGAAATCCCAAGGTAAGCAATTATAAATATACAGCTAGCACAGCTATTCCATCGGAGTGGGTGGGGCTGTGTAAAATGCCCACTCAGACAGGAGGGCTTTCATGGTCCTCCTGGCTGTTGGGAGGAACACAGAAACTTCTAAGACTGTCTACTGCCTGAGTCGATTGCTCGCCCTCGCACAGGTATCTTTTAAGGTTAAAAACCACAAACAAACAAAACAAAAACAAACACCTTTTAGTGTTTTTGCTATTTCATTCCTCAATACCCTCTTACAATAGGATTATACTTTCACACACCTTAGGTATCTTATTGGATTTCTTCCCGCTGAGCTGATTTGGCAAGGCAGGTGTTCCCTTACTTGACAGCAGTGATTCTCAAGCTTGTCTGCACATGAGAATCACTTGGGGGGTCTTTTAAAACATATGAATGCCTGGGTCCCACCCCACAGCAATTAAATCATAATCTCTGGGGGCAGGGAGGTCAAGGCATCCTGTTTAATAAAAACTCCCAGATGATTCCAGTGGGCAGCCCGGGCTGAGAGTTGCCGTTAAGCCTGAATGAACTGAGCTCGTGACTTAAGGTTACAGAGTTAGTGTCAGAAGCAGACCAGCTACCCACTGTGTTCCCCTGCCTCATCTTACATGTGAATCAAGCACAGAAAAATATACAGTGGTGTGTTATGAAGTGCTAAATTGAATGGTTGCAATAATAACTTCTTTGACTGGAAGACCCATGTCCTCATCTTAACTCACAATTTGGGTCCTAGAATGTGAACCAGATGGGGCCACTGAAGATTAAAAAAACCCCAACTAGTATGAACTGTTACACTGCAGTCCCACAAAAGTGACAACCAGAGAAATCATAATTTCAGCAACTATTTTCCCAGCTCAGCATTTTCGCTAATGGCGGTCATTTCGCCAATTACTTTTCTCACAACCTAATAGCTGGGATGCTCAATTTTTATGGATCTTCTTTATTCTGTGCTTCATTAATTTCCCTTCATCTTTTACGTCTTCCCTCCAGCATCTGGGTAGATTCAACCACCTAGTTTATCATATTTTGTGTGAGCTGAGAGAAATGCGGTCCACATATATGCTACTGGTTTCAAAATCCTTCTCCCTCAACCTCACTTCTGAGTTTGGGACGGGCATGGCCACATTCCAATGGCCCCTGGAATTCACTGTGCCCAAAGTTGAACTCAGAGTTTTTCAACTACCCCGATAGTCTTTGGAGCCCCAAATCTATACCCCCTGCCCAGATTCCCTTTCACGTTCAAATAATTATCTGTGAGGCTCCCCCAAGAGTGACACACGCACTTCAAACCCAATGTGCCCAAAACCATATTGTTTATCTTCCTCTTCATGAATATTTCTCCCCCCCAGATTCTCAGTCGGTGGCATCACTCGATCCAAACTCGAACTCTGGGTGTCAGTCTTGATTTGTTCCTTCATTGTTACTTCTCATATCAATCAACTGCTATGTGCTGCTCATTTGACTTCCTCTGCAGTTCTCTGCTACCATCCTCTTCCACGCTGGGCTGCCCTAGTTAAGACTATCATGTTTCACAAGCACTACCAATTCAATGCTCAAGCTTCTAGTATTGTATGTCTTAAACCCATCAGCTATGCAGCTGCCGGAGTATAAAATTAAACCTGTTTCATTACCCTCTTAACTTTTAGTGTCTCTCGGGGACAGGATAAAGTCCCATCTCTTCAGCAGGCCAAGCGTCTCTACATCTCCTAGTCCCTGCCTTCTTCTTTACTCACAACTCCCATCAGCCTCTGTCTAAGACTCAGTTCTCCAAAAATAATAGATGTTTGCACTGCCCCTCCAACCTGCTTTGAAACCTGTGCCTCTGGCCCTCTGCCTTTTGTTTGGCTAACTCCTGCCCATCACCTAAGACTCATTTCTATTACGCCTCTTCCGGGAAACTGTACCTTGTCCGCCACTGCCTCCCAGGTTCTACTTTCTTTCATAATATTCCGTGCAATTCTCTATCATTAAAATTAATCACTATACTTCTCTATAATGTGAATTTCTTGAATTCAGTGAAGATATTCTGTACCCTCAACAACTAGACAGAGTCTGGTACTCAGTGAAACATTGTGAATGATAGACACCTCCATGGCACTCTGTATATGCTTCTTCTACAGTACTCATTATCTTCTATAGCATTTACTGTGTCTTTCCTCTCTCTAACCACACTGCTAACTCCAGGACTACTCTCAAAGACTGTATTGTATTCATCTTTGTTTCTTCAGTGTTAACTATATTGCCTGACCATAAGCAAGTGCTCTACCAGTGACAACTAAAAAAAGGAAGTAAGTAAGGTCCAATCTCCATATAATGGTTCACACAATTTGAAAATGGTAAACGTTAAAAATTCAAGTAAAATTGTAATATTATCCTTCACTTCTCTATACAAACAAATGAAACAAAGATTCCTAGAGCTTTAAGAGATAGTTACTAAAAAAAAAAAAAAAGAGATAGTTACTACCTTCAAGAATATACAATGGAGAAAAAACAGTCTCTTCAATAAGTGGTGCTGGGAAAACTGGACAACTACATGTAAAAGAATGAAATTAGAACATTCTCTAATACCATATACAAAAATAAACTCAAAATGGATTAAATCCTAAATATAAGGCCAGATACTATAAAACTCCTAGAGGAAAACATAGACAAAACTCTGACATAAATCGCAGCAATATTTCTTTGGATCTGTCCCCTAAAGTAAAGGAAATAAAAGCAAAACTAAATAAATGGGACCTAATTAAACTTAAAAGCTTTTGCACAGCAAAGGAAACCACTGACAAAATGAGCAAACAACCTACTTAATGGTGAAAATATTTGCAAATGATATTACGGATAAGGAATTAATCTCCAACATATATAAACAGCTCATAGAACTCAACATCAAAAACACAAACAACTCGATTAAAAACTAGGCAGAAGAGAGCTTCCCTGGTGGCGCAGTGGTTGAGAGTCCGCCTGCCGATGCAGGGGACACGGGTTCGTGCCCCGGTCTGGGAAGATCCCACATGCCATGGAGCGGCTGGGCCCGTGAGCCATGGCCACTGGGTCTGTGCGTCTGGAGCCTGTGCTCTGCAATGGGAGAGGCCACAACAGTGAGATGCCCACATACCGCAAAAAAAAAAAAAAAAAGTAGAAGAACTGAATAGACACTTCTCCAAAGAGGAAATGCAGATGGTCAACAGGCACACGGAAAAATGTTCAACATTGCTAATCATCAGGGAAATGCAAATCAAAACTATAATGTGATATCACCTCACCTGTCAGAATGGCTATCATCAAAAAGAACACAAATAAAAAATATTGGTGAGGATGTGGTGCAAAAGGGAACCCTCCTACACTGTTGGTGGGAATGTAAATTGATGCAGCCACTATGGAAAAGAGTATAGAAGTTTCTCAAAACACTAAAAGTAGAACTATCATATGACCCAGCAATTCCACCCCGGATACGTAACCAAAAAAACCAAAAACACTAATTTGAAAAGGTACATGCACCCCAAAGTTCATAGCAGCATTATTTACAATTGCCAAGATATGGAAGAAACCCAAGTCTCCATCAACAGATGATTGGATAAAGAAGATGTGGTATACACATACAATGGAATACTACTCAGCCATAAAAAAGAATGAAATTGTGCCATTTGCAGCAACATGGATGGACTTGGAGGGCATTATGCTAAGTGAAATAAGTCAAACAGAGAAAGACAAATACTGTATGATATCACTTATATGTGGAATCTAAAAAATACAACAAACTAGTGAATATAACAAAAAAGAAGCAGACTCACAGATATAGAGTACAAACTAGTGGTTACAAGTGGGGAGAGGGAAGGGTGGAGGGGCAATATAGGAGTAGGGGTGTAAGAGGTACAAGCAATTAGGTACAAAATAAGCTACAAGGATATATTGTACAACACGGGGAATATAGCTAATATTTCACAATAACTAAATGAAGTATAACCTTTAAAAATTGTGAATCACTATATTGTACTCCTGTAAGTAATACTGTACATCAACTATACTTCAATTTTTTTTTAAAAAAGGAGCTACTTACTGCCTTTACATATCTGACTGTAAGTAGAATATTTGCCTTATTCCAGAATTGAATAATTATAAGATTCTGAAAGAGATCATCAATTGCATTGATAGAAAGTCAAAAGAAATAGTTTCCTTACAAGTGTGAATGGACAGAGACATGAAAGAATGGCTAGTAAGGAAAGATGGACCTTCCACTGTATACAAACGAAGCATGAGTCATCTATCTTTTTGGCTCTGGTACAATGTTGTTGAAAGCATGACACTAATTGATGCAAAAATCTCAAACATGAATGATTAGGGATTCAAGAACAGTCAGTATTTTAAAAAAACCTTGTCTGTAGGTATTTTAAAACAGTAGAAAAAATTTAAAAGCCCAAAGCAAAGAGCATAATTAATAAGAAGTATTAGTTTATAATAAAATATAGCTCACATTGTTATAGCTTGCAGACAAAAAACAAAACCAAAAGCACTGTAATATTGTCTGTAGCATTGCTGGGAAAAGCTATGAGTATTTAGAAAAGTTTTGCTCCTTTTCTCCCTTCCTATCATCTCTCCTCATGCTAGATAAGTCACTCATAATGTTAGCCTTTTTGGACTCTCTTATCCCACCCATTTAGTAGGTTTTTTCATGTAATATGTTCTTTTTAGACATGAAAAAAAATTGTTTTTCCATTTTCTGTGCTGTTATTTGTAGGTGGCAGTGACATCTGATTTAGAAAAGTCCTCTACAATCTCTGCTAGTGCAAGTGAGGAGGAGAGTGACTCACGTTAGGAACTGACAGCTGTCAGCACCTGCCGTAAGAAATTAAGGTCTGTGAGCCAACCCGCTTTTGACTGAGAACATACCAGCAAGTCTTAGACTGGGAGCTAGGACAAGGCAGTCAGGCTGGAAGGAAGTCGTGAGGTCTGTTAGAGACCGGTTGCCTTTTGTGAAGTCCAGTGGCTGTTTGTGAAAATATGATCTCTACCCACCTGGGTCAGAGTCACCTGGGTTGCTTGTTAAAGAAGCACATTTGCACCTCAACCCAGATGTACAAGATCAGACTTCTTGGAGGTGGGGCCCAGGAATCTGAATGTTATCAATCTCCCCAGAGGATTCAGAGGTAGGCTAGAGTTTGGGGACATCTGTTTTAAGCCATATACAAAATGTCTGTGACTACAGCTCCTTTCTCTCCCACCCCAGAGAACCACGTAATTTTAGGGACAGCCTTCAATCCACTTGCATTTAGGTATTTCATTTAGAAACATTTGCATTTTACTTACAAGAAAGATACTTGTGACATACCTTACAGTGAATCCCCATATGTGTAAGGCTCAGAGGTGAGAATGGCTGCGAGGTTCTGAAATAATCTAGCTCATTGAACTCCCACACCGGTCATTCTGGCTTTTCTCTAGAAAAGGCTTCCTAAAGGCTTATCCTCCAGAGCGATCCTCACAGGAAGTATGTTAATCCTTACGAGAACTCAGATGATCTTGTGAATGTAATACAACATTATAATTGTGAACAGGATAGGATCAACCACTGAGAAAGTCTTAATAAAGAGAATATAAAATACCCAAGCTAGAAATTCTAATTTCACAATCTAATAACTAACATTGGCTCAGAAATCCATGCCTCTTTTGGAATGTCATAATTATATGCAGGCCAAGAATGGGAAGCAAAAAGAGAATTTAAATGTGTGCACGTGAGCACACATAACACACACCTGGAAATGCCAAGAACTAGCGTTCAGATTTTAAAAATCCTCCCACATTCTACAGACTGAATCACCCACTGTGGTCATTTGTACACCACCACTAGCTCATAATTCATATCCATGGCAAATTTGTCTTATCAGGTTTTTTAAAATCTATATTTAAAATTAAAACAAAAATCTATGTATTAAAAGTTCTGTTAGTTTTAACCTTGTCACCAGGAAGGAGTAACCCATAGATATTAACAACCACTATTATATTATTAATCTGTATTTATTTATAAGGTAATGTGAAGAGAGAAAGTGAGACATTGGGCTGGCAAATTTTGATTATCACAAGAGGAAGAAAAAATTCTACAGGATAGAGTCCCTTGTTATAAGTAAAAGTAGAGGCAATTCAGGAGTAGCTTGAAGCTAGAGAGGATTTAAGATTGTAGGGAGGAGAGCGCTATTAGACAGAGAGTAGGTTGGGGAACACTGAAGCCGAACATGAAAGTCTGTCTTGGCCTGGCCCGGTGGAATGTTATGAGATAATTTGCAGCAGATGTACATTTCCTCTCGGCTACACAGAGATCTGAGAAGTAGGCAGGTCAAGAGGAGACTGATTTTATTTCACTTGTAGGTAAACGTTAAATCTCTGTACTGTTTCTCTTTGTTATTAGGAAGCTTTCCTTCTCAGGTTCCCCAAGTCAAGATTCTTTGATAAAGCTTGATTTATAAAATTTTGAATAAGTTACTTGAAGCAAAACCATTGTGGAAATGCAAGTGTACAAAAAGTGAATCGGGGTTTGAGTATAATAACTATTAAGCACTTAATCTGTGCCAGCCATTTTGCTACGTGTTTTATTTATACTAATTTCACTTTCAACTATGGTGAAAGGTACTATTATTCTCCCAGTTTTTCAGATGATGAAACAAAGACTAATTAAACAAGGATAGCAGGTAGGAGATAAAGCCAAGGGTTACACTCGAG
Organism: Aethalodelphis obliquidens; assembly: GCF_003676395.1. Classification (NCBI taxonomy): domain Eukaryota; kingdom Metazoa; phylum Chordata; class Mammalia; order Artiodactyla; family Delphinidae; genus Aethalodelphis; species Aethalodelphis obliquidens. The sequence continues at coordinate 10,484,917 of NW_020837963.1, read as the reverse complement.
TCTGATTTACTCTAGTCCCCTTTGTCTTAACTGCAAGCTTGAATGCCTTCAAAAACTGAAAGAGTGTTAACTACATAAAAAGCCTTAAATTTAAGATTCCTATACCTACAATCTCCTTTGACATGTATAAAAGAAATACAACTTTATTTTTAAACCTCCTTGCAAAATTTCAGGGATGTTTTCACAGGTTAAAATTATGACCCAGGTGGAAATACTTCAAAATAGGTCTTTAAAAATTAACATCACTGAGGGTTCAGGTCTTACTATAGATCCTCCCAATAGCACCTATATCTAATAATATCCTTGCCATCCAGAAACCAAAGTCAACCTCCTGGTTTTTATACCATCTGGTTGGCAATTAGGAGTCTTATCTCATACCCGGGACCGAAGCAAAGGATAGCCTTGACGTGTAATAACACTGGCATAATCTTTATTCAGTTTTTCCCCGGCTGGGGACTTCTTTTTTTAGAATAAGCACCTACTAATTTCATTCTTCTCAGACAAGTTCAAAAACTAGTCAATGGATTTCCTTGTCCACCTAGCAACCTCCTAGCTTCATCTCATCCATCAACATCTTCTGACAGTCCTCTCCCACTTACAGTGAGATACCTCCCTCCCTATACTCTCACAGCATTCTGAACATATGTCTCCTGTGGTCTGTGCATCATGCTTCTATATAACTGTAGATTATGTGCTATTTCACCAACCAGACTTTGTATCTATCTTGGCCAACATGGTGGCCAACTCACTGCCATGGTTCAATAAATATTTGTAAACTGACTGACTGGATGAATGTTTCCAATAACTTCTTTTGAAGTATTATTCTCCCCCAGATGGCATCGCTCCTGATATCTCTATGCACCCTCCTATAAAAAGAAACAAGCTAGGGCTTCCCTGGTGGCGCAGTGGTTGAGAGTCCGCCTGCCGATGCAGGGGACATGGGTTCGTGCCCTGGTCCAGGAAGATCCCACATGCCGCCGCGGAGCGGCTAGGCCCGTGAGCCATGGCCGCTGAGCCTGCGCATCCGGAGCCTGTGCTCCGCAATGGGAGAGGCCACAACAGTGAGAGGCCCGCATAACGCAAAAAAAAAAAAAAAGAAACAAGCTAATAGGTCTAGATCGTGGGTGATGAGATACAGGGTCACATATGATCTGGGCCTCACAGCTCTAGTATTATCAATTTAGCCCAAATCTTAAAGGAAAAAAATTGCTTTCATCTTCTCTTAAGAGATTTGTTTATCACATTTTGGAATACAAACAGATAACTAAAAATCTTGTCCTGAAAACGAGTTAGGAATATTAAAAGGAATATTAAAAATCTGTATCCGGTAATCTTCCTGTAGGAGTCCAATGAGAGCTGCCTAAGAGATGTAGCCATGGCTTGAAAACCTTCAAATGAATGAAATCAATCTATTTTATTAATATAATACTCATTATTAACTGTTTTATTTTACAAGAAGCACTGCAGTGGTTAAGAGCACAGAGTCAGGCACACTGCTTGGCCCAAATTCTCTGGAGAGATTTCACTGGATAACAATTATGTCTGAATTAGTCCTCTAGCCACCGGTTGTAAGCACCATTATTCTTGTCTAGAGTATTGTGACAGCCTTGGAAATGGTTTCCCTGCTTCTATCCCTGCTCCCTTGCCCTCAGAGTGAGACATTCACTCGACAGCTCCTGTCTCTCCTTTGCTCAGCCTCCTCCAATGACTTCCCATCTCACTCACCATAAAGCCCCCAGTTCCATAAAATTATTCACGCTACCCACTAAGCCTCTCCCTTGTGTATCTGGTCTCCTCTCCTATTACTCTCCTCTCTTTCACATTTTTCTATCCATAGGTACCCCCTTGCTCTTTCTTGAACATGGCAAACACACGCCCAATGCAAAGCCCAAGATATCTGCCATATGCCATTCCTTCTGTCATAGGTGCTCTTCCTGCATTTGTTATCTGTGTGGCTCCTTCACTCACTGAACTTAGGCCACTGCCTAAGGACCGCATGGTCAGAGTTTCCTTCCCTTACCATTCAATCTAAATCAGTCACACTCTCTCAACTCTTTCTCTCCTTTAATTATCCCCATCTAACAAACTATAGATGTATTAGTATATTTAGTATACTATCCAGAGGTCCAGGATAGAGGGGATTCTATCACTGGATCTGGTACATAGTAGGCACTCAATATTTACTGAATGAATAATGGAATACTTGTGCTAAAACAAACTCACAATTCAGTTATAGTAAAATGTTGAAAACTACAGCATATAAAAGCTAAATCGCATTATACTTGAATGATATTCTACAATCTAGTACAGAATTAAGGGGCAGATACGACATACTTGGTATAGACCATAAGTTTGATGTCCTTGCATGCTTGAATGCTGTTATACAGGACCAGGAAGGAAAACGATTCTCTCTGTTTCTAAATATCCTGTCCCAAAATGAAAGACACACTTTTGAGGATAGCCAGTTTCTGCAGGCTTCCAAAAGTAGAACAGGGTCTGATTACTATAAATAGTTGTCCCTACAGTATGAGTTGACATGGATGCAAAATTTACAAGGTTTTCTTGCATGCTTGAGGAAGTGAGATCTCCCGTCGATGTCCTGGGATGTGGCCACTATCTGCAGAGGGAACCAGAATGTTATACAGCTGAGAACACTTGGCCAGCAGTCACTACTTGTGGCTTGGCTGTGTTCACTCTCACAATCTGGAAACCCAGAAACTGTGGGCACCACACTGGTTTACACCTACCACTCAGCTGTCTTCAGGGCACCTGTGCTTTTTAAAAAATTTTTTATTTTATACTGGAGTATAGTTGATTAACAATGTTGTGTTAGTTTCAGGTGTACAGCAAAGTGCTTCAGTTATACATATACATGCATCTATTCTTTTTCTTTTGATGACTTGCTATGTACTCAGTAAATGCAAATAAACTTGATTATTGGCAGAAGGAAAACACAGAAATAAAGGTAAATCTATTGCAGAAATAGCAAATGAATTCTTTTTTTAATTATTATTTTTTATTGAAGTATAGTTGATTTACAATATTCTATTAGTTTCAGATGTAGAGCAAAGTAATTCAGTTATACATACATGTATATATCTATTCTTTTTCAGATTCTTTTTCATTATAGGTTATTAAAAATATTGCATATAGTTCCCTGTGCTATACAGAAGGTCCTTGTTGTTTATCTATTTTATATACAGTAGTCGTGTATCTGTTAATCCCAAACTCCTAATTTATCCCTTCCCCTCTTTCCCCTTTGGTAACCATAAGTTTGTTTTCTATGTCTGTTGAGTCTATTTCTGTTTTGTAAATAAGTTCATCTGTATCACTTTTTTAGACTCCACATATAAACGGTATTATATGATATATGCAAATTAATTCTTAGGAAATAAATTGTGAGTGACTTAAGCAGCCTTATACTTTTTAATATTTGTATATCTGACACTAACTTCTTCCTGCCTTCCATAATTATGAGTTAAAATAATTGTATACACGTGCTTTTAGGTTTTTAAAAACAAGCTGGGGGCTTCCCTGGTGGCGCAGTGGTTGAGAGTCCACCTGCCGATGCAGAGGACACGGGTTCATGCCCCGGTCTGGGAAGATCCCACGTGCCGCGGATCGGCTGGGCCCGTGAGCCATGGCCGCTGAGCCTGCGCGTCCGTAGCCTGTGCTCCGCAACGGGAGAGGCCACGACAGTGAGAGGCCCGCGTACCCGCAAAAAAAAACAAGCTGGGATGCTTATAAGCTCAGAAAGATGAAACTGAATGCAGAAATTTTAGCTGCAAAATAAATTGCAGTTGTAACAGTGTCTCCAACACCACGTTGCACTGCACCCACCTTTATGACTCAGAGAAAAGCCTTTCTTGGGAGATAGTGCTCCAAGAAGCTTATAGCTTCCTCCAGGGTGACAATTAAGTCACCTCTACAAGCAATAGCCTTAGAAGGATTTCCTTCCAGTCATTTGTTCTAATCAGGAGATAAGACTACGTTAGACTCCTTTTCCCTTGCAAGTTTTACACATGAAAACCTTCACTCTTTAATGAAAAGCTGTATTAACTTCTATGCTGAAACATACATTAATTTGTAGCACAAGCCTTCAGGCTAAAACCAACCCCTCAAGACTGATTTTGCCAGAAGGAAGAATGTCAGAATTCCCAGAGCCTCTTTTCCTGAGTAGTTAAACTCTAGAATATGTCTTCAAAAATTACAGAGGTCTCAAGTTCTTACCTACTGCCACCTTCTGCCTCGAGGCAAGAGGAGAACCAATCCACCAAGGCTGAGAGGTAGGTCACTTTTTTATTTAGCAAAGGACTTGCAGGGTTTTTACTTCAGCAGCACACTCAATAATGTTGGAATGCTACACAGAAGCTTGGCATGGCCATTCTGTAGGGGTGACATGCTAATTTCTATACATATATTTTTTATTTGTTTTTGTTTGTTTTTTTTGGCGGTACACGGGCCTCTCTCTGTAGTGGCCTCTCCCGTTGCAGAGCACAGGCTCCGGACACGCAGGCTCAGCGGTCATGGCTCACAGGCCCAGCTGCTCCGCGGCATGTGGGATCTTCCTGGACCGGGGCACGAACCCGTGTCCCCTGCAACGGCAGGCGGACTCTCAACCACTGCGCCACCAGGGAAGCCCTATACATATATTTTTTAAAAGCTCGATGTACAACAGAGTATGTAGTGCATTAACTTTTGTATAACAAAAGGGGAGGAAAGACTATATATTCATATTTGTCTGTATTGGCATAAAAAAACACAGAGTAGGTAATAAAACTGATAGCTTAGGGAACAGAGGTTTGGAGAACTTGATGGGTGGGGAGAAGAATGGAGGTGAGTCTACTTGGTGTAGCCTTATTGTTTGGGTTTTGAATCAGGGCAATTTATTACTTATTCAAAACTTTAAAAGGTCCCATAGGAAGACATGGTCTTTCTTAATAATATTTAATTTTGTTTTACCTTTGAAAATAATTGTGATACCACTTCGTTCTTTGGTTGTGCATACCAAAGATATAATGCAATATCCATCACTTCTAAGACATGCTTCTTGTGAAAATAGACCACAATTAGATTATGATCATGAATAAAAACCCAGGTAGGCCTTATTGAAAATAAAGACCAAATTTTTCATCTTGACATTTTTGTCCTGCTGAATTTCTTAGCTGTCTTTCTTCTAATAATAAAAATGCACCAGAAATAAAATAAAATTTCTCTCTATTTCATTATTTATATCACCAATCAGTAAAAAAAAAAAAAAAAAAAAAAAAAAGCTGTCTAGTGAGGTCCCACTGTATTTTGGTGTACATATCCTAACCTTTACACTTTACAGATGAGGGAAACTGTGGCTCAGGACATTTCAGTTGCTTGCTCACTTTGCTAGCCCAGCATACATGCCCAGCTTTGTCTGATCAGAAAGCTCTCACTCTGCTCAGAGAACCACTGCAGCTTCTCCCAAGGCATGATTCTTCTTGAAAGCAAGTGATACGTTGACCAGAAATGTTCCGCTGTTAAGCTGTGGAAACTCAGGCAGGCATCTTATAAATGAAAAATCAGATAGAAGTTTCTTATTTCTTTTCCTGCTCTAACATCCAGATGAGTTATGCTACATTGCTGCCTACAATGAAAATAGGTTCTGGAAAGTGCATTAGAAAAATGATCTGACTGCTAAAATGTTTATCCAATGGATGGAAAGAATGTCTTATCGTTTCCTTCCTAACCCTGAGGCTCTATAACTCTTTCTATTTAGACCTCTGAGGAGCTAGGTAGACAGTGCCTATGAATTATTTCATTATCCAAAGCACTGGTTAATAAATGTATAAGATAAAACCACTCTTCTATGATGATCCTCAATACTACTGCCTTATGTAGAGTCAGTCAAATAACTGAACTTTAATAATATTAAGCATGGGATGAATTCTTCCTCTAGTCATGTGCAATTGCCACCAGACCGTGCACAAACCATAAACGACCAAACAAAAACAAAACGTAAATGGGACTATATCAAAATTAAAACCTACTGCTCTTAGGGAAAAAAAAAAACTGTTATGAAAATAAAAAAACAAACAAAACTAAACACACTTTCACCATACAACTGAGCAATCATGCTCCTTGGTATCCACTCAAATGAACTGAAAACTTATGTCCACACAAAATCTGCACATGGCTGTTTACAGCAGCTTTACTCATCACTGCCAAAACCTGGAGGCAACCAAGACACCCTCCAGTAGGTAAATGGATAAATAAACTGTGGTACATCTTGACAATGGAATATTATTCAGCACAAAAAAGAAACGAGCTATCAAGCTATGAAAAGACATGGAGGAGACAACTGCGTATGACTAAGTGAAAGAAGCCAATCTGATAAGGCTACATACTGTATGATTCCAACTATATGACATTCTGCAAAAGGCAAAACTATGGAGACAATAAAAAGATCAGTGGTTGCCAAGGGTTGGAAGGCATGGATGAATAGGCAGAGCACAGAGGATTTTTAGGGCAGTGAAAATACTATACACGATACTATAATGATGGATATAAGTCATTATACATTTTTTCAAACCCATAGAATGTACACCAAGGGTGAACCCTAAGGTAAACTATGGACTTTGAATGATAATGGTGTGTCAATGCAGGTTCATCAGTTGTAACAAATGTACTACTTTGAATGGGGGATGTTGATAATGGAGGCGGTTACGCAGGTGGTTGAGGGGGAGGTGTATGGGAACTCTCTGTACCTTCCTCTCAATTTCGGTGTGAACCTAAAACTGCTCTAAAAAAAATAAAGTCTTGTTTAAAAAAAAAGCATAGAATGAGAGAAGATATTTGCAATACATATATCTTACAAAGGATTTGTAACCAGAAAATATAGAAATCTCTTACAACTCTGTTACAAGCAGCTCAACACAAAAGTGGGCAAAAGATTTGAACAGATACTTCTCAAAAGAAGATAAACGTCTAATGAACCCAAGTAAAGATGCTCAACTCCATTCGTCTATCAGAGACTGATTTAACTTGACATGCAAATTAAAATTACAGTGAGCTACCACTACACACCCACAGGGAAGGTTTACTTAAAGACGTTAATAATATCAGGTGCTGGTGAAGATAAGGAGAAACTAGAACTCTCAACCATTTCTGCTGGGAAACCAAACTACAACAAACACAACACTAAATGTAAACTTATCATACAGCAAAGCAATTCCACTCTTAGGTGCTTACCAGGAGAAATAAAAACACAATTCTACAAGAAGTCTTGAAAATCAAGGTTCATACCAATTTTATTCATGGCAGCCAAAAAATGAAAACTACCTAAATGTCCATCAATAGGAGAATGGATAAACAAATTGTAGTATATTCATAAGATGGAATACTAAGAAATTTTAAAAAAATCTTGAACTACTTAGATATGCAAGGACATGGGTGAAACTCAAAAACATTACATATGAAAGAAGCCATACACAAAAGGATACATACTGCATGATTTCATTTATATGTAATTCTTGCTAAGGCAAATGAATTTATAGTGATAAATAGCATATCAGAGGTAGCCTAAGGCCAAGACTGATTGCAAAAAGACGTCAGGGAATTTTGGGGGGGGTGACGATAATATTCTCTATCTTGAATGTGTATACAGGAGTACACATTTTTCAAGATGCATTAAGTTGTAAATTTAAAATAGGTGTCTATTTTATGTAAGTACACCACAACAAAGTTGTTTTATGGAAAAAAGTTCTTGTCAAGATCAGGTTCTGTCACAACAACTAAGCAAATGATGAAGATAAAATTTTTCTTTAATTTTTAAAAACTATTGTGAACGTGTTTATGTTCTAAAGATGTTTAAGATAGAGATACATTATGTAAAATTCTGACTACAATGTCTGAGATATGGTAGGTGATCAACAGATACTAATTTCATTCTTTTTTCCAGTTGTTTGTGTGTGGAAAATGTAAGTAAATACTGAGAGATACAGCAAAAGGACAAGATTATGAGTCAATGGATAGTCATCTAAGAACAATGAGAGGAGTTTAGTATTTTATGAAAGGTCGTCCCTCTTGTGATTTTTAATATGACCTGGGTTTCAGAATGTCCTTGCTGTTTACATTCTTAACTCTAGCATCTCTCACTTTTTATTGGACTCATTTGGCCTTTAGTACACATTTCCTATATTAGACATTTCATTTTTAAGCAAACATCCTTGTTTTTCAACTTTGTCACCAATTCTTAGAAGGCAAGAATCATGCCTGATACCTTTTATTTTTGTATTGCTGATTTGTACAGAAGAAGCATTCAATAAAATTTGAATATTGTTGATGAGATGGATAGTCTCATCTTTGAAAATATTGTTGAGATTGATAGCCTCATCAATATTATTTAATCAAATAAATTAAATATTATTATCTTCCATATAAAATGAAAAACTTTGATTAAGTCAGATATTTTAAGGTCTTTTTCTTTCTCTTAATATATTTATAAACCTACAATCCTTCATTTATTCAGTTGCTTAGTCTCTTAATAAACACACATTGAACATCACTGGCCAAGCATTAAGTGCTGGAAATACAGAGATTATTATGTGCTCATATTCTAGAAAAAATGTCAAATACAGCAACAAATTTATAACGGTGGGTCAAATGCATCAGGAGAAGTGTGTAGACAGGGAGAAAGATGGTGCTGAGATAAGGTTCCAGATAAAGTTCACAAAGAAAATTCTGATCCATTCATTCATTATCTAATCTAAAATTCTGCAATCAAATGTAATGCCACTTAGATATCTGAATGTAGATGATCTATAATTGATACTATCAATAAAGATTGAGTTATTTGGGCATTAAGATTGTGGCTATTTTCCCAGGCAACGACAGTAACTCCTCTTCTCTGGTTACTTAAACACCTGCAGTTATGCCTAAAGACAGTAAGCCCATCCAAGCCTTCACTTTTATTTATGAGAAAGGAACTTTGTTTGCATAAGACAGCCCAGAGAGTCAACAGTGAACCCATAAATTAGGATATGAAGTTGATGTCCTCCATTTTGGACCTCAGTGGAAGGTCAAGGCGACTACTATGGGCAGCTTTCTTCCACAGAGGGAAACATTTCTGGCAATTCTGAATGAGAAGCAGGTCACAAGGATTTTGTCTACTTATGTATTTCCTTGATTGCAATTTGATATAAGGAGGTAATCTGGGCCAATCTGCTCTCTCTCTCTCTCTTTTGGCCAAAAAAGGGGAAATAGCATTAGGAAAACCGTTCAAGATATTACATCTTCATTCAGTTGAAAACTCAAATGCTCATGCTACCTCGTTGGTCAGGGACCTTCTATATGATGTTTCCTTTATGAAATTTTCCACCGCCTGCAACTTTCCTTTACCCAGAAAATCCCTCCTTATCCTCCAGATCCTAATTTACACGGCACTTTCTGAAAGATGGCTTTCTTGGCTGCATGCCTTCAAATACACAACCAGCTCCTATCCCAACAGATTAGTAAAGTTTCCCTCATATGCTCTCACACTACTTCTTCATAAAGCTTACGACATTTGTAATTAATTAGTTATTTGTTTATTTTCTGCCTTCCTTACTAGTCTGCTCCCTCTGAATGGGCAGACACTGTTTCTATCTTGTTTGTACTATAGGCACCTAACAGCTATTTGTTTAATAAATGAAATTTACACACAGTAATGAAATTCAGGGAAATAATGCTTTCAGCTTGTTAACGAGAAATCCAAGATAAAGCATTTATCTATTACATAAGTAATTCTCACAATTTTTAAATAGCATCCTAGTTTGATAATGTTGTATTTCCCTTCTGCACTATTGAGCATTACTATAAAACCTAGGGTTCTATTTAACATAGAAGTTACTTTTATGGCAATATGTGTAATTCCATTTTATCATAATTAAACACAGAAAAATAAAATGCTATGTGACGCAAAAGGCAAAACTTTCTTTAGATACTATGGTTGTCCTGACTCACATCTTTTCTGTTTTGACTCTACTCTTGTTTACCAGAACCATTCACAACATCCCAACTTCTATGGTTTCCTAAGAGGTTTGACTGAATCACATTGAATAATTCAAATGATACATATTTTGGTAGCATCGTATTTTTTCAAAGTGTGCACTGCTCTAAAGTCATTTTTATACTGCTACCAAAATACATCATGTATCATATAATCACCCTGTTTTGGCATGATTGTGCTACGTTAAGTCTATTCAGATAGTAGTCGTTTACTATTGAGTTTTACTTTTAGATGGTTATAAAGTCTACCACAATTAAGACTGTCAGAAAATTTTTCTGAAAGTTGGAAATAAGGCAAAAAGGTGGGGAACTTATCCTTATCCATAAAAGGTCGATGGCCACCTAAGGATTGTCTAGGCAGGAGCAGTGCTATCCCAAAGAAATTTCCATGAAGATAGAAATGCTGCCCAATATGGTAGCCCCTAAGCCAGTACAGCCATTGAGCATGTGAAAAGTGGATAGTGGGGCTAAGGATCTAAAAGCTTTATTACGTTTAATTTTAATTAATTTGAGTTTAAATTTTAATAGCCATATTTAAAGAATTAGTGGCTACTTTATTTATTTACAGGTCTAGAGGAATGTACTACTTGTCTCATTTATTATTATTTTTGAATTTTAGAATTTTATTTATTTTTTATACAGCAGGTTCTTATTAGTTATCCATTTTATACATATTAGTGTATATATGTCAATCCCAATCTCCCAATTTATTATTATTAAAACACCTAGACTTAGTAAAATTACTTGTTAATTTGTAGAATTTTATCCAATAGATATGCAAATAATTTTTGCCCAGTGGAGCAAATAACCCCAAAGATTTATGACCTGTTAGATATTAGCCAGTTTTCAAATCTGACATAGTAATTTTGCTTTAACATATCTTTGTTAATTTGCCTATGTATACATAATGCCTCACATTTTCTCCAAAGCGATCGTAACATCTGGTTTATTAATTAATATGTGCAACTGTTTATATTTGTTCATTTTATATTTTCCAGAGAGGCATGATTTGAAAATTAGACTTTAGCAGTTTTGGAGGTCACCCCCAAAAGCCCCTAAAATTCACTTATAAAATTATTTTTGAGATTTCTCAGAGAGCATCCGATAAATGACAAAGATTTGTTATTTTACTCTATAAAAGTGAAAAAAATTGCTAGAAATAATTAGGTTTGGCAGTTTCGTAGTTACTAATTAGTTCAATACTATTATATAAGAGCTGTAAAATCAGAATAGAGACTCAGACTTCCTTAGGCTAATTTGCATAGATAAAGTGTTAATATAAATATTTCGGAAACGAGATGCTTTGTGGGGAAGGCCCTGGAGATTCTTCAGTGCCTTCCGTAATACGTTGTTGTCTCAGAGAAAACATTGGTCAAACCATTATGAGAGCCCTATTAAAGAATTTTACTCTCCTCTCTTCTGACATCATTGGTTATTGTCAGAAATTAACAGCCAATCAGTCCCATCATCAAACAGTTCTCTGTTTTTGGACGCCTGCCTGAAGGCGCTGCTATAAGCTATAGGCTAGAATCGGTGTCTTCGACAAAGAAGGTCAGTCCAGGAGCCTCATACAAAGGACAGTACCAGTACTCTTCAAAGAATAGACTCTGCGGGATAGGCTTCTAAACTCACATGGCTTAGACAGCTTTCAGGCTGTACCAGTGAAATGAGTCAGGTGTTGCTGGACTCCTTGTAATCTAGAAGCAGGCATACTGCATGAAAGGATTAACCACCAGGACTAAATGAGCTCATGGGGAAAAAGCAAGTGTGATTATTTGTCTGGAATATGTTTGGCATTATTTTAACATTCTATTTTTTAATGAGCATATAAGGAAATGCTTTCTCTTCCTTCTTAAGTTATCTCTAATCCTAACATTATAAAGTTATGCTTTTGTAAACTGAAATTAAATGTTCTAAATGGTATCTGAGTCTCACCAACCCACTTGGAATTTAGAAGTAAATATTTTTTACTGAGTCTCCTTCCTTTCCATGGCAATAAATATATATATATATAATAAAATAATAAAAATTATAATATAAAAATAATAAAATAATTTAAAATCTCCATAGTATCAATAGGAATCTATCACCATATTTACCAGGATATAACTACACAAATCAGTGTTGCAACCAAGTCTATGCTTGGAGTGTCACATTTCAGATGGATTCTTACTTAAGGATGGCAGCTTATCATTATAGAACATATGCGGAGTGGACGCCCACAAAGCCTTTCTAGGAAGCTGATCTAGTAGGTTAGGGAACTTAGCAAATTTGAGGGAGCTCTAAAAGAGAAGCTTTCACCTAAATGTACAGGTATTGCAGGTGAAATCTAGTGGAAAGAGTGTTTTGGGGTTGGTTTCCTAGCATTAAGATAGAAGAGGTATTAAAAGTGAATTTTAAAAGTCCAACTTAAGATTCCTTATGAAAACTTCCAGACAGAAGTAAATTTTGTGGGGGAAAATACTTAAGTCATTCATAGCAATTTTACACTTAAAAATTATATATATACTGTGGCTGTTTGTGTACAGGTATATATTTTAGGGCTGCATACTGATCAGATGGTAAAACTCCAAAAGTGTTTAGATGTGAGTCACTCCAAGTATCAATAAACTATCATCTTCACCAATGAACTCACTTCTTCAACTTGAGCCTGAACCCTGTGCTGTGCGCTGTGAAGTGCCACGTTCATCTCACTGAACTTCTCGAGAAGTTGTGTTTGACAGGCCAAGTCCAGGAAGCACAGTGCTGGCAAGGGACATGTATCTAACCTCCTTGGGTGTGGTCATCTCCGTCGGGCATTCCCTAGAAGGAACAGCACCTTAATTAATCCCCATCCAGCACTGTGCTGGTGAGTTCTGAGGAGGCGATCAAAAATATACCATAACTGCATCTGACAAAGCTCCTCATGGAGACTTGGTCTTTAGGAAATTCAGGAGCATTGTTCTCTTTTTCTGCTGTCTGTGGAAGGGGCTATCTTTTCTGCCTCAACTCTGTGATTATGGAATCACCTGAAGAATTTAAAGGGGTGATAAAATAGTCCAATACTTGTTTATTTGACCAGGTATTCAAAGGAGTGAATTCATAAAGTTGCAACAATACTTTATAAGTTATAATGGAAATTTAAATCTGCCCCAGATATGGTCATGGACACTCGATATGCTGTCTCATTCTTCTCAAAACTCTGTAAAGTTTTATCAAGGGGGTGGAATGCTCAAGATTTCAAGGTTTAAGAATGACACAGAATGGATTTAAATTGCAGTAGGTTTGCACAAAGTCTGCACTTATTCTATCTGCTTGGCTGCATCTTTTACTGGGATCCCTGATGATACGTCACTTTTTCAGGGAACCTTCTAGACAACCACATCTAAAAAAGCCACCAAGTCGTTCTTTATCTTAGCACTCTCTTCTAATTTTCAAGTTAGTACCTATCAGAGATATTCTGTAAGAAATTATAATAATAATTTTTAAGAAGTTTAATAATCATGTGTTTGGTTCATAATATTTGTTTGTTGCCTATTTCCCTTCACAAAATGATGGAATGATGGAGACCACGAATGTTCGACATACCTTGTTTACTGTCTAAATTCCATACCTGACATACATTAAGAAATTGATAAATATCTATTTTTAAAAAGATAATCCATTATTATTTTAAACAGAAATAATAATAAAAAGATAATCCAAAAATATTAAATGCTGTGTCCGTAAAATTTTACATTAACTCCAAAGTGCAAACTGCAATTATTACATTATATGTGGGGGAATAGCAAAGCTCATTTGCAACTTAACATCTATGAAATCATGATTAATATTTGTCAACAGTTTCCTTAGAGTTTTTAACTTCTTCCCTCTTCCATAAAAGACCTAAGGGAAGGGACTGAGCATATATTAGTCGTGTCCCATGTTTATATCAGTTACACTTGTGAGAATCAGGAGGGACAATTAATGTTTGGGAAGAATCAGCTTATCAACAATGCACGGCACACATTTCATATTGTTAATGGCTCTTTTCTACCCAAAGGCTGTGTCTCATCTATTTAAAAGCCTTCTGCTGTACCTACAAACTTATTTCTTTATACGTAAAATCAATTTCTGTAAACAACATCTTTGCTTTTGAGAAAAGCTTCTTCCGAAAAAATTTTCGGGATAAAAATGGATAATCGCTTACCCCTATTGCCAAACTCCAGCAAAATACAAAACTCATCCCTCCTGGTTTGCACAACTGTAACTGTTGCCACTAATACTCTTTCATTCCATTCCCTTTAGGTCTTTTATTTAATAAGGGAAAATCATAATTAGATTTCAAAGAAATTCTCAAGTGACATATAATTCCTATTTATTGTGGCTTGTATATGTGGCCAACAGAATCTGAAAAACTCATGTAATCACCTTGCAGGACAAATTGAGAAGGACTATTTGTCATTTCTTTACATTTGTTTCTTTACCCCTTCAACAAACACGAAGTGCTTCCCATTGGAAGACAACCCCCAGCTGCCTTTTCCACAGCTTCTACCAGGAGACATCTCTTCTTACTCAAAGCACAGGTGCTCAGAAAACCAAAATAAAAGTAAACTGGAATACCGGAACAAGTTTTGCTGATGTGTCTTTTCTCCCTTCACGCTAGTTTCTTCTAGGTGGTTTAGCCATGTAAAAGCTATTTTTTCCATCTTTCTTAAAGGTCTCACTAAGCACCAGTTTCAAATGGAATGTTATGTTCTTTAGAAGCCCCCCGCCGAAGGCTGCAGGCAAAATCGGTGCAACCAGATTTGCTATCTGCTGAACCTCTTTAAATAAAAATATGTATGTAAAATTAATCTCTTAGAAATACCAACCTTACTTAATCAGTAAATCTAGACAATACTGATATTCACCTGGATCTCCAGGGCAAGGAGACTTTTCAAGGCCTAAGGGGGTTATCCTACTTTCACACTTTAACAAATTAGCTTTCGCTTTTGCTTTTTTTTTTTTTTTTTTTTTTTGCGGTACGCAGGCCTCTACTGTTGTGGCCTCTCCCGTTGCGGAGCACAGGCTCCGGACGCGCAGGCTCAGAGGCCATGGCTCACGGGCCTAGCCGCTCCACGACATGTGGGATCTTCCCAGACCAGGGCACGAACCCGTATCTCCTGCATCCGCAGGCAGACTCTCAACCACTGCGCCACCAGGGAAGCCCTCGGTTTTGCATTTTATTCTTCAGCTTATACTCCACTTGTTTGCCAGCAATTCCAGATTTCTGCTGAGCACTCTTCCCACTGTCTTCAATTGACTCTAGCCAGTGGACTTAATTTCAGGGCTTAAATTCAGGAAGAAGTTTCAGGTTCTGAGAAAAGTATCAAATTCTGAATAAGATCTATGTTCTCAAGATTTTTTCCCCTAAGTCATCACTGATTCAATGAATCTTTAGACTGAACATAAAATGAAGTTATTTAAAATTATTTATGATAAGACATGTATGAGTATGACATAAAACTGAAGATTAAGGCTGCAAATCATAGGCTGAGCAAGAATTTTCAAGCTAAGTATTAATTTGAAGAATTGAGTCAACATTCTAAACTTGGAATACAGAAAATATTTTTAAAAGAGAAAGAGAGAGACTTTATTAACAAAAGTTCATGGAGCTATCTAGTATATTGTTATACCAACTAAAAATAAACTTTAAAAATTACTTTTGGGGCTTCCCTGGTGGCACAGTGGTTGGGAGTCCGCCTGCTGATGCAGGGGACACGGGTTCGTGCCCCGGTCCGGGAGGATCCCACATGCCGCGGAGTGGCTGGGCCTGTGAGCCATGGCCGCGGAGCCTGCGTGTCCAGAGCCTGTGCTCCGCAATGGGAGAGGCCATAACAGTGAGAACCCCGTGTACCGCAAAAAAACAAACAAAAAAATTACTTTTGCATCACAGAATATTGAAAGGCTGTTACTAACCCCAACCTGATTTCCCTAATTTCCACTAGAAGCAAGGCATTGTCTTCAAAAAAATT
Organism: Aethalodelphis obliquidens; assembly: GCF_003676395.1. Classification (NCBI taxonomy): domain Eukaryota; kingdom Metazoa; phylum Chordata; class Mammalia; order Artiodactyla; family Delphinidae; genus Aethalodelphis; species Aethalodelphis obliquidens. The sequence goes on along the minus strand of NW_020837963.1, from coordinate 10,468,925 downwards.
TTCCCTGCTTAAGAAATATTATATAGCAATATTAGCATGTTATTTTTATATATTTATATTCACCTGCATTTAAGGATTTACAAATTAATATAAGCTTTGTAAATTTTTGTTACATTTTGAAAAATATGGGTAGCATATTTGTATAGTAAATATTCAGTCAGAATGTTCTAAATTTACCAAGTATGGAACAATAAAATAAGACTCAATTTCTCCTTCCCTCATATCCTCTGTCCCTCTTTCTTCTACAAAATTGAGTTTTAGAACTATAGGTGTCTTTTCCAAAGTTTGATACTTAATTTGAAATCTCACTTAGCGTATTCCAATATAGAAAATATAACGTACTTAATTTTTGAAACACTTAAAAGAATTTTAAAATTTATTTTAAAAATTGCTCTCATTGAAGTCACTTTTTCGATACTGATGAATTGCTTTGTGCCTTAGTTTGATATTTTCTTTCCTGAAATAAATTAAATGACACTATTTATCTTGAAATTTTCTATGAACTGACCATTAATATGACTTAACATTTTATTGAATTATAAATATGTTTACCTAATACATTTTGGTATAAGTTTCCTAAATCTGATCTAACTTCTAAAGTAATAATCTAATCTGACAGTTTGACAAGACTTTAAAATTTTCAAAGAGATTTCAATTCAGGAAATTTGTACCAAGGCCCTAAAAAAATCAACTTCAATTGATTTGTAAAATACTTAAAGGGAATGTCCAATTTTCTCTGTAGAGTCATCTTTATTTAGGTTTTCTAATAGCAAACTACTCCCTTACCACACATAACCAGATTTATTGTTGAACAAGAAAGGGAATCTAAGGTTATTATTTTTTTTAAATATAATCTACTAATTGTAGTACTGAGTATAGTATGGTCAAGAGAAAGCAAACTAGATTTTTCTTCAGCGGCTTTACACTGAGAGGTACAGAATGGTCTAACAGCTTTCTGGCAGCCCACATTTATGATAAGAGTATTTGAAACCAGAAATAAACGAAGCATAAAAAGACTCCTACACCGCACCACTGCAATGATTAGAAAGGACCTTCTTGAGCTTTGAAAACAGAAAGCAGCGAGCGAGCAAGCAGCCTGCAGCCCTGAGCAAAAGCTCTTTCCCATCAAAACTCTGTTGCAAATCCAGCTTCTCCTCTTGCAAACCCACAGGCTAGAAGAGGGAACCACAGCCACTCCAAAGTGGAGTCTCAGGCCCATCATTAGTGGTTTCTGTCACCTTCTTGGTGCTTTTCCTTCATGAATGAAATATGTAGATGGCATCTTACATTGGATCCTTCAATGAGGAAGAAGGTCAGAAGACATAGTTAACACAGCCAGCACATTAGAAATCTGTGACCGATGTACTTACACCTCCAAATGCCTCCAGATTTCAGCCTCTGGAAATATCTAGCCCATTTCTTTATGGCACTGTTGCTTCCATCAGCTGTGGAAATTAACATAAAATAATATAGTAACCCAACAAGTGCTGGACAGTGTTCCAGAGCATCAGATTAAGTGAACACTAAAGGCACACTGACGGTGTACAAAATCTGAATGATAAACAGCAAGTAAATACCTTCCGATCCACCAGAAGGGGGAAGGATGCTGAGCTGCTACTGCTGCTGCCTGCTCTCTTGTGTAACAGCAAAGGCGGCTCAATCCCTCTGACAAGCAGTGAAGCTTGGCTGCCTATTGGCGTCTGGGCGGTCCTAGTGCCTGCCCCAGGTTAGCACACAAGGTAACTCTGAAGAGCCTATTGCTTGTGATTCTTCTAGTGGGTTTCATCAAGGGTTTTTCAGGTACGTCAGCTTGTTAAGCATTAGGGAAGTGGGGCTTGGGTTGGAAAAAAGTGATTAGTAAACAGGGTTTCTAATGTTTCCAGATACTGTTGAAACAAACAAAAAGATTACAGATGATCTTGTCTGTTAAATAAACTGTGCTATTGAAAATATTAGAGCCAGAGGGCTTATAGAAAGAAAACTAATTCCCACACATACTAAACTGACTGTAATCCATGTCTTTTGCTCCCCGCCTCCTATATTTAAAATGTAAAGGGAAAAAAAATGAAGAAGTAGGGGATCTTTAAAAGCTTGATAAATCTTTTATTTGCAAAAAGTATTTGTTAAAGACCTAAAAACTCCATGTTTAGTAGATTCTGTTTAGAAGTCTCCAATAAAATAAATGCAAAGCAAACAAAATAGAGACCTATAGGAGCTTATTCTCTAAGAGAGGCAAAATGTACAAAACTCCAGATAAACACCACCCTCCATCTTTCTCTATTCATTTGCCCCACTTATTCCTCCTCTGTAGCACCTTTTCCCACATAACATTTTTACTTTTTTATTTAGCTACTGTCTAACTCCCCACTGCAACATAAGTTCTATGAGGGAATCTGTTCTATTTATTTTGATGGAATAATACTTTGAGCACCTGAAAAGTTACTTAGCACATCGTAGGCCCTCAGTAAATAAATATTTGTGGAAAGAATGAACAAGACACCAAGCTAAGAAATTACACTAAAGAAAACAAGTACAAAAGTTAATCTCTTAACTGATTAAATTCAATTGGCAGATCTCTCTCAAGCAGCTGTTTTATTTAAGGGATTGTGTTGAGTTTATATTTGCCTTTAAGAAGCTTATAATTTAAATGTAGAGAAGAGATATTAATATATGTCTGCAATCAGACAATTATGTGCACATATAACATTTGCCATAATGGAGTAAACAATATGTCAGGATGTACAATACTTGCTAGGGGTTTTGTTTTGACATTATGAATATGGTGTTCAGCCAGGGGATTGGGTTTGAGAATTCAACACTGATTTCTCCCCCCAAGTACTTAGTTAGAGTTTGGTTGCCAGTAGGCTGTTTGGTTCAGAAGGGATCAGAATCTGGAAAGTCAACTCCACTAAGATTTATTAAAAGAGTAAATATAAGTACTAACACAGGTGAAGAGAAGGAAGGCAGGTAGGTGGGTGCTCCAGGCCCCAGCTCAAAGCCTCAGGAAATCACCAGGAGTGTCTAGCATCCTCCAAGAGGTAGCTGCCTTCGAACAGTGCAGGGCCCCTCATACCTAGTGGTCCAGGAGGTCAGACCTTGTAGGTGAGAAATGGCAGCCAGTAGCAAGAGTTTTGGCCCATAACAAGGTTTGCTGGTAAGGCTGAGGCTCAGAATTTCAGAGACCAAGAGGGGAGAGAGAGAAGATGGAATATCAAAATAAGACTCTCCCCATGGAGAACACAAGGTGGAATGTTCTTATAGGAAAAGTACACACCCAAAACTCACAGGGTCGGACTGAGCCCCAAACTCACAGGGTCAGACTGAGCCCAACAGTAAGTGGCAGTCATGCTTTTTAAGATCTAAGGATCTGGGGCTTCCCTGGTGGCACAGTGGTTGGGAGTCCGCCTGCTGATGCGGGGGACACGGGTTCGTGCCCTGGTCCGGGAAGATCCCACATGCCGTGGAGCGGCTGGGCCCGTGAGCCATGGCCGCTGAGCCTGTGCGTCCGGCTCCGCAACGGGAGAGGCCACGACAGTGAGAGGCCCGCGTACCGCAAAAAAAAAAAAAAAAAAAAAAAGATCTAAGGATCTGGAAGTCAATCAGTTGGATTGATCTCAAGTCACATGCAGGTCAAGCAGCTGTGGCTGTGTTTGGGGAAGAGTTGCCTGAAGAGAGAGTCAGGCTAGTCATTAGAGAGTCAAGTTAAGCCAGAGTAATTTTGCCTCATGAAAGAAAATTGTTTTGTTGAGCCCACAGATTATGATTAGTTTATCCATTGCGTTTCTTTCCACTCTTCTCAATTTAGCATGTTTTCTGAAATGAGATCCTGTTTTAAAGAAAAAGTTGACTGCCAGCAAAAGGTGCTAACGTACGCTCCAGAGATGCTGATAAGTACATAAGGTGTGTGCACAAGACTGTAGCAGAGGAATGGCTGTGGCTGGCATAAGAGGGAGGCAATACCCCTCCATCAAGCCTCTCTTTGTAGCCACTCATTTTTATGAGTTGGAGAGCATCCTGGGGAAACGATGCACTATGTCCATGGTTGGCCCTCAGAAAAATACTGACATGTCGTCTTTGCATGATACCAAGTGGAGTAGGGCTGCTGAGAGACATGTCACTACATACATAGAAATTTATAAAAATCAAAAAGATTCAATCAACATAAAATAAAACAATCTTGATCTAGTGAATATAGGGGAAAAACAGAGAATGTACCTTCTTTTCATATAAATATGGAACATATATCAAAACTGACCATGCCTTAGGTCATAAAACAAGTTGCAAAAACTTCTAAAGAATCAATATCACACAGACGATGTTCTCTGGCCAGAGTGTAATTGCATATGTCAGCAATGAAATGATAAACCAAACATTCCTATACAGTTGATAAATAAAACCACATGCCTAATAATTTATGAGTCGAAGAAAAAATGAATACACAAAGTTAAAAGTAATTAGAAATGTACAATCATAAAAATACTACATATGGGAGGCTACAAAAGCATACTTAAAGATAAATTTATAGTCTTCAGTTAGAAAATTAACAAATAAAACGGCAGAAAATTATGGAAGACGATACTGAATAATAAATATCAGAGAAGAAATCAATGAAATAGAAGACAAATCTACACTATAGAAGTAAAGAATACAAAGAACCAACAAAGCCAACAGTATTTTTTTAAGTTAATGAAAGAAGTAAATATTTGGCTAGAATTTTTAATTATTAAAGAAAGAAGGCACAAAACCCATTTTAGAACACCACAGAAGACAGCTTTTCAGTTTCTTAAAAAGTTTAACGTACATCTGACATATAACCCATCCATTCCACTCCTAGGTAGTTGTCCAAGAGAGATGAAAACTATACAGAAATCTGGATGTGAGTTTTCATAGCTTTAGTTGTAATAATTGAAAATGGAAAATAATCTACATGTTGATCAAGAGATGAATGAATAAACATATTGTATATTTGTATAGCGGGATAAAACTCAACAATAAAAAAGGAATTAAGTGTTGATATATGTAACAACATAGATGAATCTCAAAATCCTGATGCTGAATGTAAAAAGCCAGACAAGGAAGGGTACATATTGTATGCTTTCATTTATATAAAATACTAGAAGATGCAGATTTATCTATAGTTACAGAAATGAAACCAGAGTTTGCATGGGGACAAGGGGCAAGAAGAGACTATTGGGAATGACCGATGATGAATATGTTCATTATCTTGATTATGGTGATGGTTTTATAGTGTTTACAGAAGTCAAAATTCACTGTGTTCGGCTGAGTCCTCAAGAGGCAGATACCACAATAGGATCAGATTTTAAAAGAGCAGTTGGGGGGAAAACCTGAGAGGAAAACAGGTGAGGGAGATAGAGGAGCCTGGGAGAACCATGAGACTACAGTACAGAACAGACCAGCTATGGGAGAAAGGAAAGTAGGATGGAAAACAGGAAGGTCCTGGACAAGAGTATAGTTCTAAGAAATGTTGGCAAGGTTGAAACGGAGTTCTCTGGGCCCATCAGTGGAGTCCTGCATCTCACAGGAAAGGGTCTGTCTTAGTTCTCTGCTGTACTTGGTCACTGGGTAAGAGCATCCTGTGGGAAGTGTGGCCTTGGTCCAAATGCAGTGATGGATTTCAGAGCATAGCAGTCAGCACTGTTAGCCAATTACTCTCCTAGCAGTAGGAGATCTGAGAAGGACAGTCCCATGGCTACCCCCTCACCAAATCAGACACATTGAAAAGGTGCTGTTGATTGTATGTCAATTATGACTCAATAAAATTATTAAAATGAGAGACCCAATAGTGGATAAAGCAGAAGTTAAACATAAAAAGAGAACACTATGGACAACTTTATGCAAACAGACTTGGAAACTTGGAAATGGACAAATTCCTAGAAAAATATAAATTACCAAAACTGATTTAAAAAAACAGAAAGTCTGATTAATTCTAGCATTATGAAAGAAATTAAAACAAGTACTCTACAATCCAGTAATCTTATTCATGAGATGCTATCTAAGAGACATATACAGGAATGGTCATGGCAGCAATGTCTGAGTGATAAAAACTTGAAACATTCAAACTGCCATGAAAAGAAGATTAGATAAACCAGTTGTGCTCTAGTTACACAAATAATAATACACAGCACTACAAATGTATAATCTTATACACAACCAAATTTTGAAACATATATTTAACTAAAAGCATAAATCCCAGAAGAATAAACATGATACAGTTATAGAGATAAAAACGTAGAATTAAACAGTATGCTGTGATAAACTACATATTTAAAAAGCCAGGAATTCACACTTAGGCTAGTGATCACTTCTGACATGTGGTGAAGAAGTACGATACGCAATCTATTAGTAATGATCTAATTCTTGAGTTTGTGGTCATTCACTATATGCTTATGCTTTTTACCTTACATGTGCCTTATATTAATCCTTTGTACATAACAACTAATATATATAATATATATATATCTTCTTAAAAGAGACATAAAAGAGAGAAAAATCCTACTCCTGCAGAGGAAATAGCACGTGCAAAGATACTGGAGCAGCAAGTTGGAAAAATAATATGGAACAAATGAGAAATAGCAGGTGAGGTGAAGTTGGTAGTGGGGAAGGAGAGGCACAGTTCATGGGAGTCTACGTAGTACCGATACCAGTCCTATTATAGTTAACATCTCACCTTGTTGGGAAGATAGTCTTTGCAAACTTGACCTTGCTTCTCTTATGTGCTGGTTAGTCATGCCATGACTGCAGGCACAGCTCACAGAGAAGCCTGGATCAAGCATCATTGATCCAGAATTCATGTATCAGTGGAACTTTCCAGTTCCTCATGAGGACCTGCTAGGTTTTCAGTTTGAAACCATGCTTAAGTGTACCATTTCAATTTGTATTCTCATCTTACTTCTCTCACTACAAAAGTTCATATAAAAATAACATTTTTTTCTGCTTACAAAGATAAGTAATATATAGTTATTATGGAAAATGTGAAAATACAGATAAGCACGAAGTAGATAGTAAACTTCACCATGATGCCAATACTCAAAATACATCCTGTCTGGGACTTCCCTGGTGATCCAGTGGTTAAGAATCTGCCTTCCAGTGCAGGGGACATGAGTTCGATCCCTGGTAGGGGAACTAAGATCACGCATGCCACGGAGCAACTAAGCTCACAAGCCGCAACTACTGAGCCTGCGCAAGCCACAACTAGAGAGAAGCCCACACACCTCAACGAACAGCCCACGAGCTGCAACGAAAATCCTGGGTGCTGCAACTAAGACCCAACACAGCCAAAAATAAATAAATACCTAAATAAATTTTTTTAAAAAAGATACATCCTGTTTAAAGATTGGTGTACGAACACATACATAAACATCGCATTGTATTTCACAAAATTGGAAATAGATGTCATTTTAAAGCCTGTTATCTCTCACACTGTTGTTATTGTTAATATTGTCATGTTGTCTCTAATTCATTACAAATTCTTCAAATATAGGAGTTGGCAAACCATAATGTAGGCCAAACCCAGCTTGCCACATATTTTTGTAAATGAAGTTTTATTAGAACACAGCCATGCTCATTGGTTTGTATACTGTCTATGGCTATAACAGCAGAGTTGAGTAGCTGTGACAGAGATCCTACAACCATTTGGCCTTTTCTAGAAAAGAGTGTAAACCCTTGCCAAAGACATCATTTTTAATAGCTACATAATATTCCATTTTATGAATGTATCATAAATTAATGAATTTCTGACCATTAGATGTTTTGACTACTTCCAATATTTTTCCTCTTCTGATCTCTCTGGCTCACAAATCTTTGCAGCCATCGTAAAAATGAAATCATTGCATCAAAGTAAATGCCTTCCATAAGGCTTCTGACTCGTGGGGCCAAATGTTCCTCCAGAAGATGGCGCCAACTGACATCACCACCACAAAACTTCTGAAACGAATATCTACATCCACGGCACACACATTCTCACGGCCTGTTCTGCTCATTTACTCTAGGTGCTTATTAATGATCCTTTAGTCACAATATTAATGACCTGTTTCGGCCTGTCTTCCCTGACCTTTCTCAGGCCTTTGACATATTGACCCTCTTTTCCCTTGTTTCCGAGGCTCTCCAGTTTCCTGCTTTGTCTCTATTCACTGTGTCTGTACCTTCTTCCTCTTAGTTATTCTTCTTCCTCCAGCATCTTCCTGGTGGAAATTTCTCAAGAACAGACCTCGGCTCTTGCCTAAGCTCTCTTTTCTCTCAGCTTTTACATTTGATCTCTTTTCTCATATCCAGCTTTATAATATCTTGCCACTACTGCCTACCTACCTTCATTTTGGCATATTTTAGCCCTGTTCTAAAATGCTGAAATGGTCTCCTGACTGGTCTACTTTCTATTGTTACACCTTCCTGGATTCTTTTATTGATATACACTCCTGCTAGATTGTTTCCTTTTTAAAAGTTCTAATGACATTAATTTCCTGCTCATAAATCTTCAATGAATTTACATTGCTTACAGAATAAAGATAAAATTCCTTTCATTAGTATTTAACACTCTTCAAATTGGCCCCAACTTGCCTGTCAGAACTTCATTTCCTTAACTAGTCTGTTTGCCAAGCTTTAAAAAATTAAACTATTCTCTAGTCTCCAATCATGGATTTTAAAATCCTTATGTATTTTTGGTGAGTTCTATATGCATAAGGTGTCTCTTCACCATTTGCCCTAATGCCCTCTGCCCAAGCCATCAAATCATACCCATTCTTCAAGGTCGAGGTCTAATGCAGCTTCTTTTACAAAGTTTTTGCCTCATCCTATCAGCCAGGAAGTGTATCTCCTCCTGTGAACTCGCCGAAGTAGTTATATTTTTTATCCATACCTGTCATATAGTACTTTCTACATAATGATGTAGAATATTTTGCTATTTGTTTTACACTGATTTACTGCATGCTTTGTGCCTTCTTTTTCTTTGAATTTTCACTGTGCTGTGGCTTCCACAAAATAGAGATATAATTGAATGAATGAGCTGATTATTAGCCCAATAGAGGACAGACTCGAAGTAGTTCAGTATCTTTTGATTCATCCAGCAATGGAATAAAAACCAAAGCATTAGAGTTTCAGGCCTTCTTTTTTTGTATTTTATTTATTTTTTTAGTGGAAGTATAGTTGATTTACAATATCATGTTAGTTTCAGGTGTACAGCATAGCACAGCGATTCAGTTTTATATATTTTTTCTTCTCCATATTCTCTTACCATATAGGTTGTTACAAAACATTGAGTAGAGTTCCTTGTGCTCTGCAGTAGGTCCTTGTTGATTATTTTGTATATAGTAGTGTGTATTTTTTTAATTAATTGTTTTATTGGAGTATAGTGGATTTACAATGTTGTGTTAGTTTCTGCTGTCAGGCCTTCTGATAGCATTACACAACCTATCATATCAATGCTACTACTATTTACTCACCCGAAAGGCAGTACTTATTAGGCACAATACATATGTCTCACCAAGATACAATATTAATACACAAAGCCAACCAGGGATGAATCTGTTTCTGATTAAATTTACAGGAGTAGGGTAATTACTGCTGACCCATTGCACTGAATAGGTGGTGTGTGGTGTGGTACTTCTCAACTTGAGAAGCAGAGGAAGCAGTACTTAAGCATGAGGACACTTCCCCGACTGAGCAGTAAGGACTTCTCAGTCTGTTCTGTTTCAATCCATTAGACACAAACTAGTTAGTGGGTTGGGTTTTCTTAACTTTCTATGGGGCTTAAGATTTGTTTACTCAAAAAATTCCAGATGACAGAGGGACAAGAGCAGTATATTATACATAATTAATATTATCTATAGAATGTAAGTACATCAGATGACAAAGAAGCCTTTATTATTGTAGGAGGTGCAAAAGTATCCCCAGCACGCTATATTAGCATGTTTGTGCATTTTTTGCTGAACATTAGCTTTATCTAGATTCTTTACTAAGATGTGGAGAATAAAAGATTTGTGTTGCAAGACAGTTTTTGTCTAGGGGCCTTCACCGTCCAGTTGTATAACGCTGGGTAAGTTATTTCACTTCTCTGGACTTGTGTTTCCCTACCAATAAAGTAAAGGGGCTCAGCGAGGTGATATCTCACACGCTTTTCACTTCTGAATGTCTGGATTCTGTGTCACCAGGTGTAGAGGACCATCTCAAATAGACATACTGCGATTGCCACTCAAAAGCCTGTGCTGGATTGTGTGACTGCCCCTAGAAGCTTCTGTGTTAGAAGATCTCCCTGGGCATCTCTCCTTACCCAAAACTGAACTCACATTGTTCAGGGGCTTAAACAGAGCATGTGGGCTGGAAAGGACCTATCTTGGGAATTAAGTCTTCTTAGAAGCAAAAGTATCCCCAGCACGGTATATTAGCTTGGGAATTAAATCTTCTTAGAAGCCACTGAGCTGAGAAGGAATTCTTTAATGTGAAAAAATATGCTATTTCCTCTTTAGAAATGGCTATGAGTTCTGTTCTTCAGCAATGAAGTAGATACAGTGTCACGGTCAAGGGCACAAATTAATGGATTTATGAAGCTCTCCTTGTTTCAATAACTCTGTCGGCAAAAGTTACATATTTTGCTTGGGTTTTTACTTAATCTTTCCTTTTACATGTATGTTTACAATAGTGCAATTTCAGCAACTTTTCTGAGAATCATGATTAAATCACCTTCTCTTTAGTAGTTATCGGACCAGGACAGCACTTTTTATAAATATCTGTTCTCCCCAGATTGCTCTTTATTTTCCTTACACTTCTAAAAGTCCTGGCTGTGCTACCAGGGTCAGCTTTCTACCACACTTCCTTGCTCAAAAATTTAAGGGATTAAATTATAATAATGGTATATTAAAGCTTAAAAGAATCATAAAAATAATTTAGTTCAATTTTCTCATTTTGCAGTTACTAAAATTAAATAACATGCAGATTTAATAATTTAAGCTCACTGTATTAGCCTGTGTTTCCTAGAAAACAGGGTCTGAAGCAAAATATTAATGCTTTATCGGAAGGGAAAATCTAAGCTGGTGAATGTAAGAGTAAAGGAAAGGGAGATAGGGAAGGATGGAAAGCAAGTGTACAATGACGTATTATCATGCTGATCACTGATTCCCAAGGTCAAAGAGACAAAGCTGGTTACTCTGCAGATACACATGCTCAGTCTAGCAAGACAGACGTCTGTAGCATACCACCCCAAAACAAGTCTGTCAGAGAGAGGAGGAGGAAAGAGTTTACCTGTTGGATCCACCTTGTTTCTCTTTCTATTACTCCATAAAGTTTACACCATGGGAGTTAACTCCCTCTCACTTCCAGGTTGTGTTACCTGGCCATCTGGCATCTTCTGGGAAAATCAAATTCCATGCCTTGTGGGTTTTTTGAACAGAAGTGCTCACTGGAGCCAGAGACGTGGGTGAGGAACTGGGGCAGAAACATGAGAACCCAAATGGACTTGATTGCTGCTCTGTCAAGCAGGACAAGTGACTAAGTGTTTTGGAGACGCGTAAGCTCAAGAGAAAGCAAGATGGGGCCAATATTGTCCCATAGCCTCACAGTAGCAAATCAAGACTATGAGCGAATATCCTTATACTAAATTTAACACTCAGATGATAGCCAAATTTCTCAACCTGTCCTTCAAGATTTTCTATTATCTAAATTTACCTTATGTATTCAGCTTATTGCCAACTAAATTACTTTTTGAGAATTAACATCATCTTCTTCTAAACAACTCAACTATTGGGATCAAGAACTAACTCTTGTGTCAACATGACTTGGTTGTTTGTTCCAAGAAATTCTTGCCCAGATAGATAAGAACATAAAATAAAAAGTCAGTGTTTGTTTTAGAAAATTCTTGCAAACCCATTTGTCCAGGAAAACAGTTTGCTCATCTGGGAAAACAGCTTTCTTTTAAACAACAGTTAGCTTCTCAACTTCTCATCTTAAGATAATTCTTAAGATCCTCTCTTATTGCACCCATGAACCTTCAACTGTTACTTCCCACCCCTCTACACACAAAATCCCACCAAGAGATGGGCAATTCACTTATTTAATGAAGTTTAGGTACAAATGACCAACTAATTCATACAAATTAGTTTGCCTGAATCCCCAAAATAAAGTCAGAGAAGACCCCACACAGAAAGAATAGTATCAACTATCTTTTCAACTCTAAAAATTAAAAAATGCACAATAAAACGAAAACTTATCTATTTAGAATCATATGAATATCACCCAATTTGATTGTCACAGTGCCCATTTTATTGTATAAATTCATGTATTTTACGCTACCCTCCTCTCTGTTTGTAAAATAGTATGAAATTTTCCCTTAAAAGTGGATTGAACTGAATGCCAGCCAATTCAGTGAAAGCTTTAGGCTTGGAATTATCCTACCATATCTGCAGGTAAATTTAGCACAGATCCTGCCATGGGTGATTTGATGATCGCAGAAGTCGTAGAAGCATCGTCTCTGACAGGTCTTCAGCCACACCTGTTAAAACATTAAGAAACACCTATTTTCTAGCAATACTTCTCTGGCCATGAGGAGACACGTGTATTAATATGACATCAAAACATCCTTAGAGAACCTGATTTTAAAATACTAGCCAAGGTGGGGATAATGGTGGGTGAATAGGGAGAAACAGGGAGAAGCATGCTAAGTGCACCAGGTGGCAGTTGGTTCCTTAGTTAGATGCCTCTGTTTTTAGGTCCCATTCCCTGTTATTCTAAGAAAAACAATCATTTTGCAACAATAACAATAACAACAGAAGATTTATGAAAGCTGTTTTTTTCCTTATTTATATTTTTAAAACCTTGCAACTTAGTAACAGGCTAAATATAAAGCAAACGGCTCTGGTAAAAATGCAAATTTGGGGACTTCCCTGGCGGTCCAGTGGTTAAGACTCCCCCTTCCAATGCAGGGGGTTCCGGTTCGATCCCTGGTTGGGGAGCTAAGATTCCACATGCCTCGTGGCCAAAAAACCAAAACACATAAAACAGAAGCGATAGTGTAACAAATTCTGTAAAGACTTTAAAAATGGTCCGCATCAAAAACATCTTTAAAAAAATAAATAAATGCAAATTTGACTTGGACATGGAAGCAAACGGCAGGCTGAAGTAGTCTCAGAGGGATGTATGGGAGAAGTGGAGCTGAAGTGGAACTTGGCTTGAACAATCGCTATAGTCGGGCACGTGGAAAGCAGAGTCACGTGGAAGGGCCAAGTAAAGGGAGGAACGTGGGTCTGATTTTTCTGCATCAGAAGCTACCTAAGTAAGCCTATAAATCTTCTATCACCAGAGAGATAAAAACGTTACTTAAGATGGATATTCCTAATAGTAACAATGCCATACAAAATGGCATAAGCCCAACTAGAAATGAGCAAAAACTACAGAACTACATGAAGAGAACTGCAGATCTTTACAGATGGACATAAGAGAAAACTTGATTAAGACACAAAGAGACAGCCTAAGTTTTGGTATTGAAAAAACTGAATGTTGTACAGATAATGTCTCACTAAATTAATCTATCATTTTAATGCCAACAAAGATCACCGCAAAAAAAAAAAATTACATATATAAACATTGCAATATAACCTAAATATCAGAGTAAAGATTAACATTTCTAATTAAGAGAACAATATCAAATTAACGAAAATAACAATAAGCCACCTAATCGAAAAATGGTCAAATTAGCTGAGCAGCAAATTTCCAAGAGAAAATATACAAATACGATAAATGAAAGATGCTCAACCTTATTACAAAGCTCATTCCAACTGAAATGAGTTTTCATGTTTTGTCCGTCACATTGTCTAAAGTTAAAAAGATTGATCCTATAAGTAAGTGACAAGAAGATAGGGAAAGTCACTCACTGTCATACTTTATTAGTGGCATTTTGTATTGCTAATTTTTTTAAAGAGCAACTGGATGTTATTGATCAAGGAACAGTGCATAAAATATAATTCAGTTTACATTTTCAAACTATTATTTGTAAATGTTTATGTGTGTAAGTGCCATGGGTAGGGATGGAAGGATGTGCAACCATTTATGTGATTATTTCTGGAGAAAGAATAAAATTGAGGGAGGACTGATGAAAGGGAAATGACATGCCTTATTTTGTCTATTTTGTGAATCTTTTGCTGAAATTTAGTCACATCCTACTTGTCTAAGATATTTTTAACTTTTTACTGAGCATAAGGTGTATTTTACACACACAGGCACAGGCAAACTTAGGTACACAGGAGGAAGTACAACTAAGGGTACATAGCTTGATGAATTTCCACAAGATGAGCAAGTAATAGCAGTCAGATCACGAAACAGAATGTTCCCCACACCTCAGAAGCTTTCTGGTTTCCTTCCAGAAACGCCCTCTCCCGTCAAAAGGTAACCATTATCCTGACATCTGACAACTAATACTATTTTTACCTACTGTGTTATTTTATATAAAAAGAATTGTATGCTTGGTAATTTTTTAGTATCTGGCTCTTTTGCTCAATGTTATGATTTTAAGTCATCTTTATTATAGTTTCAGATTGTTAACTTCTCAATACTGTCCAGTAAGTGAATATTCCAGAATGTATTTATCCAATCTACAGCCAATGGTTATGTGGGGAATGACCTAGTCTAGCAGTAACGAACAGTACTGCACTGAACATTATTCTACATGTCTCTTGGAGAATTAACATATGTACACATTTCTGCTAGTATACACCCAGAAGTAGAACTGCTGGCTATAGATTTTGTGTATGTTATTCTTGAGAAGATGTGCCAGTTTTAAAAGTGGTTTTATCAATTTACACTCCTATCTATGGTGCAGAGTTCAGTTTACATTCTTGCCGACACTTGGTATTATCAGTCTTTTACCCTTGATTCTGGGGGTTGTTTAGTGATATCCAGCTATGATTTAACTTGCATTTTAAAAAAATAACTAATACAGTTGAGCACCTTCTCATAGATTTAATGGTCATTTAAATTTCCTCTTGTGAAGTGTCTCCACAAGTCATTTGCACATTTTTCTATTGAGTTGTTTAGTTCTTATTTATATTTATACAAATATATATATATATATATTATAACTATCTGTTCCCATTCTGTGGGTTGCTTTTTAACTTCCTAAAGATATCTTTTGAAGAATATTTACTTTTATTTTAATATAATCCAATTTATAATTTTTTTATTTTATAGTTAATCCTTTGGTGTCCTAATTAAGAAATCTGCTTCCTCTAAGGTGTCAAAGATGTTCTGCGATAGTTTATCTAACTTTTCTGATTTTTGAAAAACAAAACAAATATAAGAAATTAGTAAAATCTTTCTTAATAATAACACCTAAAAAAAGAGAACTGACCGTCAATAGAATTTCACAGTGAGGGTCAGAACGTTAATTGGCATGACCTTGCTAGGAGGGAATATACCAGTCCCATGTAGCATTATAAAGTTTAATTCTACTTCAGTATTTGTAAATAAAATGTATTGCCACTTGACTATAAAACTGATGACTATAGTGAATAGACATATGTAGAAAACATAGGTGAATTCATTGAAAAAAATAATACTTGAGCTTATCTTCAGATCAATATTTATCACCCCAACAGCTAGAAGACAGACTAAAATTCCAAAAAAATTAGAATTCAAAAAAAAACTTAAAAGATACAACATACCTTCGTGTTAAATTGAAAATGGTTATTGGATTTAGCCAACATAAACTGAAAAACTCATTCTCTGTCTTATTTAAGCACTCTTTAAATTTTCTTTTTATAAGTTTCTTCTTCCTCATTTTCTTGGGTTAGCAATAGAAATCTAATTTAAGATAAACTCTACTGAAAGAAATCAACTTTTCCTTTTGTTCTTCTGTTCCTTTTCTTCCTAATTCTTGGTGATATTTTTGGTTAGAGTTTCACAGACTTTACAGAGCTCAAGAAGATTTTCAAGTCTTATATGATCCATCCTTCAAAAATATCCAAGCAATATGAGAACCAATCCTGATTTGTGACAACTTGCCAAGCCTTCAGCCATAGGGAATATAATCATCTGGTTCTATTTTTTTATTTTGACTAAATATGAAAACTATGAACAGTACTTAAAAATCACAGAAATAAATTAGAAGATTTGTTTCATTCAATGTCAGTTTTTAAATCATTCCTTTTACTACTCCAAATTATTAAATGATGATTGTAAAGTTATACAACTAAATATGTTTAGCGTCTTAATCGGGAAGATGGGTTCCGTTATTCTCCTAAAGATTTGATATTTATGAAATGATATTGATTTGCTTGATTTCCCATGTATGCTATTTCTTGTATGTTTCTTGTATGTATTCTCCTTTAAAATTTTTTTAACTTTTCATCATTTAAATCTGAAACTTACCACTTGAGTGTTTGTCACTAAAATAGCTCCCAACTGCTTTTCTCTTTAGTCTCCGTATCTCCAATACATCCTATTTATTTTCAGCTTCATCTTCTTAATTTACCCTTTTGTCTTATGTTGTTTCCCTTTGCTCACTGACCTTCAGTGACTCCCCATTATTGAGGGAATAAAACGCCAAATATCTCAATCGAGCATCAGAGGACTTTTTTTTTAACATCTTTATTGGAGTATAATTGCTTTACAATGGTGTGTTAGTTTCTGCTTTATAACAAAGTGAATCAGTTATACACATACAGACGTTCCCATATCTCTTCCCCCTTGCGCCTCCCTCCCATCCTCCCTATCCCACCCCTATAGGTGGTCACAAAGCACCTGGCCTGAACCTACCTTTCCAACCAATATTCATAACGTTCCCTTACACAAACCCTGATGGCGACTTCTGGTTTTCAAGCATCACATACACATGTATCCCCACTCTGCATCTATAATTAAACAATTTTTTCTCTTTCTGGAATGCTGCACTACCCTTTTCTTTGATTGTCTACTTCTTTCAAAGCTAACATCAGGTCCTCTGTCTTCTACAATATTTTACTAATCACTTTTCCCCAGGGGTAAGAACTTCTACAGAATACACTGGGTTTGTCACGCATTTGAGGACTACCAAATACACCCTGTCTATCCATCCATCCTGCATCCACGTATTTAATGAACATGTGTTAAGAACCTACCATTACTAAACATTAATCTAGGCAATAAATGTGCAAAATCCCTGCTCTTATGAGGTTTATTTCTATTCTGGAGAGACAGAAAATTAACAAATATATATATACACACATGTATATATGCACACTGTTCAGATGATAGTAAGCACCATGAAAAATAGAGCAGAGTAAGGGAACAAGCAAAAGTGATAGTTCAGGTATGATAGCTACTTTATAAATGATGACCAGGGAGGACTTCTCCATTGAAGAAATATTTGAGAAATGAATATATTCCAGGCAAAGTTGCTTAGACCTGCAATAAAACTCATCTACAGTACGTATCTTCACTGAGGGAGAATATCATCTACAAATCTCCAGCAAGATATTCTATTGACTAGAAATTCTACAGAATTATTTCTTTAACATATGTATCTATCAGATTTCTAGAGGGGAGACATGTCCCTTTTTCTCCAAATAAAGTAATAGATCAAGTGGAATTTCATCTGAGTGGAGGTCACAGCCCTGGGATGTTACCACACTGGATCAGAGGGGCTCCTGGGATTGCTGTAAACGTCGTCTGAACCTATAGGGATTTAGTTATGGGAAAATGGGCAAACTCTTGGTCTTCTTCTGAACCCACTGATGATAAATCTATGTCACTTCTGGAGCCCAAAATGATCCAAATGTATGAAGTTTCCCACCTTCAGATAAAGGTCAGATAACAATGAGGGAAAGACCTAAATACACTTTGGCCATTACTCTTAAAAGAGAATAAAGGGAGGATGACACACTTTGAAGATTGTCTCCTGTTGTCTGAAACTTCCTTCTCATTGTGGTGAAAAGAACCAAGATGCTCTCTGGCCAGAGAATGGAGGAATCCCTAATTTGGCAGATACTAAACACCAATAAATTAATATATAATTGAATTGAGTGAATGAGTGAGACATCCCATCATCCTCACAGTGATTAAATATTGGAAAGGAATTAATACCAGGTGCAAAGGTGTTCAACTCAATTTATAATTAAGAAAATAAGCAAGGAAACTAAGGTATGGAATTAATGCTAAGGTTTTAACCTAATTTCTTAGTTTGTTCTTATTCTAAAATCAGTTCTTTTAATTTGGCTACAGTACAAATGTGCTAAAATGGAAAGCATTTTTTTATATTTAAAATACGTCTTTTATTTTCTAGTATAAGATGTTTTGCTATTAGCAGGCAAATGTAAAATAATTTAATCTTCAAAAGTAATTCTCCGTATGATCCTTGATGAAACTTGAGACTACTTTCTATTGGATCAAGATGTTTGAAAGCTAACAGTTTCTGAAATTACATCATTAGAAGTCATTGAAATGAGAGTCTGAGGCAATCTGTCTCTCAGAGACAATCTGAGAGAATTTTGAAAAATCAGAGGCATTTTTTAGTGTGTGTCTCTGATACTTCTTCTTGTTTCTTTCGTGTTAATATTGAGTCACCAGGCTTGCTCACATCCTGAATTAATTTCTTTTCATCTCTCTTCTATGTGGAAGCTATCTGTAGAATTGTTAGTATACCATTACTCCATATTCATTTTCAGATGACTAAACTGAGGGTGAATGGCTCGGCTGGGACCACGCTGTTAGCCTGGGTATACTTTGAGTTCTCAGCTGGAAAAGGAATAACCGATGTAAGGTGTTTAATTATAATTTACAGCCGTGATTCTGCAGCATGTTGCTTAGCTACTATCTCACCCTCTTTGCACTCTGATCTATACTTTCCTTTTGGGGCTATTTCTCACAACACTATCATCTGGATACTCCTCACTGTGACTCTTGTCTTCTCTATATATGAAAATGCATAATTTTGATCACAACTTTATTTCCTAGGAAGGTGAAAAGAGTCCACAGGGAAAAGTGTCAAATCATTTTCAGAACTCCATTTTCAAACCTCTACTACATCTTTAATATTTGTGCAGTGCTACAAAATGTTCCCCATAAAATGATGCATGTACAGGTTTGGGCTCATTCTTGTAAATAAAGCTTTAGATTAAATGATTATAAATGCTTTTAGAATATACCCATAGTGCATTGACTATCTTCTAGACTGCAGTTTTCTGTAACCGACTCAAAACAAAAACTTCCTTCAAATTCAGCAATATGTATAAATAACAGTTGATAGTATTTTTAGTTCTAAAAAATGTTGAATACTAAAATACATTACGTTTCCCTTATAGTCTGATGGATTAATATAAAAAATAAGAGAATTTTATGTAATATCTTTTGTGTTGAAGAGGAAAAAGACTAGCCCTGTTATGCAGATAACTAAAATCTAAATGGGGAAATAAGATTTAAAGAAATTATATTAAAATGTATGCCACTGTATTATTAAGTGACTAACAGAATGATTCAGCTCCTCAATGATGCGAAGCAATAAAGATTAGGAACAGGTTCCCTGAGGTCAGGCTAATCTGGTAAGGCTTCAGAGAATAGGAAAACATAAAATTTGATGTGAATGAAATGTAAGTTGAGGAATGGCAGAAAGTGTTGGCAATGATAGAAAGCAGACTTTTACATAGTAGAACAATACAGAAATAAATTAGCTACGTGAATCGAAGGCTATATACCAGGACAATAAGTGAGATGAGGTCAACTGATGGAGAAGTTTAGCTACCAGGTAGATTATTAAAGAATTTGGATGTAATCGATTAAGAAGGTAAAGTTCCAAATAAACTAATAGGAAAAATGTAGGCATTACGACATTGCAAAAGTGGACGTTATTTTTGCGTGGGCATTTCGACTGGCATCTCATACCGAGTAATGGAAAATGTTTTCTATTTATTTCAGCGAGCTGTAGGGGCTTTCTATGATAGCATGAGCATAAAATATAGATTCTGGCATGCCGTAAAGTGGTAATAACAGTAAACACATAAATATTACCAAGTAATGTAGGAAATGAGAATGAATTGAATTTTATCTTGTATCTTCATTAAATTTACTATACTATGTCTATTTGCATTCGTTTTACAGTACCATTACTTGGGGGAAAGTTTTCTGAGGTTACATGCACCCAGATGTATAATGAAAAGTGAACAAAAAAGTGCAAAAATTGCAATAAACTTGACTGCTAACCATAAAGATACACTATTGGCCACTATTTGGTTTAATACTGTGACATAGATTGTTGCTACTTACCACATATCTCACCTGCTGCACTATATTCCCCAGCTTCCCATGTAATTAGATTAGGATTATGTGACTAGTCCTGGTCAGTGGATTGTGAAAATCAACGTATGATGTGTGTCACTTCTGGGTCAAGACAGTTAAGGGTATGTGTGCTCCCTCCATTTTTCCTTTCCCCTTGCTATGGCAACCTGGGGAGTCATATGTTAAGATGGGGACATGAAAAGATGGAGAAAGTATGAATCTCCAAGTCACCAGGATGGAAGACAGCCCTCCAAAAACTTCATAAGGAAAAAAGTAAGCTCTTGTACTAGGCCAAGAGTTTGCAAACTATGACTGTCGGCCAAACCCGGCTTGCCACCTGCTTTTGTATACCTTGCAAGCTAAGAATGTTTTCTATATTTTTAAATGGCTAGGGGGGAAAAAAAGCAAAAGAAAGGTAATATATTGAGATACATGAAATTATATGAAATTCAACTTCAGTGTCCATAAACTTTCATTGGAACAGAGATGCTCTCATTTGTTTTTATTTGGTATGGCTGCTTTTGTGTTACAACAAGAATTGAGCATTCATGACAGAGACAATCTGGTCCGCAGACCCCGAAATGAATACTCTTTGGCCCTTTAGAGAAAGCTTTTTGTGTCACTGCTCCCCACATCCTAGGCACCCACAAGAGGGATCCTTAACATCATGTTGTTACGGGCTGATTTCTGTCTTTTCCCCCACCCAACGATCGCTGATTAGATGAGAGTTGAAATCTGACCCAAACTCAACAAACAAAGTGTTCTCTGCCAGAGTACTGGAGTAAAATTTGGAAATCAAGAGATAAGGAAAGATATTGGGTTGGCCAAAAAGTTCGTTCAGGTTTTTCCATAAGATGTCATGGAAAATATATATCAGGTGTTTCTAGTTGTTGGAAGTGAGAACAAGGTAACTTGGGAGCTAAATGTAGTCACTGTTCAAGAGGTGCTCAGAACAGCAGACATGGGAGCCAGTGAATCCCAAGGAGAAGGAGAAGGAAAGAGAACCACCCCTGGTCCCTCACCACTTCTCCTGTTCTTGGTTCCAGGAGGTCCATACTTCCTTTTCTCATATTCCATGAAATACCCCTTTATCTTTATTTTGAAAGCTCTTTAATTTTTTTATCTGCTTGGGCTAGGGTGGAAGAATTTCTTTGGCTTGAGAATGGAAAAAAGAAAACACCCAGACACTGACCTCAAAAACACTTTCATTAAAATTTCCAGAAAGATTTCATCAATATTTAATAGGGTAAAGCTCTAGTGAAAAAGAGGCAATCTGTCATAGAGATGGCAACAACATCCTAGAGCTATCTTAGACTCCTCCTGCAAAGTTTCTAATACCTTTCTGTAAGGTTTAATATAATTTTATGCCAGTTTTCTACTTCATTTTTCCTTTCATAGTTTTAACTAGAGTTATTTCCTATATGTAATGAAGATGGTGTTTGATCCCCAAATGGGTTACTTACATGCTGTATGACTTTGTGGAGTCATCTGAGCACATAAATTTCTAAGGGTCAGTTTCATTCTTAAATGGAGAGCAATGCTCCGTAAGTCTGATAACAGAATTTCTTAACTTGAATTCCATGGATGCAATTCAGCAGTCTGAAAAATTCCTGAATGTTGTAAGCATATATTATATATGTACATATTCTCATTTCTTTCTTTAGGGGGCTCATGGCTTTCATCAGATCCTCAAAGGGGTCCATGATGCAAAACATAAGTTAAGAAACATTAACTTAATCATCAATATCAATGAAAAAAATACGAAGTCATTAACATACATAGAACATAGTATGTATGTAGTACATAGAACACTTGATAAATATTTGTTCATCTCTCTTTCTTCTTTCTCATTTATTCAATCTTCCTACCTATTTGAGCCTTCTTGTCCCAATTATGTTACAATTCTCTTGAGGGCAGAGACTACCTTATAATTCCTTTTATGGCTTCCACTGCAATTAAGTACAGTAGGAAACTGCTACAGAATAAATATTTGTGTCTCCCCAAATTGATATGTTGAAATGCAATCCCCAATATGATGCTATTTGAAGGTGGAGCCTTTGGGAGGGGGTCATGTCACGAGGATGGGACCCTCATGAGTGGAATTCATGTCCTTATAAAAGAGGCCCCAGAGCACTCCCTCGTCCTTTCTGACGTGTAAGGATATGGAGAAAAGAGAGCTGTCTAGGAACCAGGCAGTGGGCCCTGACCAGACACCAAATCTGCCAGCATCTTGACCCTGAACTCCTTCTTTTTTTTAATCTATTTTTAAATAGGTAGTACATTCACATGGAACAAAATTCAAAAGTTGTGTTGTATTATATCAGTGAAATCTGCTAAGAGACTAGAACTGAAATGTTCTCACCAAAATAAATAAGATAAATATGTGGTGATGGATGTGTTAATTACCTAGATCTTGGACTTCTTAGCCTCTAGAACTGTGAGAAATTTCTGTTGTATATATATGCTACACAGTTTATGGTATTTGTTTTAACAGTCTGAACAGACTAAATGGAAACAATTATTTATTAATTAGACAGCCCAAAAAGTGATCCTGGATGTGTGTGAGTGTGAATGTGTGTAGCTGTGAAGAATTATTTTCAATATCAAATGGTTCTTTTCCTTTTCATTTTTTCTTACAGCCTTTTAAACATGGAATAAAAGGCTCATTTAAGATTGAAACCAAAAATCCTTCACTGGCTCCTTTCAGTCTTCATTTGTCATAATATTTCAAAAATACTTGTACTCTGGGAGTGATAAGAATCTCTTTCCCCAAATAATCCCATAACCTACTTTTCCTCAAAACTATAAAACTTCTCTGGAAATGTGGAGAGAAATTTCAGCGGATAGCTCCCTTTTGATTAATATCTGTGATCATATTCCCCTTTAAATCTGCAGGCATCTTCCTGTTGGGTTAATTCCCTCAGAAATGCTGCTGCTACTCTGTTGCTGTGGAAATTCCCTTGCCACTCCACTGTCCCTGACCTGCTTCCCTTGGACTTTTCCAGGGACCACGTCCCTATTTGGTTGCTAGGCAACCAGTCCTGGAAGGGGTTTTACTGTGCATGTGCTTTTCCTCAGATGGATGATTTGTTTTGCGTGTCTTTATTCGGCCATAATTTGAATCTAATTCCATCCAGCATCCTCAGCTGTGGCTCTAATCTTGGGTTTTGACAAACTATTACAGTGCACAGGACCTGAGATGTTTACTTTTCATTTATATCTGATTTCTTTTCTAGGAAGTCTTCTTTTTTGATCTCTCTCATGATTTTCCTCCCTTCTTATTAAATGTCGACATGAGTCTCACTATGTCAAGACTTCTAAAATTTACATTCTGTCACTGTGGAATATCTGTTTTTACTTGGCTATTTAACCATAAATTGCATTATAAACACTAATGTACCTAATGGCCTTTGAACCATGTCCAGCGTTGAAACTGAATGTAGTCTTAATGGGCAGAATAAGTGTAGACCAAAAAAAAGGAAAAAAGAAAAGGAAAGAAAAGAAAAAAGACCTCAGGAAGACATTACAGAAATTTGCTAAAGTCATTGTCAAAACTATGGGGAAACTATCTGATCATTGTTGAGGCTGAATGGTAGGTACATAAAGGTTCATAATTGTTGACTTTTTGAAAAGTTAGAGGAATATCCTTATTATTATTTTATGTTTTTAAAGCTAGAGTAAATCTGTGGCATGGAATTTTGGAGTGACTGCCTGAGAAAAATTATTTCCTTAGGAGGATGGAGCCTCACCTGTACTCAAGGACTCAGTCCTTGGAATTAGAGAAGAAGCTATGAATCTCTACTAGACCCTTCTAGTCAGGCCAAGATCCAGCACACCTGGACTATTTTGGTTATAAAATTCACGTTGAGCCCTATGTCACAGTTTCTAAATCAGGGCACTACTGGCATTTGGGGCAAGCCTAATAGGTGGGGTACCTAGCCTTCATTCCTGCCATCATCATTGCCACTTTATTCATGGTTCCAGTGAGCAAGCCCTGCTGTGGCACAAGAAGAAGGATGCCTGCTGTCTATAAAATGGACCATTCTTGCTGCCTGCTTTTTAAGATCCTCTTTTGCACTGGGAGCATTTTGGAGTATTCTCATGGGACACAAATACTCTCAGGATCTGAGCCCCCTCAGAGAGTTCCATCCACACCACTGTTCTCCAGATGTCCTGTGTCACCTCCATATTTGGTATCCAGCCATGACTTTGAAGAACAGGTGGATGTGTTTAAGGTTTTATGGAGGATAACACCATTACGTTAGGCTGAGGCAGCTATGGTGAAGAAGGATTATGTGTTGAGCAAAACAGAGAGGATGGAAATACAAACTATAGACTGGGAGAACATAGTTACAAACCACATTCCCAACAAAGGACCAGTATCTATAAAAAAAAATTTTAAACTCACAGTAAAAAAAACAAAAAAACCAAACAATCCAACTTAAAAATGGACAAATGTCACAAAGAGACGTTTCATCAAAGAGGCTATACAGACGGCAAATACACATTTGAAAAGATGTTCAAACATCATTAGCTATTAGAGGAATGCAATTAAAAATACAATGCGATATTAGTATACACCTATCAGAATAGCTAAAATTAAAAAGTGACAATACCAAATGCTGACAAGGATGTGGAGAAACTAGGCTACTCATATATTGTAGGTGGGAACTTAAAATGGTCTGGTCACTCTTGAAAACAGTTCAGAAAGTTTCATAAAAGTTAAACATATCATAAGAACAAGCATTTTACTCCTGAGCATTAATCCCAGAGAAATGAAAACTTACGTTCATATAAAAACTTGTATGTGAATTTCACAGCAGTTTTATTTGTAGTAGCAAAATACTACAATCTGATCAGATGTTCTTCAACCGGTGAGTAGTTAAACTGTGATACACACATATCCCCTGGAAAGCTACTCAGCAATAAAAAGAAACAAACTATTGCTTTACTGAAAACTTCCAAGAATCTCCAGGGATTCATGTTGAGTGAAAAATGCCAGTCCCAAAAGATTGCATAATGCTTGGTTCTGCTTACATAACATTTGAGAAATTAAAAATGTGGAAATGGAGGATAGATTAAGGATTGCAGGGTTTAGTAACCCTGAGTGAAGTGGGTTCCGAGAAGGGGGCTTCAGGGAGGTGGATGTAATAACAAAAAGACAACAGGAGAGATCCTGTGGTTTTGAAACTGTTCAGTATCTCAGTCCTGGTGGTGGACACACTAACTAACACGTGTGGTAAAACGGTACAGAACTGAACACAAACACACACATACAGAGATATGAGTACAAGTAAAACAGAGGAACTGAATGAGATTGGTGGATTGTATCAATATCAGTATCTTGCTTGTGATATTACAGTACAGTGTTACAAAATGGTCAAAACTGGGCAAAGTGTATATGGGATCTCCCTGTATTATTTCTTATAATTGCATGTGAATCTATAATCATCCCAATAAATATTTCTATTGTAAAAGTCACACTTACAGAAAATACAGATTAAGGATTGTTATTCGTTTGTCCTCACAAAAGGATTGTCACAGGAATCCTTCAACTAAATTTATATATTTTCTATATAATTTATATATATAATATATAAATTTATGTATTTTCTGTAGTAAACTCACAAAGAGAAAAAATTAGATTCTACATTTTGCAGAAATATACCCATCGTTTAAAGTGAGCTGCTCATCGTTTTATCTTGCTTTCATTATTAGAAAGTAGACAAGTCCCACTCCATAATGATTGCTCTTCAAATATTCCATTTACTAAATGGATTCAGGATGATTGCTTTAGTGTTATTGAAATCTCTGAATTCTCGTCCCTGAAGTACTAAAGAGGGTTGGAGGGGACTCTTGTGATTTTTCTCAGCGGCAGGTCCCCAGCCCTGCAGAAAGGCTCTGTGCTCCACCCCAGGGGCCCAGCACTGAAGCCAGGAGGAGAATGATGGCAGGTAAAACAGACAGAAAGCAGGAACTCCAAGGTCCCTGGAACCTCTCTGAGTTGTTGTCTGTACTGTCAGTGGACCCCTTCCATGATGTCCTGTTTCCTTCCAGAGTGCCACATTCTCTGCTATTAGGGGATTGGAACCGCTGAGTAGGCAACGATATATTTTTTTCCTCAGGGCAAACAGCTTTCACCTGGATACATATTTCCAAAATTACTAATGTGATCATTCTGCAAAAATGTATTCAACGTTTCATAACTGCTTATCTTTGTAAGTAAAACACGCGTTTTTTTAAAAGATGAGATCAGAAGTGCAGAAGTTAATGGCCAGGTTTGGGTATGTTTCCAGGGCACTTTGGGCCCTCCCTCCACCTGCCCAAAATAAAAGATGCAAATCTTCCCTCGTATCATAGCATTTCTGAACCCACAGACATCTGTGGCTAATCACACAAGAAATTGACCGAACTGAAGCACCACAGAGACATCTACTGGTTGGTTTCTTTTCTTCTGGACTGGTTTTTAAGATTATTTTCTGTGTCATAAGGAATTATTACTAACCAGCACTATTCGGCATTACTTATAAGCACTGTACATACAGCTATGCAGACAATTATATTGCCCGATAACCTGGGACAATTAATTGGAATTCTGGAGGGACTGACGTGCTCACGGCCCAATCTTCCCATCAAACGTACTCCACTGGTTTCATAGGGCTTCTGACAGCCAAGCTGGCAAAGAGCCAACCCTGTTAAATCCAGGGTATGAGGTGGAGAGTGGGGACGAACAGGGCAGTTCACACATATGACCCAGTTAGAAAAATCAGTAGATGCCATTCTAGCCTTTCACAGAGTATTCCCTATAACAAGGTACATGGGCAATAATTATGAAAATAGATAAAAGTTCAGAGTATTCGTTTGGGATATTTTCTTAGAATCACATTGGAAGCAGAGAACCTAAGGTTTATTTTTAAGAGAAACGACCAGTAGCAAGTCTTCAAGCCTATCGGGCTCTGCCCTGGGAGGGGCTGACCACTTGGACAGAAAGGGAAGGTGGCTCTGGTGTCCCTGCCTCATGATACGTTAATATTTGGTAAACCTACTTTTACTTTTGCAGAATTTTTCAACTGTTGTTCTGTACATGTATGCTTTATGGACATCTTTGGAGGCCTGGTTATTTTTGGTTTCCCTGTAGAGAATATTTTATCTCAAATACAATTGTGGAAAACAATGATGGCACAAGCTAAGCTATAGAATATTTGATTGAATCTTGATTCAATTATAGAATGAATCTGGAGCATACGAGTTGATTCACAGATCTTAAATCAACATAGACCTGGATGTTTGACACAGAGTCATGATTTATCCCTGCAGCTGTCCCTTCTCTTTCCTGCAGGGGGAAAAAGCAGAAGTTTGTGCTAGAACCAAAGACAAAAACATGATCTAACAGATTTCATGTAAAATATATCTCCATTAGTATATAACAAAACCATATTGCTATCGATTTGCAAAAGAAAAGTGCAGAGACACACAAAACAAAAGGCACATTTCCTTTGGGCACTTAAAATCCATTTTAGAATTGGTCATATAGCCATAAGCATTAGCTATGAGATAGGATTCCTATTGTTTTTGTTGATTACAAAAGCAGCACAAACCCCTTATTATCCCATCATTTTCCACAGAAAACCACTGCCAAGAGTTTGCTGGGTATTTCTTGGTGTTTACATGCACACATAAACGTGCATATCTACACACAAGCATGA
Organism: Aethalodelphis obliquidens; assembly: GCF_003676395.1. Taxonomy (NCBI): domain Eukaryota; kingdom Metazoa; phylum Chordata; class Mammalia; order Artiodactyla; family Delphinidae; genus Aethalodelphis; species Aethalodelphis obliquidens. The sequence goes on along the minus strand of NW_020837963.1, from coordinate 10,440,975 downwards.
ATATGAACACATACACTAGTCCTCTTTTGTCACCTGTTTGCTGCTTCTTTTCTAAACGAATTGTGTTTAGGGTCTATTTCCCTTGTAAGACAGATACATCTACTTTATTCCTTTTAAATATTTACCCAGATATTAGCTGTATCCCAATCCCCCCTTTGAGAGGACAGTGTTCTGTGACCCACAGCAGTCATCAGAGGGTTTGACTTTCCAGTTGAGAGTTTTTCCCCATTCCTCCTAGTTTGCTATGGGCGTCCTTCTCTTATAATCTGTTGCTTCCTGCACATTTTCCTCTAAACGCTTCAAGCAAATGGACAATCCTCTCTTCTCACAATGCCACGTTTCCTTCTCCCTCTTGTCCCACAGAGTCATCAACAATGGTACCCAGAGGGCTGACTATGTTTCCTCCACTGCTTAGACACGAGTCAGTAAAACAGATACGAGCCCTGCCCTCTTGAAGCTTATAATGGTGTATATATCCCTTGATTAAAAAAATATATGAAGAAATCAGGAAACTGAAGCTTAGAGGGAACACAGCAGTTGCCCAGAGTTGTTCAGCTAATAAGTGGCAGAGCTGTCATTGGAACCACTCTCATAATCATCCCATTCCACTGATCTAAATGCACTGGCTTAAAATATCTATTCATCTCCTTTGGGAAGACTCAAAGGGAGAGATGTTTCTTTCTGACTCTCCGGAATACCCCAAATCAGAATTTTCCTTCCAAAACCCCTGAGGGCTTTGGCCATATGTTCAATAAGACTGATGGCCATCCAAGTCTCTCAGAATAGCTGGAAGGAGGGGAAACATGGCAGGAAAAGGAAAGATCTCATGTCTCCATGTGCAGTGTGCAAGACAAGTAGCAGAGTCTTCTAATGTTTTATTTTTATATATATATTTTTAAATGTGCTCTTTTAAGACTGCAGGTTTCTTTTTGTAGGGCGATACTTATGTCAAGCACAAGTAACTCTGCTAGAAAATATGTTTATTTTCAGAAACAATTGCCTAAACCTAATGATAAAAATATTTCACTTTTATTGCAGTTTCTACGTGTTTAATTATTAGTGAGGTCAAGTGTCTTACTCTCTGTTTACGTTCACTATGTGCATTTTCCTTCTATGATGAGCATTTCCATGGCCTTTGCCCACCTCTCTTTTTGTGCATCTATAAGTACCTTATTAATTTGTAAGCGCTCAGTATATGTACAGAATATTTAAAAAATTTTTCTGTATGTTAAAAACATTTTTCCCAGCTTGTTACTGACTTTGGTTTATTGTGTCTTGTCCATGTAGCAATTTGTGGACTTTCATACAATGCTATTCACCAATATTTATCTTGATAGCTTCTGAATTTTGATATGGGGTATACAGTATCTCTATATAGATATAAATTTACTTTTCTAATTTTTAATGAATAAGGTGATATAACACAGTCAGTAATTTTTTACGTCACAGCTATAAAAGTACCTAGAAATTACTCAACAAATTTCACCTTCGTTCTTTCCTTAAGTTCATACAGAGGTGAACCCTGGCAGAGATGAATTTGGGGCACAGCCTTAGATCTGAAGAATATAAAAAGAACTTCCTGAAGATCAGACATTCAGCACAGTGCCTATAGTTAATAATACTGAATTGTACACTTGAAATTTCCTGAGAGAGTAGACCTTCAGTGTTCTCCCCTGACACACAAAAATTACAGCTGTGAGAAACGATGGATATATTAATTAGCTTGACTGTGATCATCATTTCACAATGTATACATATATCAAATCATCACGCTGTATGCCTTAAATATTTACAATTTTTACTTGTCAATTACATGTCAGTAAAGCTAGAAAAAGAAAAAAATAATTTCCTATGCCTGAAGAGAAAATTAACAAGAGCTTAAAAATAAGGGGGGGGGGAGTATACGAATAAATAGAGAATATAAAGGATGCTATTCTCTCCCACTTTCTCCAGTGGTCTTGTTTGTGTGACCAATGAATCCCCAAGGCTTCTGGGGTCTGTGCTGTGAGCCATTTTAATGGCTGATTAGCACACAATTGGTTGGCTTAAGCATGCAGTCCTCCAAATTAGATTTTAAGTAATCCGACTGACCCTGTTAGACCTTGTGTGACGTAGAATCCCTCGGGCTGATGCTAAGGACTCAGACAGGTGAGAAAAGAGGTTGTGCACCAGCAACACAGTCATTCCCAGAACGAAACAAGCCAACAAACAAGGACAGCCAAGGCTACAGTGAACAGAGAGGGTCCTGGAACCAGGGTTTGCTCAAAGCCCAACTCCACCCCTTGCCACCTATGCAACTTTACACAAGTTACTTAAATCCTTAAGCCTTAGTTTCCTCTCAAGAGGAAATGGACAAATTAATCTCTTTTTTTTTTTTTTTTTTTTGCGGTATGCGGGCCTCTCACCGCTGCGGCCTCTCCCGTTGCGGAGCACAGGCTCCGGACGCGCAGGCTCAGCGGCCATGGCTCACGGGCCCAGCTGCTCCGCAGCATGTGGGATCTTCCCGGACCGCGACACAAACCTGTGTCCCCTGCATCGGCAGGGGGACTCTCAACCACTGCGCCACCAGGGAAGCCCTCCCATCTTTTTTTCAGGGTTGTTTTGATTAAGTCAAATGATGATGTCTATAGCAGTTAGAGATTATAACCAAATATGAAGCAAATTATTGCAAGACTCCTTCGTGAGGTTCTCTTTCTACCTTCTTTTCATGTTTCATAATCTCAAGGGCTCATCATTTTCTTATCCATTCATAAATTGAGTGCCGGAGAGGAGCTTCAAGATGGCGGAAGAGTAAGACGCGGAGATCACCTTCTTCCCCACAAATACATCAGAAATACATCTACACGTGGAACAACTCCTACAGAACACCTACTGAACGCTGGCAGAAGACCTCAGACCTCCCAAAAGGCAAGAAACTCCCCATGTACCTGGGTAGGACAAAAGGAAAAAAAAAACAGAGACAAAAGAATAGGGACCGTACCTTCACCAGTGGCAGGGAGCCGTGAAGGAGGAAAAGTTTCCACACACTAGAAGCCCCTTCGCGGGCGGAGACTGCGGGTGGCGGAGGCGGGAAGCTTCGGGACCGTGGAGGGGGAAGCTTTGGGGCCGCGGAGGGGGGAAGCTTCGGGGCCGCGGAGGGGAAAGCTTCGCGGCCGCGGAGAGGGGAATCTTCGCGGCCGCGGAGAGCAGAAGCTTCGGAGCCGCGGAGGAGAGCGCAGCAACAGCGGTGCGCAGCGCACAGCAGAGGGATTCCTGCGCCGACCGGTACTCACCAGGCCGGGAGGCTTGTCTGCTCACCGGCCAGGGAGGGCGGGGCTGGGAGCTGAGGCTCGGGCTTCAGTCCGAGCGCAGGGAGAGAACTGGGGCTGGCGGCGTGAACACAGCCTGCAGGGGGTTAGTGCACCACGGCTAGCCGGGAGGGAGTCCGGAAGAAGGTCTGAAACTGCCGAAGAGGCAAGAGACTTTTTCTTCCCTCTTTGTTTCCTGGTGCGCGAGGAGAGGGGATTAAGAGCGCCGCTTAAAGGAGCTCCAGACATGGGCGCGAGCCGCGGCTGTCAGCGCGGACCCCAGAGATGGGCATGAGATGCTAAGGCTGCTGCTGCCACCACCAAGAATGCTGTGTGGAAGCACAAGTCACTATCCACACCTCCCTCCCGGGAGCCTGTTCAGCCCGCCACTGCCAGGGTCCCGTGATCAGGGACAACTTCCCTGGGAGGATGCACGGCGCGCCTCTGGCTGGTGCAACGTCACGCCAGCCTCTGCCACCGCAGGCTCGCCCTACACTCCGTTATCCTCCCTACCCCCGGCCTGAGTGAGCCAGAGCCCCCGAATCAGCGGCTCCTTTAACCCCGTCCTGTCTGAGCGAAGAACAGATGCCCTCAGGCACCCTACACGCAGAGGCGGGGCCACATCCAAAGCTGAACCCTGGGAGCTGTGCGAACAAAGAAGAGAAAGAGAAATCTCTCCCAGCAGCCTCAGGAGCAGCGGATTAAATCTCCACAATCAACTTGATGTACCTGCATCTGCAGAATACCTGAATAGACAACGAATCATCCCAAACTGAGGAGGTGGACTTTGGGAGCAACGATATATATATATTTTTTCCCCTTTTTCTCTTTTTGTGAGCGTGTATGTGTATGCTTCTGTGTGCAATTTTGTCTGTATAGCTTTGCTTTTACCAATTGTCCTAGGATTCTGTCTGTCCATTGTTTTGTTTGGTTTTTGGGGTTTTTTTAACTTAAAAATTTTTTTTCTTAATAATTATTTTTTATTTTAATAACTTTTATTTTATTTTATTATCTTCTTCTTTCTTTCTTTGTTTTTTTTCTTCCTTTTATTCTGAGCCTTGTGGATGACAGGCTCTAGGTGCTCCAGCCAGGCGTCAGGGCTGTGCCTCTGAGGTGGGAGAGCCAAGTTCAGGACACTGGTCCACAAGAGACCTCCCAGCTCCACGTAATATCAAACGGCAAAAGCTCTCTCAGAGATCTCCATCTCAACACCAAGACCCAGCTCCGCTCAACGACTAGCAAGCTACAGTGCAGGACACCCTATGCCAAACAGCTAGCAAGACAGGAGCTCAACCCCATCCATTAGCACAGAGGCTGCCTAAAATCATAAGGCCACAGACACCCCAAAACACACCACCAGACGTAGACCTGCCCACCAGAAAGACAAGCTCCAGCCTCACCCACCAGAACACAGGCACTAGTCCCCTCCACCAGGAAGCCTACACAACCCACTGAACCAACCTTAGCCACTGGGGACAGACACCAAAAACAACGAGAACTACGAACCTGCAGCCTGCAAAAAGGAGACCCCAAACACAGTAAGTTAAGCAAAATGAAAAGACAGAAAAACACACAGCAGATGAAAGAGGAAGATAAAAACCCACCAGACCTAACAAATGAAAAGGAAATAGGCAGTCTACCTGAAAAAGAATTCAGAATAATGATAGTAAACATGATCCAAAATCTTGGAAATGGAATGGAGAAAATACAAGAAACGTTTAACAAGGACCTAAAAGAACTAAAGAGCAAACAAACAGTGATGTACAACACAATAAATGAAATTAAAAATTCTCTAGAAGGGATAAATAGCAGAATAACTGAGGCAGAAGAACGGATAAATGACCTAGAAGACAAAATAGTGGAAATAACTACTGTAGAGCAGAATAAAGAAAAAAGAATGAAAAGAATTGAAGACAGTCTCAGAGACCTCTGAGATAACATCAAGATTGAGCTAACATCAAGATAACATCTGAGATAACATCAAGATTGCCAAAGCAATCTTGAGAAACAAAAAACGGAGCTGGAGGAATCAGGCTCCCTGACTTCAGACTATACTACAAAGCTACAGTAATCAAGACAGTATGGTACTGGCACAAAAACAGAAATATAGATCAATGGAACAGGATAGAAAGCCCAGAGATAAACCCATGCACATATGGTCACCTTCTCTTTGATAAAAGAGGCAAGAATATACAGTGGAGAAAAGGCAGCCTCTTCAATAAGTGGTGCTGGGAAAACTGGACAGCTACATGTAAAAGAATGAAATTAGAACACTCCCTAACACCATACACAAAAATAAGCTCAAAATGGATTAAAGACCTAAATGTAAGGCCAGAAACTATCAAACTCTTAGAGGAAAGCATAGGCAGAACACTCTATGACATAAATCACAGCAAGATCCTTTTTGACCCACCTCCTAGAGAAATGGAAATAAAAATAAACAAATGGGACCTAATGAAACTTAAAAGCTTTTGCACAGCAAAAGAAACCATAAACGAGACCAAAAGACAACCCTCAGAATGGGAGAAAATATTTGCGAATGAAGCCACTGACAAAGGATTAATCTCCAAAATTTACAAGCAGCTCATACAGCTCAATATCAAAAAAACAAACAACCCAATCCAAAAATGGGCAGAAGACCTAAATAGACATTTCTCCAAAGAAGATATACAGATTGACAACAAACACATGAAAGAATGCTCAACATCATTAATGATTAGAGAAATGCAAATCAAAACTACAATGAGATATCTTCTCACACTGGTCAGAATGGCCATCATCAAAAAATCTACAAATAATAAATGCTGGAGAGGGTGTGGAGAAAAGGAGACCCTCTTGCACTGTTGGTGGGAATGTAAATTGATACAGCCACTATGGATAATAACTACCATACGACCCAGCAATCCCACTACTGGGCATATACCCTTAGAAAACCATAATTCAAAAAGAGTCATGTACCAAAATGTTCATTACAGCTCTATTTACAATAACCAGGACATGGAAGCAACCTAAGTGTCCATCGACAGATGAATGGATAAAGAATATATGGCACATATATACAATGGAATATTACTCAGCCATAAAAAGAAACAAAATTGAGTTATTTGTAGTAAGGTGGATGGACCTAGAGTCTGTCGTACAGAGTGAAGTAAGTCAGAAAGAGAAAAGCAAATACCGTATGCTAACACATATATATGGAATCAAAAAAAAAAGAAAAGGTCATGAAGAACCTAGGGACAAGATGGCAGTAAAGACGCAGACCTACTAGAGAATGGACTTGAGGATACGGGGAGGGGGAACGGTAAGCTGGGAAAAAGTGAGAGAGTGGCATGGATATATATACACTACCAAACGTAAAATAGCTAGTGGGAAGCTGCCGCATAGCACAGGGAGATCAGCTCGGTGCTTTGTGACCACCTAGAGGGGTGGGATAAGCAGGGTGGGAGGGAGGGAGGTGCAAGAGAAAAGAGATATGGGGACATGGGTATATGTATATCTGATTCACTTTTTATAAAGCAGAAACTAGCACACCATTGTAAAGCAATTATACTCCAATAAAGATGTTAAAAAAAAAAATTGTGTGCCTATTTTATGTAAGACCCTATGTCACGGGCTACTAGACTAGTACACTATTGAATAAAATACGAGTTTTGCTCTTTAGAAAAAGAAGCTTATAGATTAAATAGAGAGATAATGAAAGGCAATATTTATTGAGAGATCATTCTGCACTAGATGTTTCTCAATTAATTTTCACAGCTATTCAAAGACTACATGCTATCTTTATTCCCATTTTATAGGTGAATAAACAGAGTTAGGAAACATGTCCAAAGTCACATAACCTGTAAGTATCTGAGCCAATATTCCAACCCAGATGTCTAGAAATTGAGTCCAAGTTTTAAATCAGGCTTAAGCCCATGTTATACTAAAAAAATTAATAACAAGATGGTATAGTACAACTAGAATGTGGTAAGTGACATGAGAGGTGCAGATAGATTTGCAGAAATTTAGAGGAAGAGTGACCACATTTGGCTGTAAGAATCAGGGAAGACTCCATATAGGAGATATTAGAGTGCTATCTTCAAAAGCAGTAATGGTTTAGTCTACAGTCTGCCAAAATACTAGCAAACAGAATCCAACAGCACATTACTGTTGGATACTGGGGGCCTATCCAGTGACACACCAACATGAATAAAACACAGCCTTAAAAGTTAAGTGCACACTGCTTTGAAATAAATGTTCTTGTCTTAGGCCTCCAAATGCCAAGCCTGGGAAGTGGAAACTTTCTGCAGAAGAGCAAACACTATTTCATCCTTGACTAACCATGGGTGAGGACCAATCTGTGATCTCTCTCAACATTTTTAGCTGGGAAGATGGATTATGCACGTGCTGGCAGTGATGTGACCACCCAGCACCTGTGTGGACAAACACAAGTGTTACCCTTGGAACCATACAAAATAATCTCTTTGATACCAGGATTCCCTATTGAGCATGGAATCGTATTATCTATTCCAGGGGAAGGAGAAGAACAAGGATTTCTCTACCCAGTTATGGGCTAATATTTTTGTGAAAAAATATGTATCACCGGATTTTTTTATCAACACCGTTAAAAACAACACACTGTGCTGCTATTTTTTTTTTTTTTTTTTTAATGCATTTCAGAGACTAGGTCCTTTGAGGCAACTGGTAAAAATCTGCAAGGGAATTCATTCCAGTCCTGTGCGGCCCCTCCCTGTGCTGTGGATTTGGGGGATCAGCCAGGGACCATGCCAGGGCATTTTTTGCCCCTGATTTTTCTGTTTCCACCCCTGGTCATGTCCTGTGGATATTTCAGCTAGACTTGCTAAAGACTAACTCTCAGTAAGGTCCAAGGTGAAAAACAGGTAAAACTCTTTGCTAATTGCCTGCCCTCCCACCCCTGAGGCACTTAATCTTGCTGATTTAAACCAGACATTTGTGGCTGACCATCTCCCTCTTGCACTAACCTCTGACCTCCCTGAAGGCCACACATGCATACCTGCCTCAACCCTGCATAGATATTTTCTTTTGTTTGTTGAGTCTTTTATGCTGTCTTGGACTCCCATGGTACCATGGCTCTTGGTTTTAGGAGCACAGATTTCCTTCATCTGCTTCTGTGTGTCGCCTCAGCCTGCCCTGGTAGGATAGTCATGAATGGAGGGTCCAGCTGCTCACCTATGTGATGTTGAAATCAAAGTTGACTTCAGTGCAAATATATAATATTTTCAACTTAAATGTCTGTGACTTCTATGTTTGGGCATACACCTCCCATGTAATGAACATCATTGTGCAAATATAGACTCAAATAAGCAAGAAATGTTTTATTATTCTATTTAGTTTTCTAAAAGAAAATTTTATCCAAAGTCATTTAAACACTTGGCTGGTGGGGAATTTAATCACATCACTACTGGGCTTCCTTGCCTTTCCCCCTCTGTTTCTGCAATTAAAATCTGAAGCAAATTATTAAAATGAGAAAGCTATTATTTGTGACTTAAATTAAAAAATTTAACTGAGCATAGGCGTTGCTCAATAATATGTAAAATACATTTACAAGACCAGCTTCTTAGCTAGATTTAGGAAAATGGACACTAGGATAGGCCCATCGGGAGGAAGAACCCAGAACAAAGGGTAAGAGGATCTTAGATGTCAAGCTTGTTTATTCAAACTCAATCCTGGAGGTTTTGCAAGTTAGACCTAGGATGATTTCTGGAAAGCAGATTCCTGAGACCAATGTCCAGAGATTCTGATTCTGTAGGTCTGAGGTTCCATCCAAAAATCATCACTATTAATACACATTCCAGGTGGTTCATCCATGGGCAAAAAAGTAAAAAATGCTGGGACAATGACAATTTTAGAGTAGGGCATGACATAAGAACGCCCTCTCCAAGAAGATCAATCAAAAAGTGTACTGTAAAAATGAGAAGAGCTAGAGATAGAAGAGGCCAATTAAATACAATAAAAAGAATTTAAATTAAAAGTAATGGGGGGCTGGATAAGGCAGGTCGAAGTTTGTCTTAAAATTTTGTTTTAGACTCACATGATCTCGATCTTTCTACCTGTCACTATTCTGCTGCTGCTATATTGCCAAATACATGCTAAGTCCTTCAGTGTTTACGGGTAGACTAGCTTCAAAGTTTCTCTCTTAAAATTTTAGGTGTAAAAATATCCTTTTACCTAATTTTGTTCCAAGTTGTCACTTTTATTCAACATATTTCTTTAGAGGGAAAAATAAAACATTATTTTTACTCTTCTAAACTTTTGGTCTTTTGTTTATTTTCTGTACTTAAAAGTAACTTTATTCTGAACTAATTTTACACTTAGAGAAAAGTTGCAAAAATAGTACAGGGGGTTTCCAAATATCCCTTTTTCAGTTTGAAACAGAAGGACATCAGCAGACAAACTGGTGAAGTTCAAATAAGTCTTTAGTTAAGAACACCGAACTAATGTTAAATCCCTGTTTGACACTGGTACACTTTTAGTATACTAATTAATGTAAACAGAGGCTATGGAGAGGCTATAGAGATAACTTTTGAAGATTGCTTCTTCCTTAACAGAAATAGATAATTATTTCTATGCATTAGTTTTATACATTAAGTGTATGTATTCATTTTTTTCTTTATCCCAGGTGTTGATGAAAAATTATGAGAATTTTTTGACTCCTTAAGTTGCTTAGATGTAAAATTATTAAAATAATCTCTGTGATTATTGCCATTTTTAAATTGGGGAAATGGAGCACAGAGAAGTTAAGTAACCTGCCTAAGACTACATGCTGTAAGTAGAGCGGAGATTCATTCAAACCAAGGCTTGATTGTGGCTGCAGAGCTCACAATCTATACTATAGTAGCATCATGTTATACTACCTCTCACATCTGTAAAATCCATAGAATGCAGTAATGGAAATTGTTGCGTTCTCCGAAATCCACAATCTAGTATCACAGGGGGGAAAAAGGATATCTTGGTCTTCAACTTGCATAAGCTTATTCTCACACTCATCAATAGATTGAAAACAGTAATAATCATTCTGTAAGTGAAGGAACATAATAATATTTATCTGAGATGTATAGAAAAATGATCGTAATGTCAGGTCAGCAAATTTCTCATATAAGTTCTTCCTATTATACTAGAAGGTCATAATCAATTACACTTATATTTTTAAACATAATTTATTGGCAATAGCCCCCAAATAAGCTCTTTGATATTGGCAGATATCAGTAGCTATAGGGGTCACTGTGTTAATGTTAGAAATGGGGTGTCAGTCAAGGTTCTCAGCTGCAGGCAGTGAAACTGACTGATGACCTAAGCAGAAATAGGACTTACTGGAAGCATATTAGGGGTTCACAGAATTGATGAGAGGCTGCTCAACCAGGCTGGTAAAATAGAAGAGGGTCAAGGAGCAGAAAGGACATCAACTTTTAGTAGGACTGGTCTGCACAGTTGCCTTCTCTGGCAGCCATCTCCAGACAACACCACCACTGTGAATGGTACTCATCTCTGCTTCCTTTTATCACTTTCCATGATTCGGAGTCCCGGGTGAGAGTATAGAATTGACCAAGAATTGGTCATTTGCCAGTGCCTGTTTGTGTGATGAAGGCTAGACTTACATAAAGGGGGTCTCCAGGATTAAGAAAGGAGTTCTGTTTCCTGGAAACCCAATGATGGCAATGTCAACTATACGAATTATATTCAAGTTTTATGCCAATCGTAATTCACAAGTGGAATTTTACATTGATATCTTAGAGATTAAAAGAATTCAAGGTCATAATATTTCTTACGTCTTATATGAGAAAATCCTTTCATGGAAACAGAATTTCAGAGTGTTAAGAGCATTCTGGAATCTTCTAATTCAATTACACATATCACACCAGAAACTCACTTATAATTGAATGAAATGAAATGAGTGAATGAATTTGAAACTGATTTATAATTGTTGCAATTAGTAACAAAGCATAATTAAGAGTGTGGGTTCTGGATATCAACAGATCTGGGTTCAAATCCTTCCAACACAATCCTAGCTGTATGACCTCCAACAAGTTACTTAACAACACTGTACCTTTTCCTCTATTCTGTAAAATGGAAAAACTCGTACTATCAACTGACATGTGTATGGAGAGGCTCAATTAATGCAATCCATGAAAATCAATAAGCATCCAATGGTAGTTTCCTACGATATCAACGTTCTCATTGTGAGCACCGTCATCATCACCATCAACATCCAACTACTGTTTGAGTACATTTAGTGAAGATCCATATCTCACAAGGCAATGCATTACATTTCATTTCATTGCTGCCTAGCTCTCGTTATTACCAGGCTCTGATCAATTGAGAAAGCAGAAAACTTGAGATTTGCAATACACATGAACTCTAGCTGTCTGCATCTTTCCATATTTTCACCTGTGCTCATGCACCAATGTCCTCAACAAACGTGTGTTTTCTACCCACTTAACATTTCACAGCATCATCTATTCAATAAATGATGTTGACCAACAGGTATACACGTATATCCTATGCTGAGCTACAAAAAGTGATTATTTTAAAAGATATTTTACTTAATAATGGCAGAATATACACTGGCATTTTGTTTATGGAACTAATGAAGAGAAAAATTTTATAGAATTAAATCATGAATATTATGCTAAAATATTCTAAGTTATTTCCCTAAAATATTTATTTTGCAGTAAATCATAGGCTCTCCAAACTAAGTAATTTTGTAAGAAATTACATTCTTGTTATTAACACTTGTATATTTAATAGCACTATCAACTCACTTCTTCTGAATAGCATAATTTAAATTTTTTGATTAATGAAATATGCGCTGTGGAGCTTTAAATTAGGTTTGAAAACTTATTTTTTTTTTAATAAGAGAGAGTGATTGTAAGCTATTTGGGCAATCTGAAGTGTGTTTCTTAGCTAACCAGAAAACTAGTTATTTAATGCAATACTAAACAATTCTAAAATTTGGTGGCTGTATTATATGCTATTCTATAAAAACTTGAAATTAAAATTATATACGTTCAGTGGTATTATTTAAAAAATAATAAAATGCAGCAAGGCTTTTTGTTAAACAAGATTTTTAGTTTTTCTTCACAACAAATTACCCACTAGATGGCACTAAACAGCTGCCACATTTTTTCTAACGATGCCATTATACCAGGTCAAGAAAATAAACCAAGAATCCTGATGATTGATGGAACAGTGTGTCAGACATACAGACTAATCTCAAAGTACCTAAATTGTATATAAGGTGATATTGAAGTGTACTTGGGAGCCATTTACTCAAGAAATGTCACTTATGACAGTCATTTTACATTTACAGGGCGAGTAGCTCGATATTAACAATTCAACACAAATTGCTAAAATGTAAATGATTCTTACAATTAATTTGCACTCATCTGAATTCTACAAAATATCTAACCAAGACCTGGATTTTCTCAATGTTTATGAGGAAGTAGTGTTCACAAAATAATAACAAAACAATAATGAAAAGGAATTCCGGGGGAATAATTTAAGCTGATAATCATAATTACTCCAGATCCAGGATTGGTGGGTTAAGGTGAATATAGAATCATGTTCACTTCTTTAGGATATCCTGTCATTTAGACCAATCTTTGTCCAAGGACTGAGCTTATAACTCAGTTCATAAAATTAGAAATATTATAATTTATTTACATAACGTCAAAACTTCAGATGAAAGCTCAAAGTTTCAGAAAATGGCCAGGATACTTGTAAATTTGGAGCTATGTATCATCTTAGCGAAATATTCCACTCTCTTTTGGAGGCTGATATACATTAAGCCATAAAATGCATAGTCGAACACTAGATGGCTTTGAAGGCCGTGCATTTTACAGCCTTGTCTCCATTTTGTTGAATCTGCTTTTACACATCATTAGGTAGTTTGTATTTTTATAGTATCAACAACTTTAGATTTTGTATCTTTCACCCTCTAATACAGTTAATACTTATAACCCTTCCTGAAGATATAACATTTTGTTGAACAGACTCAGACATAAAACACAAAATGCTACCAAGAAACCTGTAGCTGAATTTTGACTGGGATTCCGAGTGTCTTAGGCTTGTAAAGGATGCTAGTTATGGAATAATAAAATGGGATCATCTATTTGGTCACAACAAGGCTTGTTCTCACCTTTTGCCTTGAAAACCTGCTGGGTATGGCATTTGATGCTCCCTCTCTGGGTTTCCTGTGCCTCATTTGTGAAATAAAAGAGATATTCTCACTACAGGGAGGGAGGAACAGGTAAGCTTTTAAGAGCTCAGCTTTGTAAATAAATTCATTTGTATCATTTTTTTTTTAGGTTCCGCATATAAGCAATATCATATGATATTTGTCTTCCTCTGACTTACAAATGAACTTATATACAAAACAGAAACAAACTCACAGACAGAAAACAAACATGGTTACCAAAGCGGGGGGGATAATTTGGGATTTAGGGATTGACATATACACACTACTATATTTAAAATAGATGACCAACAAGGACCTACTGTATAGCACAGGGAACTCTGCTTGATATTCTGTAATAACCTAAATGGGAAGAGAATTTGAAAAAGAACAGATATATATATATATATAGATATGTATATATATATATAACTGAATCAGTTTGCTGTACACCTGAAACACAACATTGTACATCAACTATAGTCTAAAAGTTAGAAAAAAAAAAAGAGTTCAGCTTCTAAACAAGGCAGTGCTTAGACTATTCAGTTTCTTTTCAATTTCCTTCCCATTGCTTCTCTCCTCCAATTTAAGACTTGACTCTGTGACAGGTTTAGAAAACATGTAATGCCATGGATTTGTTAAAGCAGGCAGGTAGCCAGATATGAGCGGAGAAAGGGCGGGGGCTCCGGCCAAATGGCAGGAAACCACACATCTTGTAAACAGCGGGGGTCCTTGGGCAGAGAAAAGCAGGAACCTCCAGGCTGACAGGAAATGACGCATTTGGGGTGATAAGGTGTCCTGGAGGCAGACAAAGAAAGGTGGGAAAAAGCAGGAATCTCTGGTGCTCAAATATAACCTTTTGCTCATTATGCTCTCATTAGAATAAAATTAGCCTTGCAGATGAAAAGTCACCATCATGCACCAACGCCACGACACTTCCCATCAAGGCTAAATAAAAAATCCCTCCTCCCCTCGGGAATGTGGGGCTGGGATGAAAATCAGGGAATACGCCCCCAAACCCCTCCCTCCCCAATGAATATTCCACCCCTTCCTTTCTACACCCCACATAACCTGCTTGCCAAAGAAACTCAGCACAGCTACTTACTTGAGACTGCCCACTCTCGCCTCAAGAGCGTACTATCGCCTAAATAAATACTTGCTTTGCTTTCTTGACACCCCTGTCTCATCTCTGAATTCTTTCCGTGATGAGACAAGAAGCTACCCTCCAATAACAGAGTCTTTTCCCATGAGGTTATAAATTTTAAAAATAATAAACATTCAGGGCTTCCCTGGTGGCGCAGTGGTTGGGAGTCCGCCTGCCGATGCAGGGGACACGGGTTCGTGCCCCGGTCCGGGAAGATCCCACATGCCGCGGAGCGGCTGGGCCCGCGAGCCATGGCCGCTGAGCCTGCGCGTCCGGAGCCTGTGCTCCGCAATGGGAGAGGCCACAACAGTGAGAGGCCCGCGTACCGCAAAACAAAAACAAAAACAAACAAACAAAAAATAGTTATAATTTGAGTTTGCATAATGGTGAAGATATTAAGCTATTCATCAGAAGACATGACTTTCCTTCGAAGTTAAAACTGGAAAAAAATTTGAGTCTTAATGCAGAAAGTATCACCATCCATAGGATATAATTCCTAGCGGATCCTGTGCCACTTTGAAAATGAGCTTAATCAAGTGTCAGTAATGATTTTACAACCTTTAAAAGGGGAAATCAAATAGAGCATCCTATGTGCCAAGACATTAGAAATCAATATAAAAGAAGATATCTGTGTATTGTATAAATGGATATGAAAATTATAAGTTCATCTATCAAAAAAGATTACCTGTTCACGAGTCCTAATGAGAGATCCCATTTGGTGAGCATTTGGCTAAGAACTCAGCAGCTGTGGAGCATTATAACTTCTAATTATTTCCAAGGAGATGAGATCTATCTGCTGCAGGCAAAAGTGCACTTAGAGAGAAGAAATAGGTCTCTACATTTCTAACTGTCCCAAATTAACCACAGAATGTAGAAAAACAATATTTAACTGTATCCCCAGTGTAATGCTAAATCCACACCAACAGTGACAAAGCATCTTGGAGAATGAAAGCAATTAGGCAGATAATTAAAGGGAAAGCAATCATTTGTCCCCCACCCCTTTCCACTTTATCCCTCCAATTATCAGAAAATTAACATGAAATATTTTTTTTAAGTGAACGACATGAATAATTGTTTTAATATTCTGCTTGATATTTCTAGGAAGTCTTATCAAATGAGAATTCAATTGGGAGGATTTGTCTCCTACCCAAAATGGTTGATTCCAGGGTTGATGAAGTGCCCATCCTTCCATGTGTAGAAAACAATATCAAGAGTCTCCCCCTTCGTGGAAATCACCTGGAACTGGAGATACAATCCTGATAGCAACCAAATGCTTATTTATTGACCATTTCCTGGATCAACAATAAAAGCCATTAGAAAAAGCAGTTTCATGACAGTTGGGGAAATCTGAAGATGTATTGCATACTAGATGATATTATGGCAGTATTTTTAAATATTCTTGGATAAAATAATGATATTGTGACTATCTCTTTGGAGATACATGCTGAAATATGAGGGTGAAGTGGCAGGATATCTACAACTTGTTTTCAAATGGTTCAGCCGAAGTCGGAAGATAAAGCAAACGTGGTAAAATAATGATCATGGGGGAATCTGGGTCAAGAATAAATAGGTGTTTCTTCTTTCCAATTATTTTTGCAGGCTTTTAGTTTTTCAAAATAAAATACAATTTGGGGAAGGGACGAGATACCCTTTCTGCCTATGGAAAATCGAAATATCCTTTAAATCCTGGCTTCAATGTTACCCCCGTGTGTGAGTGTGAGTATGTTTGTGTGTGTGTGAGTGCATGTGTGTGTGTGAGTGTGTATAAGTGTGTGTTGTGTGTGAGTGTGTTGTGAGTGTGAGTGTATGGTGTGTGTGAGTGTGTGTGTGTGAGTGTGTGGTGTGTGTAAGTGTGTGTGTGAAATCTTATTATTTACTCCATTATGAACTGTCCCTCTCTGAGTTATTTTAACACCTGTCTCTTCACAGAATTAGCAATTAGTCATATTCTGCTCTCAGTAAGGTTGGACACAGTTGTTAAGAAAAGCATTTTGAAATGGATGCTGTAAAGTGGAAAGTCATTGGCACATTTAAGGGAAGGGTAAAGTCTCAATATCTGAGATGTAAGATGTTATCTTGGGGTAATCAAATGAGAGTAACAGTAAAGTGATTTAAATGAGTGATAATTTCCTTTCAAAAAATTATAATCATGTATTGTGGAATGATCTAACCCATGGAAGAGACCACGTGTTTATTCATATATCCTAATGATTAATCCTGATCAGTAAAGTTTATGCATATGACTATGCATAAAGCAAAGTAAAAAAATATTTTCATAGACTAGAACGCCTCATTTCTTTTATAAAATTAATTTAGTAACCCAGACGGCCCTTAATTCAAAAAAAATAAATAAATAGAAGGAAACATATTGGGCCACTTTGGCTTTGGATGTGTTTTTCCCCTCAGTGACATCTGTCTACATAGGACAAAATAATCGGGTAAAGCGAACAGATGTGAGTGTCCTTATCTTCAGTTAGTCCAACAGTAGATTTATAAACAGGGAACCAGAACGTTGGCACATTTACCTGGATGAAAATTTCTCGGGAGTTTACCTTTGCTCAGCTCAACATCATCTCTCATTCTGTGTGCCAGGCTGGCCAATTTTAGTGCTACAAAGTCGCCAAGTTGCTTCGCATGCTACAACCTTTGCATGCAACTTCCTCTGCCTGGAATGATTTTAACTCCAGCCTTCACATAGGTGGGTCCACCTCATCCTTTGGGTCTTAGCTTCACCTTCTCAGAGACGTCTTTCCTGAACCTCCTACCATGTAAGACTCTCCACGTGCTTGCTTTTGATTTTCCATCTTCACATGCTGTTTGATTCCTTTATAGCACTTATCACAACTTTAAAATATTTTGTTTTGTTTGTGCTTTGCTTATCTTTTGCCTTTTTTTCCCACTATTTTTATGGCCCATGAAGCCAGGATGGGTGCTTTCCTTGTTCACTGTTGTATCTTCAGCACCCAGCAGAGAATGTGGCAGATGGTGAGCACTCAGTTGACACTGTGGCTAAATGAATGGATGGATGGATCCTTAGACATTCATCTCTAATTTGGCCTGAATTAGGAAAGAGGACAATATTATCTAGATTAGGTCAATTCCCTCTTTGACCAGTATATCAGGGTGGTTTACACCACGGTAAAAAATAGATAGAAGCTTAGTTTCGCTTAACACAATACAAGTTTATTTCCCAGTTATGAAACAGCAAAGATGGTCTGTGTCAATGGGGCTGGGGGCAGAGTGGCTGCCCTTGGCTGACAGTGGCTGGGCCATCACGCGTAGCTTCCCAGCTCACACTGGGGGCTGACAGCCCAATCAGCCAGAGAGAAAAGAGCACCAAGGTAGGCACAAGGGAGGTTCTCAGCGGCTCTGCCTGCAAATGGTCCACATCATTTCTGCTTGTTAGGACTCAGTCCCATGTCTGCCCCAGCTGCAAAGGATGCTGGGAAATAGAGCCTAGTGGTCTTTTCTCCAGGCTTCTGGATCAGCATAAGGACAAATTTCATCCTCTTTTCCATTCACCTAACAAGTGCCTGTTAGAGGTCTGGGTTTATAAACATGAATAGACCCCTCCCCAGAAGAGCTTACAGACCAGCAGGAAAATTATATATACATAACTAATAGCAGTGTACTATGAGCCAGGCTGTAATAAAGATATCTATGAGTGCCACGTGAGGACATAAAAAGAATAGGAGAAAACTTCAAAAAGGAATTGAAACGTGAGTCAGGCCATGAGCATAGTTTGCCGCGTGGAATAGGAATTGAGTGAGAACAATGTGTAGAATTTTAAACTGCAGTTGTTACTGTAGTGAATAATATTACCATGACATTTCAAGTAAATATAATGAGTACAGGTGAGCATTAAAACTTTGGGTATTTATCACTACACATAATTCTCTATGAACGTATTTTAATAGACTGCACTGTCCATTACAGAGTATGAGATCTGGAAGGCATGAAAACAGAGTGTTTCAAAAAATTGAACCCTCTGGGCAAAGCCAGGATGATTTTAATCAGGATGACTAAAATTAAACTTTTTTGAATAATATTTAGTCTACATTATAGGCACTTTTCTTTGCATCATTGCTTATGAAATTGTACCAGTGCAACTGGATGCATTTGTTTCATCCTTAAATATTTATTACATCAATACTGATTTCTAAGTACTGGAAAAAAATAAGGGGAAAACAAATAAAAATGGTCCCTGCTGATGGAGACAGAGTTAAATTTGTGTTGCTTTTTAAAAATAGTTCTGTAGGAATCAAAGGTCTAATTCCCAAAGGGCCTGTCAGGTAAAAGCCAAGATAAAATGGCTTGGTACTTTCTGAGTAATAAGGACTAATGAGTGAAATCAAGCCACTTATCCACTAGTGAAGCTAAAGAATAAAACAAAATAAAGAATAATAGCAAAATCAGAGAAAGATAGTGAACGTAAGATCGTTAAGTAAAATCAAAGTATATGACAAATATATGCTGTTTATAATTTTCTGTTTTCTACGCTGGTCCAGCAGAGCAGGCTAGAGAAGAATGTAGATAACCGAATGGAAAAAAAAATTACAAATGATAAAATTCTGTAAAAGAAAGGAGGTCCAGGGTGTTAGAGAAGCAAAAGGAGAAAGAAAATGCCGATTTGTTGGGTCAGGGAACGTCTCCTGGAGAAAGTTACAAGCCAGCCGTGTCCTGGAGGCTGATCAGAAACTAGGAAGGCATAGGATTGGGATGAGGGGACATGAGAGGGGGAACGGTGTGTGCGAGCACTTGGAGAGAGTTGGTCAGTGCTGCACTTAGAGAGCCAAAACTGCTTAGTAAGCACCTGTGTTAACCTGCTAGGGCTCCCGTAACAAAATACAGCAGAATGGGTAGCTGAAACCACAGAAATTTATTTTCTCACAGTTTTGAGGCTGAAAGTACAAGATCAAGGTGTTGGGAGGGTTGGTTTCCTCTGAGGTCTCTCTCCTTGGCTTGCAGATAGATGCCCTTTTGCTGCCTCTTCACATGGTCACCGCTCTGTGCCTGTGCGCCTCTGTGTGTCCTAATCTCACTCCTTATATGAACATCAGTCATATCGGATCTGGGTCTACTCTGACGCCCTCACTTTAACTCAATCACCCCTTTAATGACCCGTTTTGTAATACAGCCACATTCTGAGGTCCTGGGGGTAGGACTTCAGCATATGAATTTTTTAGGGAAACAATTCAGTCCATAACAAGACCTTCTTTAGACTTAATGGATGAAGACTTACCCTCCCCGTTATATCAAAGAACCCGATGTTCATCGTAGGTGGCATGGATGCTAGGAGAACTGGAGACATGGGCAACACTCAGGACCTGAGCGCTAGGAGGAGAGAGGACACAGCCGAGCACAGAAGGTCTCATACTTTTGGTCTCAATCCCCCTTTCCACCCTTAAATTTACTGAGGATTCCCAAGAGCTCTTATTTGTGTGGGTTATATCTATCAAATTCACCATATTGAAAATTAAATCTGAAGATTTTTGAAAATACTAACTCATAATAATAATAAACTCATTCCATATTAACATCTATAACATAATTTTTGATGAATTGTATTTCACACACTCACACACACACACACACAGTGAGAAGAGTGACATTGTTTTTATAAATCTCTTTAATGTCCAGAGAAATGGAAAACAACTAGATTTTCATTTACACCTCTATGTTTTATCTACCTTTCATGTTGCTTTGGATAATGTATAATGAGGAAAATCTGGCTCATAGAGATACGTAGTTGATAAAGGGAAAAGCATTTCAATAGCCATTTCAAATAATTGCAGTTATTTGTCCATATTTCTAGATACACCAAAATTCCCCAAGTGATTATTTCATAAAGGTTAGTCACAATGTGAAATCTGAAATCTCATCAATGAATTTATTGTGCTGTTGCATTAAAATCCATTATTCTATCTTGCATTTTTTATTGAATTATAATTCACATACAATATTATATTAGTTTCAGGTGTACAACATAGTGATTCGATATTTTTATACATTATGAAATGATCACCATGGTAAGTCTAGTTACCATCTGTCACCATACAAAGTTATTGCAAAGTTATTGACTATATTCCCTATGCTGTACATTACATCTCTGTCACTTACTTATTTCATAACTGCAAGTTTGTACCTCTTAATCCCCTTACCCATGCATCGTTTTGTAACGTGATACGTTGGTCATTTTAAGAATACTGACTTACTGAGTCATGCAGAACTTTTCAATGTTGCAACATTTCATTATAGACTATTTTTTAAAGCACATGTGTTAATATCACCACCAATCTCATCAGAAAACTCTTTACATTTTGAGTAGCTGTTACTCTTACAGTGGTCAACACGAGTTTTTCAAAATTTAAATTTTCAGTTTAAAGTTCATTAAAAAAAATCTTCGGTCACAAATACTTTCAGTTGTTTTCCACATCACTTCATTTTTAAGAAAGTATCTGCCAATCATCCAAATATGGATAATCGTGGTTAGTTCTGTGAAAAATACAGGTTGTTAAATTCTGGTTTGGTTCACAGCTTCATCTCAAGTGTTTTATGTGTCTTCCTGTTTCATCTTACGGAATACTAAAAGGTCATATGCTGTTTACTTTACAGTCCTCCAATTGCAGGCCCTGTCCATGAGGTCTGATGTCCTGCATTTCTCTGCTCTATCCTGCTGTATGGTGATGGCAAAGGGGTCAGAATCCTGTCTCCTTTACGGAGGTGCTTCAGAAACAGGCTAGACTCCATATAGGGAGACAGAAGCGTGGGCTTTGGCTTAAACACTAATTCAGAGTCTTCTATGATATTAACATGAACTTATTTTTCCAAGGAATCAGGCTAACTTCTGGAAAGTGGTCACGCTCTAAAGAGAACAGAGAATTTGGAACATAGACTCACATGCTTCCATCTTTGGTAAAATATTCTCATGGTATGTTTTCCACGTTTGAGATAATCAGTAATAACTTCCATTAAGATAAATTCAAATTAAAAATATTATAAGAATCCCTCTTTTCTCATATCAATGTAAACAAATGTTGGAGAATATATCAAAACTATGCAAGCACTCCATGCTGAAGTGTAATTACCTTCCAATGAAAACGGATACTTTTTGAATTATATTTTATGAATATGTCTGTAAAATGTGAATGGAAATGAAGAAAGTCCTGAAAATGCAATGTTTTGCAGATGTGAAAAGGGAGTTCCTACAGATTCTCTTTGGTGTGTGTCATACAAGTGCAGTATATTTTCCCCCTCTTAATAAACTATTGCTTTTCTTGATTAAACTAGGAAAAGGTCTTATTTAACTAAGGGAGTTTTGTTTTCTGCCACATGGTGACTGCTTCATCAGCCCCCTTCTGGATGATTAACTACACTTTTTTCTAATCCCGGAGGGGCTGAGTTCCTGCTCTTGATCCAGACCCTGGCTGCCTTGGAACCCAGCCACCCTTCCTCCAAGAGCGATTGTAGGAGATGTTTGCTCTTCTATTCAAGATAGTTTTCCCAGGAGAGGGCTGGCTTCCCCTCTCAGAGAAAAAGGAGCTGCCATTCCTTAATGTCCAAGCTAGCTATCCAAAACACGCAAGCGTCTACAGAGTGGAGATGTAAATATTTTCCCCAGAACATTCCATTTAAGATATTGTATCTTTCCAGGGATAATGCCTCCACAGCATCCTTTAAGGTATTTCTGCTGCTTCTCAGCAGGTGTGCCCTCCTCTTTTCTTACTATCGATCATGTTCTTCATTGCTCCCCAGTAGGGCTGTATCTGACATGTGCAGACATACACAGCCCTTCAGCTCAGAGATCTGGCTGACTTCATGTGACCTCTCCAAGTCCTCTCTACACCACAACCTTTCTTGCTGATAACCTTTGCCTTCTTCTCTTGGCATGATTTTATTCAAGTTCCCAGTGTGGGCAATCCGATTTTTTTTTTTAATTTTAGAATTTTATTTATTTTTTTATACAGCAGGTTCTTATTAGTTATCCTTTTTATACATATTAGTGTATACATGTCAACCCTAATCTCCCAGTTCATCCCACCACCACCCACCCCCTTCCGCTGCTTTCCTCCCTTGGTGTCCATACGTTTGTTCTCTACATCTGTGTCTCTATTTCTGGTGGGCAATCTGATTAATCCAGCTCTTATTTTCTTAGCAAACCATGTCTGGGTTGCAGGGCAGCAGTCTAAGTACCAGCTGAGGAGCAAAGACCTACAGGAAGCAGTTGGAAGAGGGAATCAGCGTTGTAGGAACATGATGCTATAGCTGAAACAGGAGCCCTCGGTGTGCGGCTATGGCCAGCGCTCTGAGCAGAACAGTTCTTGGAAACTCAATAATCTACTGCTTCTATTAAAGCTTCAGGGCTATTGTTGTCCTAGGTGTTATGTTTTCTGCACCCAGAATCTCTGTCACGTCATAAAATCTATAAATACTTGGCAAATGACTGAATGACTTCTTCTCTGCACCCCAGAACAACAAGCAGGTTCTGTTTTAGTTTTTACGCCATGATATAGTTCAATTTAACTCTACATTTTAAATACAGTTAGTTTCCAAATCAAATACAATGTAATATGACTTTAAAAATTATTTGTTGACAAATCATGTGTTTTCTAATATAATTAAAGTTAATTAAAAGTGGTTGAACATCTAAGTGGAAAATAATTTTGTAATATTATTAAATATTTTATTAAAATAAACTTCATAATGCAATCTTTAACAATACACTGTTCTAATGTAAGATGTTTTTACTCAGAATAACTTCTTTATTATACATCATGCAAAACTATAAAATTATTTTTGAAAAAATCCTAAGAGGACTTTTAAGAAATGTATTTTTTGTGAAAAGGCTTAGGAAATTAAAACAAAAAAGAAATTAGCAAATGTATCTGAATAATTTTTAAGGTCTTTCCAGTTTTGAACGTCTATAACCTGTTTATTCTATTAATTTATTGTACATATAAATTAAGTTCTTTAACCGTTCAATATTTATTGACTATCTAATACATATGCAGTATAATAATTCGTATTATTATTTGTAATACAGTATATGCATTCTTTGGGTATCATAGTGTATACTCTTTATGGATACATTTTCATTTTTAGCTATTTAATTCCAATTAGACTATAAGTCTTTCAAGAAAAATTTCTATGTGAGAATTCTTCACATTCTTTGGGGAATTAATTAAAAGAAACATATAATTTTGCTGCTTCAAAATTTCTTTTTCAAAAATCATGAACATCAAACTTGATGAATCTTCTTCAGTCAAAGCATAAAAGATATCAAAAAGTTTAAAGAACAATAATCCAAAATATTATAGAGAAAAATGAGAAATCCAAAATCTTATTTTTGTCCTTATTCTTCAAATTTCAAACCAACAGACTCCATGAAAAATGTTTTAAGACAATTCCTTATAGTTTTAAGTCTCTGGCACCTAAAATTTATGCAAAAATCTTATCAAAAAGATTGTTATTCACTTTTAGATACAAAACCCAGATACAACATTCCATCTAGAGAATAGATTAACATTTTTTTATCCTGAATTGTACTCTGTTGTCCAAAAGTTAAGTAACATTATACACTGTGCCATTTGAAAATGAACATCTTCTTAGCATCACTAATGTGCGGTAAAGGGACCCTAAGTACAATGCAGTTGTGTCAATGCTGAGAACTTAATTGACCTCCACTGTAATAGTAAACTTCCACTATTTTCCTACTAAAATTTGAATAATAAAAATTTCATTATTATTATATTAATAAAATGTCAGATTTTTTCTTTTATCCCCAAATTTCATTCTCTTTCTTTTCTGTTTTATTTATTTATTTATCCATTTTATACACATTAGTGTATATATGTCAGTCCCAATCTCCCAATTCATCACACCACCACCCACCCACCTGCCACTTTGCCCCCTTGGTGTCCATACGTTTGTTGTCTGCATCTGTGTCTCAATTTCTGCCCTTCAAACCGGTTCATCTGTACCAGTTTTCTAGGTTCTACATATACCAAAACTTCATTCTCTTAATGGTGACTTTGGCTTTGGCCTCAGCATTAGCCAAATGTGGACTTAACCATTGATCATTTGGCATTCAGTCAAAATGTGTATTCTGTGAACTTCTAAACAGTCACATGCATACATATACTTTTTACATAAATGATTTAATACTATAACACATTCAGCAAATAATGATATTATAGGTTTATCTCACTCTTTGTAACAGTTATATTTCATTATATTGCCATTTGCTGGTTATTTAATCACTCCCCTAGAATGGAAATCCAAGTTCTTTCTAGGTTTTTTTTTATGCAAACAATGCTTAATGAACATGGATTTACAGATATCTTTGTGTACTTTTGCCAGTATATGAGTGGCATATTTTCCTAGAAGTAGAATTGCTTTTTCTCTGCCTGCATTTTGAACTTTGATAAAAATTGCCACTAATAATACAAAGAACAAATTATGAGAAAGCTTTTCCCTCATATCTTTGGATGACTCATGTTTTTATTTCCCCCCAAAATATTAATTCTTGCATCAGAGCTAAACACGATATTCAAAAACCTTGAGGACCTAGCTAGCTAAATATATATATATAATATACATGTATGTATATATATAATTTTTTAATTAAATCTCACTTAAAATAATTTTAACTGTTGCTAACAAAGGCAAAGCAATACGCATTCAGATATTTAACATAATTTCTCTGTGGACCTGGTATCTTGCTTTCTTTCCATCTGGCGTCCACCAGATGTCTCTGCTCCTCCACTAAGGTGTGCTTGTCAACGCTGCCTGTTGCTTTCGGAAGCATCTATTGGTGAGTCAAACTATTCCCTCACAGAAATTTTTTTCAGGGTACTGTTCATCTTTTTTTTAAATAAACACGAAAATGCTTCTTTTAGAACTAGTACCTGAGTGAAAATGGCTTGATACTAATAACATTTCCACCATTTTGGAAAACAGAAGATGATACCCATAACAAAAATATTTTTTTTCTTTTCCGGAAAACATCATTATATATGGGGGTGGTATGTATTTTAATAACATAAAATTGATTTGTGTAAGAGAATCTACCAACTGAACCAATTTGTTCTGGTGTAATAAGGGTACACACCCATATAACTGAAATAGGTTTAACCAATTTACATTTTTACCAGAGCCCAGTTTAATACTTTCAAAGTTTTTCAAGGGTGAGCCTTTCTGGTACAGCCAAATTATACAAATATTAAGCATTCCATACACATTTTTAAAGCCTCCTATATCACCTGGTACAGGCAGGTGTTTCATAAAAACAGAACAAAACCCCTACGTATATAAAGTGGCTGTGCAAGTAGGAAGAATAGGGAAAGAAAGAGGAGATTCTCACGTAACACAGGAAAGAACTCAGTTATTCTGTATAGCATAGTAGTTACCAAGCACCTACATAGCCACGGGAGAAGGACATCTCTAAAGAAATGCACAGGCCAAAGATCTTTTAAGATGCAAATCATTTTCTCATTCAAAACAAGGAAGTAGGAGAGAAGAATCATATGTTGTTCTTTTTAACCTCAAATCTTTCATTTCCTTCTACCTTTCTTATTTCCCTGCAAGTGTTTTCCTTAAAATCAAGTCTACAAAAGAAAAAGAGTTCCCTCCTCCCACACTCCCAACCACCCCCAAATCCTCTATTATAAGACAATATTGGGACCCCTAATTTTCAGATATTATTACCTTTCATTCTCATGGCAACTCTGCAGGCATCACTGAAACTTAAGAGAGTTTAAGGGACTTACCTACGACATACATTCCGTCATACCTGACATGAGACCTGACACAGAACTCACAGATATTGGCACCATTAGGCCATCCAATTTGACTAGATCTTTTTGCGGAGATATATTATGAATGTTTAGCAAGCAGACTCCATTATCGAACTTGAAATTTATACTGGTCCCATTGGTTATTAGCTTTGTTTAGGAAAGCTCAGTTCCATTTACAGTTCTGTGATCTGATTACCTGTGTTGTTAGTGAGTAAGAAGAGAGGGTGCGAGGCCAAGCTGGAGAGGAATTGAGGTGTTGGAGGGAATCAGAAGCCAGGGGAAGGGTGTGGCATTCCTTGTGTTCCACAGTGCATTCTGACCTGCAGGTACTTCACTCAACACTTGCATTACTCAGCCCACACCTCCTTTGCTTTCTTTCCTGTCCTGGTGACAGACAACATTTCACCGGAGGATGGTCCCCTAAATGGCAAGAAAGAGCAAAATGGCTTAAACTCGTGCATTTTAAAACCCAAATGACGTTGTCAATCTGTGTGTCCGGGAAGCAGTAGAGGCATCACTGTCCTTTATATGCCCCCATAACTTGCTGTATATTACACTACTCTGTACCCCCATCCTTACTTCCTTTACCTTCCAGTTTCAGGGGGCTTCTTGTCAACATCTCTTATCCAAGGAGAGTTCCATCTCCTCAAAAAATGTCCTGCTGGTCATTCTTAATCACTTCCTTTGGGGAGTTCTTAGATTGTTCCATACCTTTTGCTATTTATAAAAATGCTGTGAAGAATATCTTTGCTCATGAGTCTTTATCTGCATTCCTAATTATAACCTTTATTGATCTATAGGCAAAACTACTGAGCTAAAGGATATGAGCATTTTTTTAAATGCTGGATAAATCTTGATCAATATGACCAAAGTGCCATATGGTTGGGTTTTTGGGGGGTTTTTTTGTTTGTTTTTGCGGTACGCGGGCCTCTCACTCTTGTGGCCTCTCCCGTTGCGGAGCGCAGGCTCCGGACGCGCAGGCTCAGCGTCCATGGCTCACGGGCCCAGCCGCTCCGCGGCATGTGGGATCTTCCCGGACCGGGGCACGCACCCGTGTCCCCTGCATGGCAGGCGGACTCTCAACCACTGTGCCGCCAGGGAAGCCCGCCATATGGTTTTATATGGTCTCAAGTATTTTAAAATGCAAAAAAGACTAAGGGAAAGTACTTGCCTCTGGTGCTAAAAAAATTGGTGACTTTTTTCCTTCTTTTCCCACATAACTTCTTTAAACTCTCAAATTTGGTTTTTCACAACCCACATGTATTTCATTTAGATTAGAAAACAAACAAAATAATTTTCAAAACCCCCAAATCCTAAACATTCTTCAAACGTCAGCCTAAATGCCACCTTTTCCGTGAAGTCTTCATTGATTTCCCCGGAAGAGATTATCTATCAATACAAACCCACAGAGACCGCTTTGATCATTCAGATACTGGGTACCTCCATTTTTCACCCCAGACTAAAATTCCTTGGGAACGGAGATTATTTTTAAATGTTCTTTGTATGCCCTGAGTGTCCTTAACATGATAACTATATGGGCAACCAAATGAAAATTGTCATCAGTGGTGTAAAATCTAGTTCTTGGAAAAAGTCTGGTACCTGCCATCCCAGATAAGTAAAGTTCTGCTGGAATAGACTGGCACTTCATATCCCACTGAGCAGCGGAACAAGCTTTCTTGAAAATGATGAGGAATAATAAGGTAAAGTACAGACCCCTTGAAGACTGAGCTTTACCAGAGCTATTCTCATACATATCTAGGCTTGAAGTAATGATTTCTAACCAGAGACACTTATCAGAATTTCCTAGGGCAATTAATATGGCTACAAAACAGGCTATAGTTATGTTCCAGTATCTACTGGCCGTTGGTGAGGCTTTGCCAACCAGAACGTAGAAAATGAAATTCTCCAGTCCAAGTTTCACCTCTCACACACCGCACTTGGACCCACAAAGACAGGATGGAGGCCTTACGTCTGCCACTTACCAACTGTCGACTCTTGGGAGAATCTTTCCAACTGATTGGAAATCAGCTTCTCATGAGACATTCTGGCATGATAAGAACTCTTTGCCCAAGAGACGAGAGAGAGAGACCTGCAGAAGTACCTGAATTTACCCACTTGCCCTGAATCACCCCCAGGGACCAGCATAATCTAGCCTATTTGTCAGGAGCAATAGGTTTAAATGTGTGTATGTTACTAAGATGTCCTTGGGGGAAACGTTCTATGAGAAGTTAAAGTACTATATAAACTAAAATATATAAACATGTATTTCATTCACTGAAATCGTTTTTGCATCTTAAATCTTAATTTTCTGTACTAAGATGGTCCTCACTGGTTCCCATTAATAATTTAAAAAATAGCTAAATTTGTTTTTAAAGCTATTATTCACTTTGAGGAGATGTGTGAAGTGTAATTCTCTTAGCCAGCTGATAGCACATTCACTCTGCGGCTTTTGCAGGAGGGAAGGTGAATCCTTTTATTTCCCACTCGACCTTCACCTCCAACCATTGCAGGGCTTTTCTCCACACACTTTAATTTTTATTCCACCCAAGTCTAATCTCTATTCAGCTTTGAGGTAACCATGTCATAATACTTACTCAGAAGCTTCAACTATCTTGTGTCATTTTTCTTCAATGTCAATACCAATTGTAATTTTTTGAATAAATTATTTATTAGAAAAGGAGAGATGGCCAAAAACATGCTAGGTAGCAAGAGAATACCATCCTTTACTTAAGAAGTCACCATCATTCTCAGATAACATTCACTGAACATTTTCCAGGCTGTTTTACTAAGCTATTAACTCTTTAAAATAGATCTACACAGTATGTGGTCTTTTTTTTCCTCCACATTTTAGATGAGAAAACTGTGGCACAGAGAGGTAGGTAATTTGCCAAAGGTCACACAGTAAGTGAGAGAGCTAGGTTTCAAGTCCTGGTTGCCTAGTTTTAGATCTTGTACATTTTAACTATTCAAATACTATGTTAAGGCAGAAACATAAAACCTTTTGCAACCTGGAAAGAAGAAAACCTGGTTCTTGGGGAAAATGAAAAGCAAACTTGAAGATACGATGGAGAAAATATAAAGAGTAAAATGGCATCAGAGAACATGATTTCCTGTCTTCCAACTGGAAATAAAAATACATAAAAGTGAGGTAGCTATTAATAAAAGGTGAGTTAAAACACATTAATACATGCAAGAAGCAAGTCAAAATGGAAGTCAGAAAATACAAGGTGAAAAGGTTTCATGTTAGTGCAGAGCCCCAGATCTGAGTCCATGCAGTCTCAGCTTTAACACTAATGCACTGCTGGGCAAATAACACAAAGTCCTTTACACGATACCTGCATACACCCAGCACTGGCCAAGCTTTATTCAAGCTTCAGGTCCTTCATCTCAAAAGTGAAGAGTTTGGATTGGATAATCTCCACTGTCCTTTTCTACTTGATGTTTCTGGGATGTAGTCAGTGATTTAATTCATCAAATGCTTGCTTTGTAGTTTCTCTATGTCAGACACATGGCTGGGTTCTGTGCAGATACACAAAAGCATCAGGCATGATCTCCCTCCTTTTGCGAGGGGCTCTTGGTGCTCTCCTGCACCAGGTGAAACTCCTGGAGACTTGAATCCTCAGCCGTCGTGCTTGGCACCTGAGGCCAACTCAGTGACGCTGTGAATGACCGCATCTGATTCACAATTATCAGACACTGTTAAAATTCTGCGGTTGCCAGACTGTTTATAAAAGAGTTTAAAGAGTAGCTGAGGCTCATAAAGGGATTAGGAATTTGGAGTGAAATGTTTACTTTTTCATCTAAAAATGTTTGGCTTGAATTGTTGGGCAGAGACTCTGGATTGTGCCCCAATATCTATTCTGTTTGTTTTCCTTATAAATAGAAACCTCAGTTTTAGCTAGTCACACAAACGCCCAGAATAATCATTATATTCTCCAGTCTTCCTTACAGCTACATGTGGCTATATGACGAATTTCTGGCAATGGGCTATAATAAACTTACTGTATGCAACTTCTGAGAAATATTCTTAGAGGAATGATCAAGCCCTTAATCCCTCTTCCTTTCTGTTGACTGGAATATAGATGTAATGATTGGCGCTTAAGCAGCCATTTTGAACCAGGAAATAGAAGCCAGATACTGAGGATGTAGAACAATTAGATAAAGGAGTCTAGGTCTCTTATGACCAAAAAATTACTTTTTCAAAAGCTACCTTCAGTCTTTTAATGTATATGAGAGACAAGCTTCTATATATTATTTTTCTATAACTTCCATAACTTTATTATTGTTTAGGAACATCTATTCAACTTATAGCTGAATTTTATCATAACTGATACAGAGGTCCCTGGTGTAGTAAGCCGGAAATAATAATTTGCGGCTTCTTGTTCCATTTGTAAGATAAGCCCATGTCTTCCATGTAGGACAGTTGCAAATGTAGAAACAAATACAACTGATGCAGAAGTATCTGTGCTTGCAGTATTTTTAAAAATCAAACTACATTTCAGCACAAACACATCCACTCTGAGGCTGGAAAAGATGACATTACTTGTTGTGAGCAAGTATTTTATTTTTTACTTATTTTATCCTGGTTTATTGAGATATAACTGACATATAACACTGTATAAGTTTAAGATATACATGTTGAGTTGTTACACTTATATATTACAAAATGATTACCACCATAGTTTAGCTAAACATCTCTCATGTCACATAATTACCATTTAAGATCTACTCTCTTAGCTACTTTCAAGTACCTAACACAGTAGTATTAACTGTAATCACTATTCTGTACATTAGATGTCCAGACCTTGTTCATCTTATAGCTAGAAGTTTATACCCTTGGACCAACCTCTTTCCATTTCCCCCACTCCCTCCTACTCCCAGCTCCTGGTAAGCACCATTCTACTCTCTGTAGCTATAATTTCAGCTTTTTAAAAATATTCTACAAATAAGTGAGATCATATAATAATTGTCTCTGTCTGGCTCATTCCACTTACCATAACATCCTCAAGTTCCATCAGGTCACTGTGAACCATATTGACTCTTGCTAAGTGGCAGCTATCTGTAGCCCCTGCTTTTCTTCCCTATGACTAGCTAGTTCTATATTTCTTAGCTCTGCCAGTCTAGGTAGGATAAAATTGAAGCGGGAACTTCATGCAGTGCCCTGAAAGGCTGGGGAAGCTTGTTGCTCACCCTGCTGTTCGTTTCCTGGCAAAGGGAACTCTTTCTAGCTGAGGAGTTCCCCCTTAGCCCTGAACAACGCCTGCTTGCAATTGTTTGATGGTAATGACCATTGTGAATGACAAAGAGAGACTCCTACACGACTTGGAAAAGGCTCTCAGGATGCCATGGCCAAAGTTAGCAAGAGATGTGACAAACCAGAAACATGTTTGACTTGATCATAACACTGATATTAGCTGCCTATCACTATAATGGCAATTAATGAGAAACTTAGATTATTAAAGAATTTAAAGAGTAAGCAAGTGAAAGTTCACAAATAATAATTTGTTTCAAAGTAGAGATGGTTCCAAGGTTCAAAAGCTTTTGAAACTGCACAATATCAAAGTGAATGGCTCACACAGTATAACTTCTGAAAGGTTCCCCTAAAATAATTGTGGACATATCATGGAGTACAGATTTTACCTATTATAGTGGATTTTCAGTGTAAGTAAATGGATCTATTTTGGAAACAAAATGCCCAATAGAACATTTTTTAGTAATGCATCCAAAGAAGTTAGTTACACTCTTATTTGGTGCGGTGTATTTGAAAACTTAACGTTTTAATCCCACAAGAATTACTTTGCATTTAAGAATAAATAATGGACTCAAAAACTGCTTGTAGAAGATATATTTTTTTAATTTAATTTTTTAATTTGGGTTTCTTAAGATAATCCTTAGGGTTTTTTTTGTTTTTTTGGGTTTTTTTTTTGCGGTATGCGGGCCTCTCACTGTTGTGGTCTCTCCCGCTGCAGAGCACAGGCTCCGGATGCGCAGGCTCGGCGGCCATGGCTCACGGGTCCAGCCGCTCCGCGGCATATGGGATCTTCCCGGACCGGGGCACGAACCCGTGTCCCCTGCAGCAGCAGGCGGACGCTCAACCACTGCGCCACCAGGGAAGCCCTAATCCTTAGTTTTTTAATATTGTTTTATTGTTGTTGTTGTTTTGTTTTTGTTTTAGCTGTGCCATGCGGGATCTTCCACAACCAAGGACTGAACCCAGGCCCCCTGCAGTGGAAGCACAGAGTCTTAACCACTGTACCATCAGGGAAGTCCTGTAGAAGATATTTTAAATAATTTCCAGACTGTTTTAAAATATATTACTGTCATTCAATATAGTGAATAAATTTTTGAAATAATACATATTAGAATATATATATGGTTTTAATATTTGGTGAATAAATCATTACCACTGGGTGATTACTTATTTATTGAATATGCACACTTCACTATTTTCATAGTACTTTGTAAAATTTTTGCTCAAGTTACGTATTTTAACTGGTGAAGACTTTTTCCGCAATGCTGCTTCATACTTTAAGATTTTATTAAACCGTAAAAGTCTAAAGCAAAAAATGAATCCAAGAGCTCATTCACAGCCCCATTTTATAAAGCACAGAAACCTGATGAACTCAGATAACCCTAATTACAATATCCTCCAATATTTAACATAGGAAATTCATTGCTAAGAGCAGATTCCTTAAGCACAATTAAGTTATTCTCCCCATATTACCATAGTGCATTCTGTATTATCTCAAAGAGCAAAGGAAGAAAAGAACAGCTTTTATCACAACATCTAGTTATTTAAAATGGCTTCTAGGATACAAAACTTTCTTTTAAATTCTTTATTAACAGTGCCTTTATTTTAGGTCTTTGTATTAAAAGCTTTTTTAAATTTTATATTACAGCAAAGTTTAAATCATATAAGGAAGCACATTTGAACCTAGTGAATCTAATCTTTCTTCTTCACAAGCATTTAAATCAAAAACACAATAGAAATGAATTGATTTAAAACTCTACCAGGGAGAAATGCATGCACACTTTCTCCATTTTGCCCATTCATCTTACCTAGAGCTTTATGAAATTTCTTTTCTAAAATTTATATAATGCCTTTCATCATTCTTAAATTCTATTATCTAATAATGTTGGTAAATTGTTTGAAAAATTATTTTTCAAAGACTCAAATGTTTACATTTCCCAGTGTCTGGGAAATAATACTAGCTGTTCATAAATCATAATTACCTAGCGATGATCACATTTCTAATCTTTCTTTTGCAGAGCCTAATTACTCAGCAAGGCCTCAAGGTCTGTACTAATTTACATGGCCTATGATTAACTACAGCAAATCAACCTAGAATGGCATATACACAAAATCTTTCGCTTTAGGAAATCTTAAAAAAAAAAAAAAAACACTTTTGGAATCTATTTAGAACCTCTGATGGTATGCAAAACAGATCCAGGCTCCCGTGTCTACCCATAGCATCTGAGTCTTTGAACAAGAGCGCCCTTCCCTGGAACAGTCTTCCTCTTTTGTAGAGTTTGGAAGTTGAGGATGGAATGGGCAAGTTGATTTTAACCCTGCAGTCTTTTCCAGAATAAAATGTGGATGCTTCTAGTGAGTATTAAAGTAACATTGAACAAGACTCTTGTGTTTCATAGAAAATTATAAGCAATGTGCACTCAAAGTTATAGCATGAAGTACAAAACAATTTAAAAGTTCAAATTTTATAAGTAGTAGTTTATAATAGTTTAGAGATTAAGCAAAATATCAAGTATAGAAAATAATATTGACACTATCAGTAAAAAAGTGCAGATATATAAAATACATCATTTGTTACATTTGAAGTATTTTGGGTAAGTGTGCTTATCCATAAATGTGGTTTGGATTTTAAATCTATTAAACTCCCTTAGCCCTCTTATTTTCTGTTTTAATTATCTCTCCTTAAATTTAAACTTTCACCCTTGTTCAACTTTCAGCCCTTCTCTAAAACCTTCCTTGATTATTTCTAATCTCACTGATCTGCCCTCTTTTCTGAATTCCCCAATAGTAGGAAAGCTTCTGTAATGATCAATAGTTATATAATAAGTTATGTTCATTAACCACATTAATTAAACATTTCCTTCTTTCCTTACTGGAATAGAAATGCTGAAAATAGCCAAGTATATGAGATTGGGAAATAATCAACAACTGGATGAAAAATACCAGCTTGAGAACCAGCATACAGGAAGCAGGCAACTTCCTCAGCCGTCAAAATCCTCATTAGTGAAGTTGAGATTTGTTGTACAGGATGAAAAGGAAACACTGGGCCCCAGCCTGGATGAATCAACCTAGCTCAATTGAAATTCTTTTCCAATCATTTGAACATTGGAGGGCCCAAGACTGAGAACACTGGAGTCATTCTCATATGGGAATACAGCAAATGATTGAGCAAGTGGGGCAGGTCTCATAAAGCTAAATGCTGTGGAACCTCTTGGCAGGAGGAAAGAATACCTTGGACGTGCTTCCTTCAGGGTAAGGATGTTGATCTGGCTTGAGGAGGGCTAAAGGCCCCCAAAACGTTATTCTCCATCTTCAGTGACAACTTCATGGCCCCGCATTGTGGTTTTAGTCATCTTCATAGGAGATGGAGGTACCTTGGTAGGGGACCTTTGGTTGGGCACAGGGGTAGAAGGCAGAGTGCTCTGAGATCCAGGCAGGGATGATGAGGCAGGAGATGGGGCAGAACCAGGGATGCAGGTGACATGATTGGACTTGCTGTCTGTGTGAATGATGATGGTGGTACTGTTGGTGGGCTTGCTGAAGTGGACAAAATATAAGAGCAGAACGGCAAGGGTCCTAGCAATTAGGCCAATAGACACACCAGAAATGGTTTCCAGAGTGACTACAGTTTTGCTGTCACCTGCAAAAGATTATGAAAAGTGAATATTTCAGCAATAAGACAGTGGTAACTTAAGTAAATGGTTTTAATTAGAATATGGCTAATTTTTTCATTACTCCAAATGCCGCAATTTAAACAAACAAATTTATCAGCGCACTCTCTTTCTCTCTCTCTTTCTCTCTCTCACACACACACACACACACACACACACACACACACACACCTTGTCCACAAGTCCATAAGGACAAAATTTCCCCTCTTAGTTAATCCTTTGTACTAAAGCAATAAGGCATCATGTCAAATGCAAATAGGTTGCCTCAGGAATATATCACATTAAGTTTATATATCAGCTACTAAAATTGCAGTATAAATTAATTATCTAATTAGCCCTCAAGGGGAGAAAAAATAAAGAAAACGCATATCAGAACATGTAGATTAGTTATCTCTGAGTGATGGAAATTTACAGGTATTTCTTTGACTCACTGTCATCTCCCATGTTCACATGACATATTGAGATTTTATAACTAGAAAATGATTCATTAAATACAGTTTTATCTTTTAAACATAAATAAAAGGAAGTTCACTGAGCTTAAAAAGATGTCAGCTCCGGCATGGAGTAGGATCTTACAGACATAGACTACAGCACTGATAACTTGCTGGGGCCTGCGGTGTTAGCGGGAGATTGTGGGGTGGGATGCTACAGGAGAAGCACACAGCCACCAAGGAGGGGTGTGGCTGGGGAGGGATTGAAGGGGAGGAGAACCCTGCAGCAGGGCTGACAGAGCAGAGCCTGCCATCCCGGCTTACCATTACTCCAGAGTACTACTGAAGACTCCCCACCGCACCACGGGCCCCAAATCTCACCCACTGCGGCTGTAAGGTCGCGATGGGCAATCTACAACCACAGTGCATTCCTTTGTTTGAACAGTATGGATTTCTAGGTAACTACAGAGAAAGAATGTTAAAATAAGCAATCAATCAACCCTGATTTTTAAGGGTGAAGAAAATTTATTTTATCCAGTAAAATAAACACATAAAACATGTAAAAAAACTTATGAGAGTCCAACTTGTATTAAATGAAGAACTAACCAAGTTCTAGGAAAATCTGAAACTCTAATAATGGTTTAGTGATATGAATTATATGAATACATTTTTCATATTAAATGATCAAAGAAGGAAAATAAAATAATCATCTCAATGCTCAAGGCTCATTTAACAAATTTCATCATTCAAAACTGATAAAAGCAGACAAATAATACCAATCTCAAAGAACTAAAAGGAAAGAACAACTCCCAAATGTGACAAGGAATGTCCACCTCAAAGAAATGACCATCATATTTAACAGTGAAACATCAGGGACAACATTCCTTCAAAGGCAGGAGAAGTGAAGAAAGTCTCCTACCACCAATATCTGGTAATGTTTTTCTAGAAGTTCTCATCAGTGTGTAAAAATAATGGAAATGTGAAGATAAAATTAACATTATTTGCAGATGATATGTTTGCTTACAAACAGAATCCCAAATACTTAGCCGAATAACCTATCGAAAGTTACAAGATCTCATCAAATTGGCTGATTATAAACGTATAAAACATATGTGTAACAGCACTTGTTTTATGTGTGAGTATGTGTGTGTGTACTAGCAACTGCTATTCACAGTAGTAATGAAGCATTTAAAGTAGCTAAGCCTATAAAATGCCATAGGACTTATGTAAAGAAAACCATAAAACTTTACTGAGAAACAAAAAGACAGCGTGAACAAATGTCCTCTTATAAAAGGTTTCTGTAGTATAAGCTCTCAATTCTCTGAATTTTAATTAAGATTTTTATGGAATTTTGGAGAAACAATTTAGGTAAATTGACAAAAATTTCATGTGACAAAACAAAGCAATCAAAAGAATAAAATTAAATTGGATGGGGGACAAGAAGCAAAATATTAGCAGTGATTTTCTCTGGGAGGGATCATGGGTGATTTTTAAAATTTTTTATTTGTAATTTTCTGTTTTTTCCACATGTTTTAAAATAAGCAAATAAACTCATAAAGAATTATAAAAGGGAATTCCCTGGTGGCGCAGTAGTTAAGAATCCACCTGCCAATGCAGGGGACATGGGTTCGAGCCCTTGTCCAGGAAGGTCCCGCATGTTGTGAAGCAACTAAGCCCATGTGCCACAACTACTGAGCCTGTGCTCCAGAGACTGGAAGCCACAACTACTGAAGCCCGGACGCCTAGAGCTAGTGCTCTGCAACAAGAGAAACCCGCGCACCACAACGAAGACACAATGCAGCCAAAAAGAAATTAAAAACAGAACAAACAAACAAAACAAAACAAAACAAAAAACAAATTTGTTAAAACCAAATCTTAAAAAAAAAAAAAAGAATTATTAAAAAAACCTTCTACCCTTTGTTTTGGGGGACCTAAGAGGTTATAGGTTGCCTGTCAGATTACTAAAAATTGGGAAATTCAAACCATTCCTTTTCACAGCCTCAAAAGTTGGTTTTACTGGGGGGTTTTTGCTCATCATTAACTAATTATTTGACTTAATGGAATAAATTGTATAAATGTTTTTGACATGTGGGGAAACACCATAACTCATATTTAATATATTATGAAAAGGAGAAGGAAATAAAATGATGTATATATGATATTAAAGCAATGGCATTTTGCATCTTCCGTGAAATATGAGGCAACTTCATTTTTTGGAAAGGTTAAATGTCAAATGTAGAAAGCAAGAACATTAGACATGAAAGCAGTTAAAGGGTATGTACAAAACTCACCAACTCAGCTGCATTTTGTTCACTGTCCACAGCATGCTGCCATTGTTGGCTGTCCATTCTGAAGGGGTTGGTATCTCCAATGGAGCTCCAAAGATATCTGTATTCACTTTGTGGATTAGAAGTTAGGAAATACTGAATTTAGGCTAAATTAATAATTGTGTATTTGCTCCACCTGGATTATGCAAAGTAATAGTCATCTGTTTCCTGGGAAAACTTCCAAATTAAATCCCAAAGTACACAATTTATGTTAGTTGGGAAAATGTAAATAGAAAAATTTGCTCCCTTCCCAAAATGACCTGCAGAAAACTATCTCAACTTTAAGAGTCTAGGATTCTGAGCAGATGTAAACCTTTGCCTTCCTTATTTCACAAAATTTACTTAAAGTCACTGAAACTTGATTTCTCCCAGGTTAGGAATTTAGTTTTTGCTTCTAAAAAGCCTACAAAGCCACTCCTTGATTATGGATATTGTAAAATTCTGTGGCTAAATAGAGGGATTATGGTGATGACTAATTTCAAAACTGTCCAAAAATAAGACAATATTAAGATTACTGGATCATGATAAATGTGCGTGAGTAAAATCTTCTGTATGGAAGTCAGTGGCTCTACTGAGATAGACAAGGGGAAAGAAAACATTAAAATAGCTTTAGCTAGAATTAAAGATAAAAATAGGAAATAAGTGCACCTCAGTAACTCTTAAGTACACAAATCAAGGGTTATCCACGGTAAATCTTATCTGCTTCTTAGCACATTGTATCTTGCTTTAGACTATGAATTATTTTGTCACTGTTTCTGATAAATACTGATCTTTTAGATGTGCAGGAACTAGAAAAGAAAGACCATCTTTGGTACTTTTCCACTTTGCACTAGGAAAAGTGTACCTGATAGAGCCTGCAAAAGTGGTGATGTTTCACAACAATCTGAGAGCTGATGCAGTCTGACCCTTTAGCAAAGTGGCAAGCAGTATAGAATAGAGAAAAAATGACTTTAAGATATTTTTTAGTCATGCATTTCGTATAGGCCAACTTTGGGTAGGGAGGCAGTAGTTAGTGACATGAATTTTCCAAACCATTAATAGACTTAACATATATCCTAGTTCAAGAGCAGACATGTCTTCCTGTGTGTAATATTGTATTCACAAAAAAATGTTATGTAACTGAATTCCAAATCTCTGAACTTCCCATTAAGAAAACAATAGATGACTTATGCTTTAAATCACTGTTAGTTGCTTTCTTCTTCTTCTTTTTTTTTTTTTTTTTTTGCCTTATGGCCAAAACAAATCCTGTTTCATTAATCCTGTGTTGCTCTGATTGTTTCTGAGTCCACTATTATGTAACGGTTGGAGAACTTGGGATCTTCAACTTATAATTCAAACTTCTCAGTGGTAGTATAAATCTTAGAGCAGCAAAGAATAAGACAAAGTACCTGGAAAACTTAGCATCAGGAACCTGGCTTCCTACCTTTTTAAAAAAACGTAGCAATTACATTTTATTATAATGACCTCTCTAAAGCAAAAGTGAAAGTCAAAAGACAATTAAATTGGTCTTCAATATACTGAAAAACAATCACTGGCAAGCTAGGATTCTATGCTCAGCAAGAATAGCTATCAAGTAAAGAGTAAAAATAAGATCATTTTTTAGTTAAACACAATTTGACTAAGTTTTTCACCAGCAGGCATTCACTGAAAGAAATGCAAAGGGTAGAAATGCAGAAGGAAAGGAATCTCAGTCAAAAGGGTTGAGATGTATAATGGAGAGAAGAAAAGGTGACAAGACAAGAGTCCACTATGATGCTTGCTCCTCAGTAGTGTACTGAAGGTCCCAACCAGGGCAATAAAATAAGAAGTCCATTATATAAGGAAGAAAGATGCTCTTATTTGCATATAGCAGGACTGTAAACATAGAAATCCAAAGAATCCACAAGCAACCTATTAGAATAAGTAAGAGTTTAGCAAGATTAGTGGATACAAATCAGTATACAAAAATAATTTAAGAAAGTATTTTCTATTTGTATAAGTGATTATTTCAAATTTTTGTGTATCATCAACAAATATTCAGAAAACTAAAAACTTAAAGAGATATTGAAAAGAAATTTTCAAGCATCTAGAAATAAATCTACTAATAGAGGTGCAATACTTTTAATGGAAAACTTATGAAATCTTATTGAGTAAATCATTAATGAAGTTCTAAATAAATATGCTGCTGGCAGTTATATAAATTGGTAAGATGACTTGGAAAGCATTTGACATTATCTAGTAAACTTGAAGATACTTATGAGCTATGATGAAGCAATTCCACTCCTAGTATGTTCCCAAGGGAAATACACACACACACACACACACACACACACACACACACACACACACACA